>NW_020665065.1:3122808-3230254 GCF_002925995.2 Terrapene triunguis | reverse complement strand
AGGGGGAGGGAGTGGGCGGGAGAGAGAGAGAAGGGGGCGGCCAGGGCTACAGCAGGGGCGCTGCCACGCGGCCCCTCCCGCTGCGCCGCCTCCTGCCGCCTGCCGCGAGGGCTCCGCTCCGGTCGGCGGGGAGGGAAGGAAGAGGACTGCCCTGCAGGGCGCTCTGGTTCTCCGCGCCGCCGCCCCCTACAGGACGGCCGGAGCGGAACAAGAACAAAAAAAAAAAAAAAAAAAAAAAAAGCGGCTGCGCCGCCCTAGGATTGGGCGGAATGCCGCCTCCAACAATCTGCCGCCCCAAGCACCAGCTTGCATAGCTGGTGCCTGGAGCCGGCCCTGATAGCAGCAGACTGATAAGGCAACTGAGGGGAAGTGACTTGTCCAAGTTCACCCAAGAAGTTTGAGGCAAAGCTGGAAATAGAAGCCAGGTTCCTGATTTACAATTCAATTTACAACTCCTGATTCAGCGAGAGCACTGCTCTACGTTCTCCTGCAGCCCTTGGCTAAGGGACACACATACACAGTACAGCACACACAATTCCCTAGCCAGATTTATACAAACCAAACCAACCAGACTCAGGCAGCCGCTTCTTCATCTTGACATCCGATAACCTTAATAAATTCCTGTATTAAATTGAATATCTCTGATCAATCACAGTAAAACTCGAGGAGATGAATTATTAAAATGAAGAATTGCATTGCAAGGTTTACAGTTATTGTGCTACCTAAATTAAAAAGGTAAGTGTTGTTATTTAAAAGAAAAAAAAACAACCTCCCACTGTCCTTAAAGCCATGTATATCATTTTAGTTCCAGCTAAAGAGTTCTGATAAACAGAACTCACATTGCTCTCTTTACACACACGAATTAAACAACCGCCCTGTTTGCCTGAACTGTGAATTACAAGATGGCTTATTGGTCCTCGTCTACAGGGTGCAGCATAGTTTGGCTTTGTGATGTTCAGTAATCACAGAGCCAAGGCCCTGGACAGAGACCTGCTTCATTCAGTGTCTCAGTTCCAGCTGCCTCTGCCTTCCATAATGTGAGCCTCTTAAAGGTACATTTCCTCACAGTCCTTGGAACAATGGAGCACCTCCTCAGACTGTTCCCTGTTGGTCTTCAACTTCGAATGGCCCGGAAATGGGGCTGGGAATGCTTCCTGCATTCAAGAGGGAAGAGGAAAGTCCCATACCACTTTCTGAAGCACAGTGCTCCCCAGCCCTGACTGCACCTTCTGAACCGCTGGCCCCAGTCCACGCTTTCCCAGTGTCCCGTGGGCAGTTGCAGAGGAATGGATGCAGTTCCTCAGCCTAAAAGCGAAAGACAAAGGTGTCCAGATGCCACATTTCCAATTGGTGTCAGATCAGCAGGCAGTGGGGCCTGCTGGGGATTGGATGAGGACAGTGGCTGAACTTCATGCGGGTTAACAGTTTGTGGGCAGCAGCTGTCTCTGGAAAATGGCCTGTCTATCCTTGCAGGGAGGTGAGATGCATTAAGATGCCGGACCCTCCTCCACGAGGGGCTCATGCTGAGCTAGATTGGACCAAAGCAGCCTACACTGCCAGGGGGATCAGGAGAGCAATCTCGTTAGTCAGTCATTCCCCTTCGTACCTGTCCCCTGGCCACTCCTGAGGAATGTGAGCTGTTCTAAAGGACACTCAGGTAAGAGGAAAAGTGGCCCAACCCCCCTAGGCTTCTTCCCACATCAAGGAGGAAAGCCCGTCCCTCAGCTTTGCTCAGCAGGAGCCAGAAAGTACCAGCTTTTATCCCACAGGGCAGAGCCATTTGGAAAGTGGAGGGGGTGGGGGAGGCAGAAAAACCCTCCCCACAAAACCTAGCTACCTAGGTTGGCGATTTCCCTGCAGACCTTTTGAGAGCAGCCTGGTGGCCAGGTTTTCCCTCCCACTTGCTCTCCTATGACTCAGGCTCCCTTAACTCATCCCAAAGGCCCAAACTCCGTCCACGTTTAAATCTGTCTTCAAGGCTCATTCGCCCATGAGCCCTGCAGTGAACCAAGGTGACTTGTATCTAAGAATCCATGCATCTTGCTTCCTTTCTCCTACCCTCTGTCTACTTATCTGTCCTTGGACTGTGAGCTTCTTGGGGCTTCTGCGAACGTCAGGAAGTGCCCTACACACCGTGGATGCTACTACAAGTAATACATAATAAAGGAGAGTAAGAATCCGGGTCTGAGCTTCTGGAGGAACCTGGGGTGGTTCTGTATAAAGTTGCATGTGAAAACCACAAGATACTTGGTGAAGATGGGATATTTTCTAATCTGTACCAAACCAGGCAGCCCTCGGCAATTTCAGCTGAAGTTTGTAGGCTGATTTGAATTCAAAGTTCAAGTCAGAGGATGTGAATGCAAGTGAGGTTAAACTGAAGGAAAAAGTCACACAAACAGTTGTGAGCCAAATCCACAGCATGATGTTAGCGCTCTTTACACCTGAGCATGGTTTAAAGGGTCTAGACAAACTATTCCTGGGTAAACATAAGCCCATTAATGCACCACTAAGCCCGCTGCTTTGATTTATTTGCTGTAGAAACAGAGATTGGCCAGAGAAGGCCGAAATTGGGCTGGAAAATCTGTGGGGGTGGGGCTGCATGTTGCTTCTTAGGCTTCCAGATGCTGTAGTATTGATTCTTTTGAGTACTGTGAAAAGCTCAAAGCCACACGAGTCATGGCTACCGTTGATATAATTCAATCATTTATATGTAAAGGGTTCTTCTTCGGGCAAAGGGAATGACTGAATTCACTGCATCCATGCAGGCTGGGGGAATTTTTGTGACGCATAAGATAGGGATGAAGGGCTCTAAGCTTGTGAAGAAATATTCAGACGCTAGGCTAGATCTGTAAATCAGCTTTCTGCCTCGCCCAGCCCTGTGGTTTGCTGGGGGCTGGACCAGTCCCAAAGCATGGCAGAGCAGCCAAAGGTTGTTCCAATTCTGCTTGACTTGTAATGGCATCCTAATGGCCTTTATGACAGTGAGGATTATGGCAGGTCCCTGACAGGACCCCTCTGCTAGGAAGAGGGAATGCGTGGAGTAGAGGTAATACTGCCACTCTGGCATTCCATGATGCAACGGGTCCCCAGCTAAGCTTTTAGGGCAATTTTCCAGCTGCTTTTCTCTGCCTGAGCACTACAGGGAGCCGGGATCTGGTGCAGCGCTTTTATTAACCTTGCATAAGTGAAATCAAAGAAAAACTCGACGTCCATCCTAATGACACACAAAGCGTTTTGTACATTTCTCAATGACCTCCACACTCAGAAGCATACGATCAGGCATGTGACTAATTTAAACAAATGCTGTGACAGTTCACAAAGCATACTGACTCTCTGTGCAGCTAGCGGGCCCATCACAAGGCACACGGCCGGTCTTTTTTCTTGCCATAGAAACAGATGCCACGCAAATTTGTGAAACCAAAACCAACATCCTCATTCTCCTAACTCTCTCCATACACCAGGGGAATCGATGGGCTGGTTAACGAGATCACAAATTAGTTACTACTTCCTGGTTTACCAAAACATAGCTCATTTGCTGCTTTTGTGAAGTTCTCTCTTAAAAATAAATGGTCTGAAATGCCAAGTCCTGACCTTTCGGGGTCTGTGTTTTCCCTGTCATAGTCACTACCGCTAACCCTTAGGCAGAGCTGAGCAAATGATCTGTTATGAATAATTTATCTGACAAAATTAGCTTCTCTTTTCTGCTTGTAGAATATCCACAGATTATGATCTTCCTCAGATTTGTTTATTATCTCAGCGGGATGGATATGATTAATTAACGTGTGTATTGCACCATAGGTGTGCCCGGTGCTCTACATGGTAGCAAATAAAACATGGTCCCTTGCCCCAAAGATCTTGCAATCATATATCTTTTTGCAGTTTTTTACTCCGTGGATTGAGCATGAATATTTGCATTTGAGCCATGCTGCTTAATTGTGGGCAAATACGCACATTAAATGATTTTCAAAAGTTCACATTAAAATTTTTCTTTTGGACAAACATTCATTTGCATAGGAAACACTCATCGAGATGAGAATCTGTCACCTAAGCCCATGTCACAGAGCTCTAGCGCCTTTCATCACTGCCACTTCTGGAGAACGGCCATTGCTACATGATAGCTCTAGTCTTTCTATGCAGGGACAACAGAACAACCCCAGTGCTGCTCTAGTGGTTGCTGCTCTGTCTCTGTTTCTTTACCTGCGCGGTCGAAGTACGCTGGCCTTTGGAAGGAGATTGTGGAGTGACACTCTGAGGGGGTCCATGATCAATCTGAAATTGCAACGTACCTGGCCTTCCCTTCAAATCAATGATCAGCCAGTGAAAGTATCCTGATCGTATAATGTGTCTCTCTTGCGTTTCACTGGCTGAGTGTCATTCGTTATTCTGCTGTGGGAGCTGCATGGGTCGAATTCTATGAAAACTCATCTGCATTGTTCTGGTTTGGAGAATATGCCACCACTCCAGTTTGCCTCTGACATTTGAATTTAGCTTTGTGAAATTTAGCTCTTAATAAAAATCTTTCTAACTTGCTGTCATACACAGTGAGCCTGAAAACGAAGGAGGTCTATTCTGCATCCCCAGAACTCTGGTTCTGAACAGTGTTTGGGCTCATGATACAGCTTGGATTTACCCTGCTGAACAGCAGAAAGCTCGTGAGCTCTCTGGAGATTGTGTGCTCTAGCTCTAAGGATGAAAACAGAGACACAATTGGCTGGGAAGTTTCTGAGAAGCCAGAAGAGTTGGAGACGCCCCTGATCTGCCTGACAGTCTTATGATGCTGAGAGGAAAAATAAACCAAAGATTTTTTTTCAATTGTGTATGAGCGATCTCTTGCTATTGAGATAGTCTTCATGCATAATAACCTTCACTGTAGTCTATGAAACCCCACTTACAGATCTCAGCACTGCGTTAAGGCAGAGAGAGGTACACAGATTTGTTTTAGGCGTAACATTAACCTGGCTTTAGTCAGTTTGAAGCTTGAAGGTTTTAACTACCTGGAGAAAAAATATAACAATAATCAGAGCTAGGATGATTTCCTAGTTTTGCTGCAGCAGCTGCTCCAAGCCACAAAAATGAGCAAAAGAGAGAGATACACACAGAGTAACTTAAAATTGTAGCACTCTGGCAGCTCGTGCTACTGCAGCTATGGTCTTTATTTCGCCTGGGGATGCGTGGAGCTAGGGCCCCTCGGCATGATGGAATGCGTATACAGTGCATGCCTCCTGGGTACTACTGCCACTAGCTAGCAGAGTGTCTAGTTTAGCTGAGCAGTGGTAGAGATCTGTCCCACGTTCTATCCCTGGAGATGATTGATGGTGGCTGGGCTACTGTCCCTGTTATTAGGAGGATTAAATGAAAGAAAAATAAACAATACAAAGGAAAGAGAAATATTTCAAGAGATTCCTTCAAAGTTCTTTTTAAACCCACTGCATGGAAATATAAACGACAGGCAAGAGCTTTTAAACTTTTTTTTTTTTTATAAACTCGCACCAACCTTATCAAAACCCCTGTCATGCTTTGTGTGTTTTTCATTTTTTAAAATGTTTTTCCAGCCCCTGCAGTTGTGCGCTGCTCCTGTCCAAATTCTGGCAGGATTTCATCTGTATAAAGCCAAGAGCAGAAACCTACCCAGGGGAGTACTGAAGCAAGGCTAATGTTCTCCGAGAGAACACACTTGAGCTCGGGTAGTGGGGAAATATCTCAGCTTGAAACCAGAAGCCTAACCAATTTAGCTCCTTCCAGGCCCCACACTGGAGCATCCAAGAGGGCAGGGACTGGCTTTCTAACATGTGTTTTGTTATGATTTCTCAAGGTCAATCTACACATATATCCTGCCTGGACAGCCTTAGGCACAGACTGAGTGAGGAGGGGTCTTGGGCTCCACAGCTAAGCTCTGACAGCATCATGGACACACAATGGTAGGCCAGTCCTGACACACTCTTCTCTCCCAGCAAGATTCCTGCCCACCTGCTCTCCCCTCATCAGTGCACACAACTGAGCAGGAGCAGAGAACCCTTGGGCCAGATCCTTTATCTGCAGAGTTATGAAGTCAATGGAGATGCTGATTTATAGGAGCCAAGCATCCGGCCTCCTATTGCAGGAGGAGAACTCGTAGGTGGTGGACCGGCTGGGCTGAGGAGTTGGGTGGGAAGAGAATAGAAGGCACGATACCGAGAGGAAGGGAGTGTCACACCGCAACTCCACTCAAGGGGCTAGTACACCTGAGTTTAATTCCTTCGGTCTGTCTGTCCACCTCCCAATCCAATCTTAAACTGCTCCCCTGGCTACGACACATGTGTGCCTTCAGAGCCTAGGGCAGATCTGGGAGTGTGGCTATTTTTCAGTTAAAGAAAAGCTTTAATAGGGGAGCCCACCCGACCTTCTGCCCAGAAGGAACAAATGGCATTGGCGACAGTCTGTGCACGTTCGGGGGCGAGCGGACGGGAGTGGGAAGGTCCCTAACTTTCAGGGAGCCTGGGTTCCAATAACCACCTTGCATATTACATCCTGCGCATTAGCCATCAGGCTGCTGTAATGGAATTCAGGCTTTCAAAGCTGGTCTCTGTTTGCTGAATACTCAACTCCTTCGTCTTGTTCTTTCATTGCATGATTGGACAAGGTGTTATTATGCTGATTGAAACTAAATTCAATTTCCTGGAGGGCTCGTCTTTGCTCCTCATTCCTGTAATATACATGGCTCCATTCTCCCAGTTAAGTACATATGCCTTTGCTTGGCAATTATTCTAATTTGATAACATTACATTTTACAAAATTAAGCTTGAAGAAATATAATAAAACCATCAAAGACTCAGGCCTTAGCATTGCAGATGGGCCAGTGAGCCCACAGAGATGCAAAAAACCGTGGATGTGCATGTAGGAGGACATGGATCTTTCTGATCCTCTCTGTTACACTGACCCTCCTGGAATCTGATTGAACTCTCTCCTCATCTCTCACTTGATCAGTGACACCTGGAACCAGTGCTAGCCACTGACAGTTCATAGATGATTTCATCGGACCATTTTCTCCCACCCCGTTAAAGCCAGATGCTACTGCTGGGTGCAGTGATGGTGTCAATGAGGGTTTCTTTGGACAGTGTGCACTCCTGGCTGTTGTGAGAGGATTCCTTTTCAAATTTCGCACCGCTGTAGCAGCCCAGTTCTGCCAGGCATTCAAAGGCAGTTTTTCAAGGCAACTGGCACTTGACTAGTGGGAGCCAGAAATATCTGATGTTGAATTTGGCCTTTAGTTTTTATGATCTTAAAAATAATTGGAAATTGGGTATGCCCAATGTAAAGGGCAAGTCATCCTAACACACCCAGGCTGCTGTCTTTCTCAGTTACTTCTGTATGTGTTTAATTCTTATTGCTATTGCCTCGAAGACATAACAAGTGGCTCCCTTTTTCTTGTTGGGACATGTGGTTGCATTTACTTTCCTGGGCTAGCTGACAGACCAGCAAGCCAACCACTGAAGTGAACAGTGATTCTTAAAAATGACAACCCCTTGATTTTCTTCTTCTATCCTGAACTGTTTTTGTTTGCAGGAGTTCACTTAGTCCAACATGAGATTGTCAGTAAATTGGGAGAGTACAGAGTTTTAATTATGATTGGACACAGGACTTTTCATATCATCACATGATCCTAGGCGTTCGTAGGCTAGTCATGAGCATAGCTTTATCTTACAATTAGGGGATAACTATGTGCAAGGTTAGAAATATTTTCTCCACTTACTATAGTAAATGAGCAGAACAGGCAGGCATAGTGCATTGACGAATGAGAGGCTCTATTTTGGGTTAGCCAGTCAGTGCACAGTATGTGTTCAAAAGGGCAGAAATAAGGGAGAAGATGGATCGAGACCACGTACAGAAAAGGACTGAGACTAAGCCCTGGTCTACACTTGACATGTAAATTGACATAACCATGTTGCTCAGGGGTGTGAAAAATTCACACACATCCCCGAGTGCCACAGTTAAGCTGAGCTAACCCTGGGTGTAGATGCAACTGGGTCGATAGAAGAATTCTTCGGTCAACCTAGCTACTGCCGCTCCGGGAGGTGGATTACCTACATCGATGGACAAACCCCTTCTGTAGTGCCCCTAGTGTAGGCATATCTGTGAATTTCAGGCGCAAGGGCTGGCGAGAGGTTTAACTTTTCTGAAGCACAGTCAATAAGGTAGGGGTCACTGCCAGAAACTAGAGGCACCGTTGTTCTATTTTAGCAGGGCTACTGCTATGTTCCTCTGAGAATGAGCTAGCTTTAAATCAGAATTTTCTGACATCTGTGGGTGTAAACAACAGTCTTCAAAAGTTCTGTTAACATATGTGAGCTGAATGCTCCTTTAAAGTGTGGGTGCCTGACATCCTCTTGCCTGATTTAATGATGTACGTTTGCAGCAGAAGTCTCTTCAGGGGTACTGGTTTCATTACCACTAAGGCTAAGCTGGAAGGACTAGCTAGTAAACTGGCATCTCCGGGGCACCAAGCTAGGTTTTCTGTTGATGTGACTGCGTGGTAGTGTGTTATGTTCTCATTGAGGATAAATAGCTTCCAGGATGCTGATGGTACAGTGGCCATTGGGTCATTTGAACTTTGCTGGTAGGGTTACAGCACCTAGAGGACCTTTACTGCTAGCATGATCGTGACTAATAAGATTAGCTACCGAGTGCACAAAGAAAACTTCAGGGTATGAATCCTTCTGCATATAACTCTGCAAGACCGGGGGACAATAGTTCTTTCTGAAAGTGCATGAGGCAAGCTGGATTCCAGGGACTGCAGACAGAGAAAGGCAGAAGCTAAAGTGAAGTGGAAGAGAGTGGCTCATCTCTCATATTTAAGAAAGATGAATTCAAACTGGAACCGGTGCAGAGAAGGGCTACTAGGATGATCTGAGGAATGGAAAACCTGCCTTATGAGAGGAGACTCAAAGAGCTCAGCTTGTTTAGCGAAACCAAAAGAAGGCTGAGGGAGATATGATTGCTCTCTATAAGAACATCAGAGGGATAAATACCAGGGAGGGGGAGCAGTTATTTAAGTTAAGTGCCAACATGGATACAAGAACAAATGGATATAAACTGGCCATCAATAAGTTTTGGCTCGAAATTAGACAAAAGTTTCTAACCATCAGAGGAATGAAGTTCTAGAATAGCCTTCAAGGGGAGCAGTGGGGGCAAAGAACCTAACTGGCTTCAAGACTGAGCTTGATAAGTTTATGGAGGGGATGGCATGATGAGACTGTCTACAATGGGATGTAGCCGATTTGTGACTGCTAGCAGCAAAAATTTCCAACTGCAGGAGATGGGACATTAGATGGGGAGGGCTCTGAGTGACTACAGAGAATTCTTTCCCAGGGTTCTATCTGGTGGGTCTTGCCCACATGCTCAAGGTCTAACTGATCACCATATTTGGGGTTGGGAAGGAATTTTCCCTCAGGTCAGATTGGCAGAGACTCTGGGAGGTTTTCACTTTCTTCTGCAGCCTGGGGCACGAGTCACCGGCAGGTTTAAACTAGTATAAATGGGGGATTCTCTGTACCTTGAAGTCTTGAATTTATGATATAAGGACGTCAGTAACTCAGCCAGAGGTGAGGTGTTATTACAGGAGTGGGTGAGTGAGTTCTGTGGCCTGCAATGTGCAGGAGGTCAGATATGATGGTCCCTTCTGGCCTTCAAGTCGATGAGTCTATAACTCCTGACTGGGATATTTGAGAAGAAATGATGTGAATTGAGCGAAGTCCTTTATTGCCAATAGAGCTGACTGCTGCCGAGCTGCATGTCTGCAACCAAGGCTAGGATGACCTGTCAGAGACCTTAAGCTGCCTGTTCTCCAATGAACGTGGAAGTGATGGAAGTCCGATGCAAGCTGAACTGGCAGTGACTTCACCCTTTATTTGGAACTCAAAGCAAGTGTATTCTGGTGCTCATGAGGTACCGGTGCTCTGTCATGCATGTTTTCTTATGTTCTTGTGGGAAGCTTAGAACTCATTGCACAGATGTCCAGAAAGATCCAGTGGGAGCAGCATTGCAGGGGACAAGGAAAGGACAAATGCATCATAGAACCAGTGATAACTAGCAAGGGCTCATAATATTCCACCCTGGCAAATGTATTTGGGCTTGTCTGGGAGGCAAAGAGCTGTGCTGTATGTGTGAAACCTGCAAAAGGAGTCTTTGATGAAATGCTGCTTGAATTCAGTGAGCTTCAAAAGGAGAATGGTGCTTCCTGGGCTTAGAAGCCAAAAGGGTGACAAATGAAAGACAAGACATTTAAAAATGATAAAAAAACCCAACATATCAAACAATGCATAAGTAACCTGTGGAACTCATCATCACAAGTTATCACTGATGGCAAGACCTTAGCAGGATTCATGAGAGGATTATACATTTACATGGTTAAGGAGAAAATCCAAAGTGATAGTTTTTTTTTGTTTTTTTTAAAGATGAGATATCAGTCCTCCTGCTTCAGGGTATAGGGCAGGGAACAGGAAGAAACTTCTCCAGTGTGGAAACTGCTCCATAATTGTCCACTTTGCTGTTACTGATACCTTTCCCTGAAACATCTGGTACTGGTTACTATCCTATAAGAGATACTTCACAAGCTGATTTGAAGGGGGTGGGGGGAAGATGTTACCCTATTCCTTTCCAGTCCAGGAAATGCTGGCTGTTTCATGAGAAATCCTAACCTTGCATAGTGTTCAGCCAGACCACACAGGTGAAATAAGCACCTGTATTTTAGGACACTCAATCAAAAATGAGCCTCCACAATGTTTGCATTTCTCATCCATCACTAATTTTCTCTGTACCCTTAAAAAGAGCTTTGAACCGCAGCGCTGCAGATACTTTCCTCTCACCACATCTCCTATGTTGATTCTTTCCATCACAGCTTGTCGCTTTCTCTGTTTGCAGATACCTCGGCGGTGATATATGAGACTGCTTCCAAAGGACCTCTGGCTGGACACAGAATTTGTGTGATTGATTGCCTGGGTCCAAGTTGCTTTGTAGCAGTGGGGCGTCTGTAACTTGGAATGAAACTGTTTAGCATTTCACTGTTTCACCTCCCCCCGCCCCCCGGGGCTGAGCCTTCAAGAAAACATGTCTGTTTGGGTCAGCCGAACATCATGATGTATAACACACATGCTGCAGGTTAGAGCCCTGCACCACGTCGGTCAAGGTGATTGAACTAGATCTTCAGCTGGTAGCTCCACCTCTAGTTAAAATTTCCTGGCACTTTCCATTACAAGACCCTGTTTTCCGTTGCTTATAACTTTGCCAGATTTTAACCATTTGGGCTGAAATGTCACATTTGCCCATCCATTGCTGGGCTCCATAATTTTACTTTAATAAAAGCTTTTCATTAATTTTTAGCTTTCGTGTTTTCTCGCAAAGAAACTTAGGATTTAACTGTGCTCGTCACATGCACATGGCGCTTCCATTAACATCAATGAAGAGAAGAATCTTGGCTTTATGGTGAAGGCCCGGAAGTAGGATTCAGCAGCTTGGGGTTCATTTCTGAGCTTTGCCCCACACCAGTCGCCAGTAAAATGGGGCGAGTAATGTTTTTCAATCTCCCACGGTGTCGTGAGGTTAAATTAATTGATGTTGTGAGATGGGCAGATACCATGGTGATAAGTGCCACATGGATACACTCAGGTCCATGGATACACTGAATAATAAAAACAAATGAGTGCATATGAAGAGGAAAAAGATTCCTTAAGGTAGGGAGGAAAGACCTATGTGGACGTGGGGCAAATATGAGAGAAATTAAAAGGCTCCATCAGACACACAGGGGAAAGTAATGCCCTTTGGGCAGGGAATGATGGTAGCACATTTGCAGATTGTGTAGGAATCTAACATTGCTTTGAGCCCTCCCAGTCTGTTTAATGGCCTTAGGAATCAGCCAGAACATTGTTATCCATATGTAGCCTGCCCCCAGCTCAGCTCCCTCTGAAGTTCATGTTCTAACCAGGCCTGTTCCTAAGCAAACTTCCTGTACCGGCTGCTGCTTCCCAAGTGGGTTGTGAAATACACAGCGCAAGGCAAATAGTATTGATGAATTCTGCATTTATTCTCCCCCAAGGCATACCTTCTATGCAGATACAAAATGCACCAGGCTCACTGTTAGTTGCACATCACCAACCTGTTTGAAATATTAATGCTATATTGACTCTTGAGTTTCCTTTGGCATCTGAAATTAATTTCATTTTTGTTTGGACCATGATGGATTTTAACATAAGATAACAGCAAACCTTTGCCAACCTTAGGCAGTTTAATAACCAAAATCTTTGATTAAAATTTTTAATAGCCTGGAATGATGGAATGGCTCCCATCCATGATAAATTAAGCTCCTGCCATTCAATTTTATATACAGTATAAACTCTCTTTATATGCAAAATCTATCCCCTTACCACCCCCCAAAACATAACCATTTAGAGCAGAATGTTTTCCTACATCAGGCCCAGAACTTTTGCATAATTGTGCTTTTTTTCTTTTTAACAGTCACATCTGGGCAGGCAGTGTTCCAGCCGTTCAGCTATTTCAGTTGCTGTTCCTTTAAGGGGTGGAAGGAAATGCCACGGAGGCATGAGGATTGTAGCTTTCCCTCGCATGTGGGCTGTGAAGCACTGTAGAACCTCGGGATGTCAGCAAGCTGCCTCTGCTTCTGCAAATCTACATAAAAAAATAACATGCTGCCTAAATGGTGACTGGAAAATATCATTCAAAGCTTCCAGGGGGCAACAAAACTAAATACTACAAAGATTTTTAAAATGTGATTTAAACCCCGAGAACATCTCTCATGTATTATTACTGCTGCTTGTTTAGAGCCAGATCCTACAGTCCTAACGGGCAAAATACCCACCAAAGCTGATTAACTGATTAAAAGGTCCAGCATAAAGTTGGCCGGATGTGGCTTTTAGATATTCCATGGCACCTTTTTTACTGGAGGATCCCAAAGCATTTTAAAAGCAATACGTTCAGGAATCACTTTGAAATGCAGCCATTGCTGTGGTTATGCTCAGCAACACTGAACAGCATTTTTTTTTAGGACTGGAAGTGAAGTCAAATATTATATCCAGTACAAACTGCAGTGGGAAACCTAGGATGGCAGAATGTAATTACCCAGAGTGGAATTTGGCAAGGACACTGGGATTAACATTCCTTTTTTGCAGCTAGACCCATAGGACTTCCAAGTGTACTGGGGTATTGGCTTTATCTCACAGATTACACTTCTAGCAGCAGAGAGACCCACCTGCTGAACGAGCAACAGCACTTTTTGCAGCACCCTGAGTTTTCCTTGGATGTCTCCTATCCAAGGACAGGACTATCACGCCTGGCTGCTTAGCCAGAGAGAACAAACCTGGACATGGTGTGAATGGCAAAACAGCTGCTTATGAGAACTTCCCTGTGGCAGTGGTGGATTTTTATCTCCAGACTCTTCAAGGCACTCTTCACCAGTTGTTAACCACAGTTAGATGCAATAGTTGATATTGCGGGTTTAAATTACTTGGCTTGTCTCTTTTAAAGTCCAAGTGGAAGCCCCACACCCACCTGGTGCAAGTGTCCCTCATTTTAGAGATTCATGAAGGTATTTTTTTGCATTTTGAGACGGATGTTCCACCTCAGCAATAGAAGCATCTTAGATCCTTTACAGGTTTTGATTCCATTTATAAACACAACAGTTCTGCCTTCTATTCATGCACAGTGAGTAAAAGACATACTTCTGTCTAAAAAAAAAGTGTATTTATATTGAGGTTAAAAGTAAAGTCGCCTGGAGAGAGTACAGTGTGTGTGTCTCCTTGGTAACAGTTTGCCGCGACTCTGAGAATGAGCTGACTGCCATCTATGCACACCAGCAGAGCTCTCTGGAAATTTGAAGGTGCAACATGCAGAATGAATGGCACTGCAGGTTCTTCGCCCCCTTTTTAATTTTCTTTCCTGTTAATGTGGTTATTCATTTTCATAAGTGCTGCAGAGGAGAAAATGTCAAGGATTTTCTTTAGAATCAGCTCGCTAGCTGTCCATCTCTCTCTTTATACTATTATAACATGAGAATTTTAAAATGACATCCATTTTAGGTCTTAGAAGAGATGGGAGCTAGTCCAACAGTTCCAAGTCCCATAAATAGATTTAGGCACCCGATGAAATTGAGTGCCTCGCCCCGCACCCAATCTTAGCAAATCATTCCAAGAGAATGAAGGAGCTGCAGCTTTTTAGTATGAATCCTCCAATGTCCTAAATCCTAAATGTAGGGAGGAAAGCAATTACAAAACATAATCCAATTTCACGTGGCCACCTCCTTAGCTGAGGGAGAACTAGGAGACAATGAAACATAGCTTTGTTTTGGGAGTGGGGGTGGGTCTGATAAACACAATGATCTCAGACCACAGCCCTGGAGGGACACAGAGGGAGAAAAGGAGAGGTGTATGCAGCATTAGAAGCAGTGATGTCTGTCTCCCAGGTCCCTGCCCTCTTGCTTCTCCCTTCTCTCCGAGGGGGTAGGGAGAGGGCAGGAGCCAGGAAGGGCAGAGGAACAAGTCTCAAAACCAAGTCTGACAAACAAATTCCTGGGCTCAAGGGCCAGAAATCATGTAAACACGTGGGATCTTGGGAAGCACTTTCTAAAAGCAGAGCGGTGGGTTAGATAATGGAGTAAATTGTCAAGGGAGGCCCTGGAATGCACAACAGTGGAAATACTTAGGGCAAAGCGAGGCTAGTGGACAGGCTGAAATCTCTCAATAGCATATCCTGCAGTCACGCAGGGCGCTGGACTGCATGGCACAAGATGTCCTTTCCAAGCCGTGGAGTTATGAATCATGCCTACTGACCAAGGCTAACAGACCATGCAAGGCCAGAGGGGGCATTTGGATAATGAAAAGAAAGGTCGGAGAAGAAGGAGGTGGGATGGCTCCAGGGTTTGCTAATGGAATACAGGCCCTTCTGCCTGCAGGTTACTGGTTCGACTCCTGCCCGGGTCAATGGTGGCTGAGAGCTTTACCCTCTGTGTGAAATGAGTGGGTGGGATTCACTTCAGTTCTTAGTTCCATGTGTCCACACAACAAAAATCACCCACATAACTGGCTGTAAGCCAAGACTGTGAACTACTCCTTCATCTCCAGAGGGACCAGGTCAGGACGCAGGCATATTATGGTTGCCTGTGGCGGGGCGAGTGCCCCACCCCCATGTGAGAGGGGGCTAGAGTAGGCCAGAGAGGTTGCGCAGGCTGGCAGCCAATCAGGAAAGGGCTTACTGAGAGCCAATCAGGGCCCAGATTGGAGGGAGCCAATCAGGGCCAGGCTCAGCCCTATAAGAAGGCTGCTCTGGAAAGGAGCAGTCAGTCTGTCCCAGGCCTTTGACAGGGGAAGGTCTGTCTCCACGGTGGGAGACTAGCACCAGGGACAGCAGACAGACGAGGGGAGAGAAAGAGGACAGCGAGGCTGCCGCCAGAGGGTCCCTGGGCCGGGACCCAGAGTAGAGGGTGGGCCTGGGTCTCCCCCTTCCCCCCCCTTGCAGTCCCCAGCCATTGGCTGTAGGGAGCAGTCATTATAGACCATGCCAGATCCCTGACAGGAGGGATTAGACTTCGGGGTGTGTGGTTGACCACAGTCTCTGGACATAGAGACTGCTGATTGACCCCCCCCCCAAAGGGGGTGTGGCTGGACTAAGGGGCACTGCCAGACGGCAGTGGTCCGGAAGAGAACGCCGCAAGTTGGTGAGCGACGTGGGCTCAGAAGCCAATCGAGGGCAAGACAACGGGCGGGATACCACCGAGAGGGGACGCTCCACTGGACTGAGCTAATTCCCGGAGTAACCAGTAGGAGGTGCCCAGGTGGTGAGTCCCAACCCCGTCACACGTGGTGGAGATTGTAGGCATAGCGGTCTGCCCCTGACACAAGGGGCAGAGCAAAGGACTAGGCAGCTTGTGCCACGTTGAGAGACTAAGACAGAGACGAAGATGGTGGAGAACAAGGACTTATACTGGAGGGCCTGGGTGGCTCGGCTTGTCAAGCAGCAGAGTGAGGTGCTCTGGCTGCTGCGGGGGTGGGCACCCAGTCCTTATAGGAGACCAGGCGCCAAGGGCGAGAGGCCAGGGCCTGGGCTCAAGAAATGTTACGCCTGTGGGCGAAAGGGCCACTTCAGGTGGGAGTGTCCCTACTGAGAGAGGGCAGAGAAGCCTCACCCAGACAAGGCACCCCCGTGAGAGGAACAGGGGGGCCCCCAGCTTGTTGGGTCTGTGGGGAGCGGGGACATCTAAAGAGAGAGTGCCCCTACAGGGCTCCCAAGGCCCGGGCCAGGCCAGAAGGAAGGGCTAGGGCCCACACAAGCAGGACTAGGGCCGTGGCCGGGGGAAGGCGCCGAGGGTGCTTCCACTGCCACACCAAGGGCCACATAAAGAGGCATGCCCCCTGAGCCAAAAAGGGGGGGTGCCAGAAGAAGCTAAGGCTCGGTCTGCGACTAGCCGCCAGGAAGGGGTAGTGCAGGCTGAGGCCCCCAGAGAGAAGGGGGCTGGGGCAGAGAGGCCCCACCTAAAAGAGGGAACCCACATAGGGGCCAGGAGGGCCAATGTGGGAACCCAAATGGATGTGGGGACCCACATAGGACCAGAGAGGTCTACGGTGGGGACTCAGACCCTAGTAGTGGGAAGCACGCTGCTCCAGATAGTGGAGGGCCTGCGGGAGGAAGGGATGCCTTACGGGCCCAGCTGCGAGGGAAGTGGGGTCGATAAGACCCCTTTCCTTCCTCCTCCCTCCCCCTGGGAGCATTCTTAAGGGGGAGGGTGTGTGGCAGGGCGGGTGCCCCACCCCCATGTGAGAGGGGGCTAGAGTAGGCACTCGCCCCGCCACATTGCCGCAGTACAAACCTGTGCTGACACTGCCCACACTGTACCTGGCCTGTTTCTGGGGCTGTCCACCTGGCATAGAAGGCATTTTGCCCTAATTTACTACAATTCTTTAAGAGAAATCCGAGAGGAACATGCTATGGCTGGTTGTATAGTCAGGCCAATCCTATAGGCCTTACTAACATGAGAGGACCTCCTGAAGCCATGCAACTACTCACGCGGGTAAGGCCCCTGGGATTTGGCCCTCAGTGGCCGGGCCTGAGCCAGCCTTGCAGTATTCTTGATGATTATCGTTACTATTTATCATTTGCATTATGATTCCTCATTGGGCCAAGTGCTGTCGAAACAGAGTGAAAGGCAGCCCCTGCTCTGAAGAGCTCACAGTCCAGCTGAGACCAGGTACAACAAGTGTGTGTAACCGACAACTGGGAGAAATGAGGTGGAAGGGGGGAAAGGAAGGAAACCATAAGACGACTACTCCTGAGGCCTATGTAAATGCTTTTTAACATCGCAAAGGAAACTGGCCGTAGAGGGGACCAGCCGCGCTGCCATTATGATGTGCTGCAAGAATAAACTCCCCAGTGCCTGCCTCTGCAGGAAAACAAAAAATGTGTAGCACAAGCAGAATAAACGAATGTATCAGAGGCAGCTCTAAGGAGAGCAGCGCTCATCCGTTTAAGCCTCATTAGCGGTTAGGATATGGGAGCAAAACCTTCAGAAAAATGCTGGTGCTGGGATTTCTCCTGGTTTGATATTCCAGGCAGGCTTAAAACAACACACACAAATAGCCCCCAGATGAACAGCTGGGGAAAGGTGAAGTTCAAACCACAGCTGAACCCAGCTGGCCCGGCGAGGAGCCCTTAATAATGCAGGAGCAATTTACCAACATTTCCGACAGACATTCTCCTGGCAGCACACTCAGCAATGGGGGGTTGACACTTGACTTCGGGAAATTAAAAGCTGCTCAGATAAACAATCTCGGCAGCTCCTCGGGGTGGGAGGTGGGATCCCAATAAACGGAGAGGCCAGCAACATTCCAGAGGAAACTCACTCTGCTTCACAGGGGAGAAGCGGCCCATTCTCCACAGGAGGAGTCTGTGCCTGGCGTCGGCATTACACAGGGACGCAGGGCTCTGAGCAAGGCTTGCTGCTTCTGATTGTGTATGCAGCATGGAGAATGTGTCCAGCCTACACTCAGATCTCCCCAAGTTATAAATCCTTCAGTAAAGGTCCCGGAGTAAATATGTCTGGCAGATAGGAAAGGGGTTTTGTGCAGCTAATGATAAATAGAAATGTCAGGCTAGGAAAAGCCAACCTGTTTATTTCTGCAGTTGGAGGCCCTCTATGTGGCATCTCAGCGCATATCATAGTGTGCGCAGCACAGGGTTCTTCGCATGTGGGTTTTTTTTTTTTTTTTTTGCATTAGTAAGTCATGTTTCCTGCCTTAAAATGGTTAGTCTGATTTGGTTTTGCTAGGTGCTCGGAGGCCTCTCTGGTTGAGCATTGCAGTGACACAGGAGACAGAGCAGAGTGTCTGCACAGATAGATTCCTGGCGGCCTGACTGCCGCTAGAGCCAGGCAGAGGGAGGTCACGTCATTGTGGGTTTGCCAAAAAAAAGCCAAATTGTTGTTGCCTGGACCTGGTTCTCTTTGCGAAGGAGAGAGGCACATGCCACAGTAGCTTTCCTAATTCGCTGCTTGATGTGAAATGAGAAACTCCTCTCCACTTCCTTTCCCAAACACACCAGGACCCTTGCCACTACTTATCATGCTCCCGACCTGCTTAGATAAGTGATATGGGAAGCCACGCTCCTGTGCTGCTGGCACGGCTCGGGCGAGACTATCCAGAGTTCTTGGGCCTCTCCTACTCAACTTCCTTTTGGGCCCCCATCAGCAAACACCTAACTCTGATGCAAATGTTGCATCTTCCTGCACCTCTTCGTTCTGATGCTCAGAGTGGCAGCATCGTTTTCAAGGAGGGTTTGGGACATGATATTTCATGCACTGCTTTACAAATGGGACAACAGGATATCAGAGAGAAAACTGGGGTCCTTACATGGGTAAAGACTGGTGTTTAACCTGGCATCCTGATCAAATTCCACTTAGAGCATTACATGTGTTTCACTTAAAATGTACTGTTAGTTTCAATTGGATGTAGTCTGTCTGTCGCTGAGAGAGGTAGTGGTGGGGAAAGAGATCTAACAACTACGGTCAGATTTTCAAAAGAGCCATAAGGGTCATAATGAGAGCAGATGCATTCTGAGCACTTCTGAAAATCTGTTCTATGTTTTGGTTCCTATGTGGCAACTGTGCCCTTATAAATTTGTCCCTCAACCCTTTTGAAAATCTGACCAAAGAAGCCTGATCCAAAGCCCCTTGAAGTCCATGAGTGTTGTTCCATTGGCTTCAATGGGTTTTTTATTAGGCATTGTGCTTTGGGATCCTTCTGGATGAAAGGTGCGATATAAAGGCAAAATATTTTTCAGGTAATGTTTTGCTATCTGGTTACCCTTTATTAATTTCTCAGAATCCAATAAGGATTATTTTAAATCAGCCAGTCTAATGTCTAATGATTGTTAAGAATCCTAATGCCTGTCTGACCTTCAATATGATAATTGTCTAAGAACTTAGTTTAGTTAATATACCCACTTTAAAATTGGTGACTATATAAACATATTGCTGCTGCAGAGGATTTGAGAGAGAGAGAGTGGAAAGCAGCATGGCATTTTAAAAGGATTGAATGTAATTATCTGAGCTGGAATTTCACCCAGATACCAGGTCAACAGCTGTTTATTGGCAGTCACTGGGGCACCGTGTGGGTGCTGCCCACACAGAGCAGTTTGCAGGACCTGGGCCCTGCTCTCCAAACTCCAGGACCATGTTGCATCATTTTAGCACAATGAAATGCAAGGGAATGATGCTCGTTGACTTGTATTTCCCCCATGTTCTCGCTCACCTTCACTCTATTATTATTTTGCAATAATGTTTTTCAACAACATGGTTTATTTTTAAATGAAATGAACAGAAAGTTTCCCCTAGAACCAGCTTCCTTTCTTCCAATGCAAATCAGAGCAGGCTGAATGCACAGAGCAGCTATCTGCGAAATCTCCCATGCCACCGTCATGCAGACGCACAAGACTGGGGAGATAACGTCTGACTCTGGGCAGAGCCTGAACTTCTCTGTTCACCCAAGTTAGCCCATTGCAAAATGGGGAGGCTCATATGCTCCCTTGTAAAGCGCTTTGGGATGTGCAAGTACAAAGTGTTATGATTTTTATTGGACTTTTCGTGTTCGGAGTTCGGACATCAGGCTGCCATTTTGGAAATGTTCAGGTCATCACTTTGCTCAGGCATTCAAGTTTCCAGAGGGTTTGTGCTGACATGCCATCTAGCAGCACTTTGATACCTGTGTGTGTGTGTCTCTCTCTCAGGAGCTGTTCATAGGATCCTAAATAAACTCATGTCATCCGTGATCCTCCATAAATCTTCATTACCATTTGCCTCAGCTGCAGTTCCCAACATTTCTTCTCTCCCTAATGGTTCCCAAAGCAGCCATAATTCTTCTTCAGGGTCAAGAAGTTAACAATATTTTCTAGCCATTGGATACATTCAGTTTATATCTTATTTCTCAGCCTTATGTTTTTAAGCAAACATCATCATTTTATAGGAGAAGAAACTTTGGATTGGCAGTAAAAGAAAAGCAGGACGGAGAGCATTTCTCATACTCTGGAGCAAACAGACGAGTGACTGATTTTGTATCAACCTGCCAGAAATAGAAAACAAAGTTAGGAGAACAAAATTATAGGCTTTTAATCTGACCAAAACCATTGATTGGGACCTAGCATCTTTCACACACTGCAAAGTGCTCTCCTGACCTTTTCAAATGTGTTCTTCTAAACACCGCCCAAGAGTCCAGACTGTGTGACTCTTCTGGATCTCAGGAATGTACAAATGATCCCATTCCAGCTACAGAGGGAGACATTTTAAAAATGCCTTGATTTGTGATATGAGGTTTGTGGGACACAGCAGAAGGGTGATGAAGATGGCAGGGCTCAGGAAGTATCACTGTGCAGCATATTATTATTATTTACTCTTACATCAAGTATTGCTTACGCCTGAGGACGGAACAATGGATGTGATGGGCCGCTGGTTCAATCTGGTATGGCAAAATCTTAGCCTCATGTGCAGTGGAGCACCCTGCGTTGATTAAATGGATCCCAAACTGTGTGTCTCGGACAGGGCCCAAGCCTCTGGTCTTTGCTGTATTGCCTGGCATCTGTCCTCATGGTCAGTGTGCTGGTCAGGCTCCTCTGCTGAGTCTAGATTGCTCTCTGGGCTGATCACCTCGCCCTGGGTGTGGGCCCTGCCTGGGCCTGCTCCTCCCAACCACCGCAGCAACATGTGCTCAGGCCTCAGCATGTGTGCTCCTTTTAGCCCTGCCCTGGTACCAGCTGATTGGCCTGGAGCCAATACGCAGTCCTTGCTCTGGAGTGACATTCATCTCCTCCAATGGAAAGTCTGGTTGGCAGCAGGAAGTCAGGGGAAGCCACGCCCCCTTTCTGTCCAGCCCCTTGTCAATCAGGCCGGATGGATCCTTCCTCATTACAGCCACACCACACCTGTTTCTTTAAAGACCACAGCATTCTAACTTGGAAAGATGAGTGGCTATTCCCTAGCCAGCATAGGTGGCCCTTGGCTCTCACTGGCCTGGAAAGGGAGGAAGATTACACAACGATAGCATTTCCCCTTTGCCTTGCAATTCTTGTAGCAAAAATCCCAGTGCTTGGCTTTTCTGTCCACGTTGCAGTGTTAGTCGCATGAACAAGCTGGTTGAATTGTAATGCGCGGCGCAGTCCATGAGCCATGTTAGTATGCACAGCCGCTGTCATCTTTTTAAGCAGTCTGTACTTTTCTTGCTGGCCATTTAGTCTCTTTCTCTCTAGCGCCCAGAGACTGTACAAAAGACAAGAGAAATGGGCAGAGTCAAATTAGAGAACAAAGAAAAGGTCAAACTCATATTTCAGGATTACATGTCAGGACATTTACAGGTGGTCTCCATTTAGTTCTTGCAATAATCACCACAAGGAACAATTTCCTGAAATTACCACATTTGCCTCATTTTTCCAAAATTCTGGTTACTCAGTTTGGGACTGATTATCTGAGCAGTTGAGCCCCCTAAGCATCTACTGACTTCAGCTGGAATTGTGGGTGTTCAGCACCTCTGAAAAATCCTAAGTGCCCAGCGTTGCTAGATGCTTTTGAAAATTTAGGCTGCTGTGATTAATAACTGTATAGAATCAATTTGGTTAAAGTAAGAGTCAATGGAAAACTTCTCCCAAACCTCAACCCAGATTGGAACATCCCTTTGGCTTTTTTAAAAAAAGCGTTATTTCTTTTAATGTTCAACTGCTCAGAAAAGGAGGGACTGGAATATCATGGTGTTTCTAGTGCTGCTTGACCTGGGGTCAGGGAGTACTGGAAATTTTATGGAAAAGCTAAGCTATCCAGCTCATCTTCTAGATCAAAACAGTTAAGAGGAACAGCTAGGAGGCTGGATGCTTTGCCCATCCTTAGTGATCTTATGTGATTATTTGACATGTTCAGTTATAGGTTTAACAAAAATGCTGTCATGGCAAATTTGGCTCCAACTTAAAGGTACTGGAAAAAATGAATTTCTTACAAAACCGAAAACCTATAGAAATGTTTTTATGATTAAAAAAATTCCAATACAGTTCTGACAACTTCCCTGCCAAATACAAAACAGCCCCCCTTCCCTATTCTTTTGCAACATAAACATTGCAGCATTGAGAAACCGGACCCTGAGATTAGAACATACAACTGACTCCACCAAAGAGGGTGAAATTGACTGGCTAATTTTTAAATTATTTAATTATTGGGAGTGGACTACATCCACTCTGACTAAATTAGCCTTCAACATTGGTTCTCCACTTGTAAGATAACTTCCTTCTTTTCATGTGCCAATATATATTTATGCCTGTATCTGTAATTCTCTCTCCATTCATCTGAAGAAGTGGGTTTTTTACCCACAAAAGCTTATGCCCAAATAAATCTGTTAGTCTTTAAGGTGCTACCAGACTCCTAATTGTTTTTGTGGATACAGACTAACACGGCTACCACTCTGATACTTGGCTAATTTTTATTTTCCCTCTTGATAGAAATGCAAAAAAGATAAACAGCATACAAAGTAACATATTTTAAATATCAATTCCATTGCAGTAACCCAAAGAAGATGTAATTAGGAAGGCAGAGTTAGGAATTTAAATTTAATAAATACATAAAAATAAGAGCATTATGGAAATTGTGGCCTTTTCTGAAACTAATAGAATGGCATACTATTTAAGGCACTCATTACCATCGACACAAGAATGTTCTCCAGCCCAGCATTGTGAAATATAGTTCTATTTAGTAAAGGTTTTATTTCAAAATAAGTTGCTGTATAAAAGTCTTTATTTAAGACCTTTAATTTAAATCCTGCTCCCAGACAACAGCTTCATACCTGCACTGATATCTCCGACCACAGATCCCTGACATAGATCATGGGGGCTGTGCTAGCAACTTCCAATGGAGGATCAGGACGGTTGGTTGTTAAAATGCACCTGGAATTCTCCAAGGGAGAATGCCCTGGGCATTCCTCCTTATTGCATCTGTCCAGCCACTGAACTGAGGTGTTTTTTCTTGTTAGAGTCAATTGTGCAAACCCCCCAGGACTAATAAATGCCTTGATAATATAGATAACACCAGGCACTAAAGCTTAACTAGTTAGGTACATGATCTCTTTTGTGATAATGCCTAGAAACCCTCATCAGGGATCAGTAGCACACTGCGCTCGGTGCAGTACACACATATAACAAAAAGCCAGCCCTGGCCACAAAGGGCTGTCAATCTAAAACAGGGTAATTCATCCTCCCTCTGTGCCCTCTCTGGTGACCAGAAGGAGTGAAGCAGCCTCAGTGGAATGGAAGCTCCCTGAGCAAAGCAGCTACCAGGGCGACTCCAGCATTTCTGCTGCCCCAAGCAAAAAAAAAAAAAAAAAAAGCCCCCGACCGCAATCGCGACCGGCGACGGCAATTGGGGGGAAAAAAAAAAAGCTGCAATTGCGGCGGCAGTTTGACGACAGGTCCTTCGCTCCTAGAGGGAGTTAGGGACCTGCCGCCCCTGAATTGCTGCACATGCCATCCCTCTCCCTTGGCCGCCCCAAGCACCTGCTTGTTAAGCTGGTGCCTGGAGTCGGCCCTGGCAGCTACACACCATGGGCCCCTGAAATATCCGGGAAGCGGGATGTCAGGAGGACGCCATGCAAAGTGTGGGGCGCTTGAGGGAGGTGATTAGGACTGAGGCCACAAGCTCATTTTACACAGGCCGCTGGATTGACTTCAGGTCCAGGCAGGGTGAATTTCGAGAACCTACTCTCAGCCTCTTCTTGTGGGTGACATTCACCCCATGCACAGGAAGCCAGTACAGGGCACCACTCAAGCCCCATTCTGAGACCTGGAGTGGCTCATAGGCTTTGGGGCCTTCAGCTCCGGGGTCGAATTTACCCTGAGAGAGGACGGATGGTCCAGTGGGGTGGGTACTAGCCTGAGTTCGGCTCCCTGCTCAGCCACAGATACTTTCTGTGACCTTGGGCAAGTCACATAGTCTCTCTATGCCTCAGTTTCCCATTTGCCCCATGGGGATAATACTTCCCTACCTCACAGAGGTATTGTAAGGATGTACCCATTACAGACTGTGAGGCATTCAGCTATAACGGTAATGGGGACAGTACAGATGTCTTGGGCAGGTATGTACTGTCACAGCTTTGCAGCTAGCCCTGTTTTTAGAAGAGCATTGACAAAACTCTGAGCAATTTTGCTAATTTTTGTAGAAATATTTACACTCTCCTTTTTTTTCCGTGTGCTCCATCCATCTTTAGAGATGAAGAAACCAAGATCTCTGGGGATTTGGAACAAAGCCTAAATTAACAAGCTCCTTCTGTGCTGACACAGAGTTAAATGGTTTTAAGATTAATACTATCTTAAGTAATTGTTTAGATTAAACTCCATTATGCTTAATAAATAATTAACCTTTCAGATGGAATGCACTTACAAAAAACAGAGCAGTCTGCTTAGCAGGAACATGGGTAGAACAGACAGGAGCTATTTGTAGGCACATACAGAAAAGCTGACTTCCCAAACCACAAATTAAATTCAGATATGTTTTGCGTTGGTTTGTGCATAACATGTAAGTGACATTTTCTGGGCAAGAAGATCTGCAGTGCTCAAGGAAGAGAACTTGCAGGTGCAAGAAGGAAAACAGAGAAGCCATATGGATTCTTTTGTCCCCAGTATAATTCCTCAGTTTGTATAAACCACCTTTTTAATTTGGCCAACACTCTCCAGGTTAAGGTAACCATTTTGTAATGTCAGGGACACAAAGTAGCAATTATCTCTGTTCCTATTGGCCAGGAGACTCAGCTAGCTTCCTTTACATTTAATATTTATTACTTTACAACCTCAGGCTTTCAGCCAAAAAAACACACACGATTTTTATCAGCAAAAACAATCTTTGCCCATATATAGTGCCTCCCATCCAAAGCCTTTCACAAATACCAGTTCAGTCTCTCCCTAGCCTTTCTGAGGCATCATATTGTCCATTTTACTGATGGGTAAACTGAGGTTCCGAGGGGGCACTTGTCCAGTGTTGGACCTAAAAGAAGAGCTGCCCATCTCTGCTCAGCGGGCTGAAATAAGCCTGGTTGGGCTGTCTGGACTCTACACTCCCTTGACCTTTGGGATGAGATGAAACTATTAGACATTATTTTGAGATATTGGACCAAAGACTGGTCTCAATAATTCTGCCATAAATCTAGAGTAGCTCCATGGGATCTGATTTTACATCACTGTGACTCAGAGAGATATCTGGCTTATTGAGTTGGATTTCTTCCCCCTTCTGAGTTTGCTGATTTCAGCCCAGAAAGCACCCCCCTATTCAGCATCCTTCAGTGGAGCCATGCAGATAATTGTGCAGGGGATGCAAGTCTCACTGAAGAACAAGGAAACGGTCTGATTGTGCAGTGAAAATAAAGCATGAGACAGTGTGATGCTCTGTCTAACAGCTCTATGGCACATTGCCCCATGTGGGGAATAAGGGGCTGGTTCTTGCGCTCTCTGTGACACTGGTCCTGAGAATGCTCCAGAGGCAGCATGCTTATCTCCTGCGGTGCAGGGAGCCTCTCACAGCCCAACACCACTCTCTGGCTTAAGGACCGGCATTCAATGGCCCCAGATTAGCACGTGCCCTTCCTCTTCAGATGGAGGAAAGGAGTGTCTTACGTGCAGTTCTCTCTTCATTGTGACGTACCAGGCTGCAAGAGAGAAAGGGGCTAGCAGTGACTCTCTTTGCAGCGTATTATCATTGATTCTGTTGAGTCCTGTCCTCTGCCACGCCTATAATCCAGATCATGGCCCCCTCCCTGCACGCCACCGGCTGTCCTGAGGGCAGTTTACAGCAGACAGAAGGGGCTGCGGCCGGCTTGACCAGCAGGCTTCTCCACTAATAAAGCTGTAATGGGTTGGAATTAGGATTTATTGTGCTGCACAGACATTTCTTCAATACTTCAAGTCGATGACCCCAGTGTTGGTTTTGAACTATTGTTTAATTTGCACGCGTTTCAATTTAAAATTCGCAGCAATGATTAATCAACGGCCTGGAACAACGCAGCACTGCAGAAACGGGGATATGGAGATTAATTAGGAAAGGAGATTTGAAGGTACAGTTCAGAATTTCAAGTACTTAGAGATGTTGCATCTTGAATTCAGTGAACATGTCTCTGCCCTGCCAGTGAATTGTTTGGTTTCTCACATTGTTCTGCTAAAAGGATGGCTGGAGAGGAGATGGTGGGAAAGTATATGCAACATACACTGCTGCCTGCTGCCGCCTGGCTCAGTAGCACAGGGCTATGACGGGCTGCTATGCAGAGCTGGGTGGGGAATGGTTTTCCAACCCCACAACATTTTTGGAGATTTTGGAATTTTTTCCCTGCTTTGGGATAAACCTGAGACCTGAGGGAGGTGAGGACAGAGAGAAATGACATGAAAAACACTTTTATTCACATAAAATCACATTAAAAACGTAAAGTGTTATAACATTTCAACACACACACAAAGAGATATGAATAAAATAAAGCAAAATAGGTCTCCAATGAACATTAAACATGGATCACTAAAGCATCATCACCAAGTTGACTCAAAATATTGTTAACCCATCAAGTCAACTGAAAAGTGTCCCAGTTACAAGTCAATTGATAAAAGTGTAATCAATCGGCAGCCGGGCCACCATCTGGGTGGAATAGCCCTAGCACGTTACTCCACTTTACCTGGCCATTCTGTTCGGGTGAGGTTTCAAAACAGTTTTGTTTGACCCAGCAAAAAGTTAGCCAGGCGGGAAACCAGCTGAATGCGAGCACTGTATCTCACAAACAGGGGTTTAGAGAAAAAACGTCCCGAACTGCTGAAAAGCTGCTGCGAAAGAATAAGGAGAGGAATCAGTCAGGAGCAGCGTAGGAAAAAATGGAGCGCTGGGCCTGAAGCCAAACAGGAGGGGCGCTGCGCAGACACCACAGCGGTAACATGGTGCACAAAATGATTGGTTGCTACGATTAAGTGGAGGACCCTCCACTGCAAGTCACCGGAGCACTTAGCACAAGGAGGTTTGCACAACATCCTCCAAGCCAGGGACACAGAGTCACCCAGGGACAGAGGCTGTATCAGGGAGACCAGAGAGGGTGGCATAATGCTGCAGCTTGACACATAAACCACAGAGCTGCTTCTTGGTCATGGCTGCAAAAGGAACATTCACCAAACCCTTCCAGGACAGCAATCTGCCTGGAATCTGCACAAGGATCTCATCTTCAGTCCAGAAGGCCCGGGAGGGTGAGGGAGGTGGTCCAGACACAGTAGCCGGTGCCACGACATTGAGGCCAGGAAGAGACCAGCCTCATTTCTGCAGAGGGCCTTGCACTTTCTCTTCAGCCACCTCCCAGTTCCTTAACACGTATTGTTCGGATCCGAAAGAGACCCCCCAACACCTTAACCCCAGAGATGCCCCATTGCAATTGTTGGGGGCAACAAGGGGGTCCACTACACTGCCAAGAGCCCAGTAAGATTGAATTGCTCCTAACCCAGGTAATGTAGACAGAAGATGCCTGTTCACACACTTGTAAACAAGTGCAAAGTGCCTGCATGTCACTGTCAGATGTGATAAAATCCGAGATACCATCAGCATAGGCCGACAGACAAACCGGGAAAGCATCCGGCACCCCCGGCACAGAAAGGCCAGTCACACGGCGTCTGAAGAGATGAGGAATTGGCTCCAAACTATGAGCATACCACATCCCAGATAGAGCACACCCCAGACAAATGCCTCTGCAAACTGGGAAGTAGCAGCTAAGACCCCCCCATTAATCTTTAGAGCACTGAAAACATGATGGTACGATAAAGAAATATATGAGAAGAACACTGGCCCAATCCCCAAAGCTTCCAATGCTTTTAAAAGATAACTCTGCTTATCTCTATCAAAGGCCTTCTCCTGATCCATTGCAACAAGCCCCACATCCAGATTAGAAAGTTTGCTAATGGTAAAAACATCATGAATTAAAAACCAATGATGAAAAATAGAGCGGAAAGGAATACAGTAGGTTTGATCAGAGTGTGTCAAGGAGTCCAGACAGTCCTTCAGTTGGCTAGCTAAGGGCCTGGATAAAAGTTTATAATCAGAGCAGAGAAAGGAACTAAGTCTCCGGTTCTGTAAGTCACAGAGATCCCCTTTCATGTGCAGCAGGGTGGTCTCTGCCCGGCTGCAACTGAGGGCAGCTCTTTCTCCAGGGGACACTCCAGCACCACTAGAAAAAAGTCAGGGCTGATAAGATGCCACAAATGCTTATAGAATTCAGATGGCAGCCCATCGATGCCTGGGGCCTTGCCTCTGGAGAGCTGCTGGAGTGCAGCCGAGAGCTCCTGCAGTGACAGCGGGGAATCCAGGCCCCACTGTTCCTCACCAGTCAGGCAGGGTAACCCTTGGGGCAGCTTCTCTATTGCTAGCACATCCCAGGCTTCAGGCGAGTACAGAGTACTGTAAAAAGAACCAGCTGTTTTCCGGATCCCAGCAGGGTCAGCCGTCAGATGACCATCCAGCAGCGGTAGGCAAACAGTCTGCCACGGTGCTTAAGCTTTTTCTCCAGCCCGAAAAAGAACCTTGCGGGAACGTCAATTTGATGCAGATGAGTAAAAGGGGCCAACCCAGGGCTCCTTGCATCTTCTCTTCCAGCAAGCACCACAGGAGCTGGTATTTCTCAGTTAAGGTTTGGTAAATCCGCACTGGGTTTCCCATACCCAGGTTGCCATGAAAGCCCAAGATGTCACATTCCAGGACACTCATGAACTGATGCAAGGACTGTGTGGCAGCTGGCATACTGCTGGCAGGGACAGTTGGATCTGGACCTCTCTGATATCCCACCACTGTCTCAGGGACTCATACAGGGGCTTGTGCTGCTGTCAATGCTCCCAAAACACAGACAGAACCTGCATCCGCACTGCCAGATTCTGTCTCCTGCTCATCCCTTGCTGTCCCACGGCCCCTTCCCATTATCCTGGGGTCCCACATTCCTACCAGGGACCCCCGAGCCAGCAGTGTGTGGGCAGGAACCCCTCAAATGACCAGGGTCACCACACAGGAAACACTGCATGTTTTCAGAGGTAACAAACACTGTATAATCCGCCCCAACTACGTGGTGTGTAATACCAGGTTCCAGGGCTGTTCAGAGTTATTTAGAACCATGTGAACCTGGCGCTGGAATCACGTAACATACCTCCCATTTGGGTTCGTGCAGCCCAACGGCCTCACATGAACAGCAGACACCGCCTTCCCATAATGCGAGAGCTCAGACACTCGTCTCTCATTTTGAAGAGGGGGGCGGGGGAGGGAGGCAGCGACACTGGAAAAAAAACTACGTTAGTAGCAGGAGTAAACCTGGGGAAAACTTGAACAAACGACTCCTTGACACAGAGCCCTTCCTCTACCAAACGATTCACAAACTACTCCTGGGCCAGGAAAAGCACGATAGATTTATTCATTCAGGAGGCCGATTTTACATTAGCACAGCCAATAATTTTACCTTCACTCCACAACACACCCTCCCCAGTGCTGGAGACAGCAGGCATGCACCGAATCCCATGCTTACAGTCAAACTGCTACGCCTATGGAAGTGGACCCCATGGAGAACAACCTCCCCCAAAGGAAAGCAGGGTCACCAACTACGCCCCTAAAACAAAGAAACCACAAGTAACAAAACAAAAGCCACAGACTAACAGACACCCAGCTAGTTCACAGAGCACACGTCAAACACAGCCTCCCCTCATGCTCAGCAGCCTCCCCAATCCTGAGAGCGAGCGAGCAAGTGAGCCGTCAGAATAGCCAATAGCTTGGTGATTAGGGCAGTCACCTGGCCTGTGGCTAGACCTGGTTCGAGTCCCAGCTCCAAGTCAGGCAAAGCTCCTGCTGAAGCTGGTTCACTTAGTATAAATAATGATATAAAGCGCAGAGGCTGCTCAAAAGATGTAGATGCTCATGTAGCAACGGTTGCCACCATGTTCCAGACCATTCAGTGGCCTCTGGTGAGACATGATGACATCAAGCTAGCTGGAGATCTACAGAATCAGTTGCGTTGTACGGCTGTGAATCGTAGGTGCCAGGAAAGCCATGTGTTGACATTTCTGATTCCCATTCTTTTAATCAGCTGCTCCACATCAAGTGGAGGGCAAAATCAGCAATGAGGATATTCATAGACGAACCGACCAACTGCCTTCATCAGCACTGGTTTGGTTTCAGTGTCTTTCCTGGTACGAGATGGACGATCAGCCAATGATGGAGAGCATTTACCTAAGCTACGCCCTTATACGGGCGGTGATCATGGGAGCGCCATAAATTTTGGGAGCATGATAAGACTGCCAATGACAGACAGTGAATGAACATCCAGCCAGATGTCTTAAGGACCTAGCTAAAGATTGAACTGGATGGTGCTCAGTCTGCATAGAAGTGACGTCCTTTGGGGATTTAATAATGATGATTGGAAAGGTGTGTCTAAACACCATGAGAGAAACTATTGTGATTTCTGGCCTACTCACAAGAGGAATTTTGCAAGAGACATTTCTGTTCTTGAGAAAGCTCCAGCTGGATTTTGAAGGTTCAAGAGGCAAAGAGAAAGTAGGAGGACAGTTCTTTGGATGCTTTATCTGGTGCATCTTTCTGAGGTTTGCCCCGCATTGGGTAACTACCTGGTTCTTTTGTCCTGGTTGCAGTACTATAAGTGGACATGGATCTTTAAGTACCCGTTTTATTCTTGATGAATAATTGTCCATCCCAGGACACTTTGGTTGTTTGATAGCAGCATCAATCAGAACAGCTTAGTTTCGATTTCAACTCAGCATTGACCCTGGCTGGTGGGGATCTGAGTTAGGATTAGGAGTTCCGCCCCCCCCAGACCTGCAAAGGTTTGAGAATATCTCCCATGCGGGAAGACAGCTGCCCCCTCTGATCAGTGCTTGGAGCTGCTTTGATGGGTTCTGCTGGCAAATAAGTCTGGTCCTCTTCAGCTGGAAGAAGCGCACAGTACCAGTAACATGGGGACAAGTCCTTTGTCCTCCTTCTAGGTTACGGAAGAGGGGGTGACCCTGAGATTCCAGATGGCTTTCCCCAATAAATAATAATAATCCATCCCATTTGTGCCATCTCTTTAACTGAAGGAAGGGGATGATGTGATCTCCTGCAGTGTAAATAGGATGTTAGTCCATTAATTTTTCAGAAAGCTTTCAAGATATCATAGTACCCTGGAACTCTCAATCCAGAGATTCCACTGTGGCATCAGCTCCTTCCTCTTTATTAATGGATGTTACAGTAACATACAAAACCTATTGCATGTAAAAATTTGAAAACATTTACGGGTAAAACCCTTTGTTGTGTTTTCCCAAGGTTTGCGTGTGGCCGTCAGCGCAAGAGCCTTGCTGTAACAATGCTGGCTAAAGACCATAACATGTGTAACTTAGGGCGTTGATTGCAATTCCCTTGTGTGTTCGGTTCCAAATCTAAATTTGCCATTCTTTGTGGGAAAAACAAAAGATCTGTTGAATTATTTGTGTAGCACTCTTAGTAAATCAGTGCCATAATGTAACTGTCGGCGCTTTCATGGAGCTGTGTTCTCAAAGCAATTAACTCAAGCATTGAATCGGAGGGGCCCTGATTTTTTTTAAAAAAAGCTATTTTAATACATTTACCAGTTAGACCCAAACCTGAAAGTTTTTATTTTGCTTCAGATTTCTCCTTGTGGCCATAAATTAATCTTCATTGTTTGAACTGCAGCTTTGCATATTATCATTTTATATTATAACCTAAATATCACTCCTCTGGTTAGTTAATTTCTTCTAAGAGAAAGTCCAATGTGATCTACTGGATTTACCTACTTCTTGCTCTTAAACAGAAAAGCAGTTGGGGATTTTGGATGGATGGAAAAAAAATCATTCACTTGTTAACTAAGAGAAAACAAAGAGCAAGTTGTCTGGGCCCATGATGAGTCTTGGGGGGCACTATTTTGCAGTGTACAGAAATGTCAGGTATCTTTTACTTCTGTGATAATCACATGGGTTAAATTAGGCAAAACATATGTCTGTAAATATATATCAATAGCAAAAGGTACAGAAAAAGGTACATTTGGCCAGATTAGCCCCTCTCGTGGGGAAAACAGGGGTGGAGAAAGGAGGCAGGAAAATTCCATGAGATGAGTCATCTTCTTTATACCAATGGCTCCTAGAACCACCACTCTATCCTGACTACCTTCATGTAATTTAGTAAGGATGGTCTGATCTCGTGGCAAGGCATGGGACTGGCACTCAGGAGATCTGACTTTAATTCTTATCTCTGTCACAGACTGTGTGTGTAACCTCAGGCAGCTCACTTAAACTCTGTGCCTCAGTTTCGCATCCGTAAGATGAGGATGGTACTTCCTTTCTTCCACTCTTTATCTGTTTTGAGCTCTCCAGCGCAGGGACTGCCTTTGACTGTGGGTATGTACAACTTTTAGCACTATGGGGCCCTGATCATGGCTGGGACCTCATACTCTCTGTAACTAAATGATGTGCCCATTCTTTTTGCTCATTCACTGTGCCACGTGTTGACTGAAGTGTGCTAATAACAATGTTTACAGCCAAAAGAGACTGTGCTCAGATGTCAGATGCTCCAATGGGCTGTGCCATAGGAGAACCTGGAGCAAAGGCAGAATGGTGCCCTGGGCAGCTTGCCTATGTTAGTGAATTTTAAAGAGTTTTTTTTTTTTACATGGACAGGCAGGACTAAAACAGGAGGTTAACAATAAGTCTAAAGCAATGTGTTCGTGAGTGGCTGCATGTGCCCACAGCTGTCTTATTTAAGAGGAGGATGTGTGCATGGGAATATCAAAGCTAGTGACAGTTGCATTTCCATTTCAGGTTGAGTGTGCCAAGTAGAAGAATCTTGTTTGTGCTCCGACAGCCCCTCCTGGCTTTTGATTTAGGACTAGTGTGTTTGGTTATTTCATACCATTTCCCTGTTCCTGACGTGGCCTTTTCCCTTCTTGCTGGGGGATGCTGAGAATACTGGATTTGCCCCCCGGCTGATAACTGACCCTTCCAGTCTGGTACTCTGCCTCTGACATTGCCCACGATCAGAAGACCAGCCTTTACCCTTACATGCAACTAGCTGGTTCTGAAATGCTGCAGGTGGGTGGAGGGGAATTTCTCTTTGACCCCTCAGGTGATCAAAATATTGCTCTGAAGCATGAAGTGGTTATAATTTTATTTTTTATACTTTGCTGCTTTAAATAGACACTTGAATAAATGCTGTGTGGGGGAAATGGAACATGACTTGTTAAAAGAACTCCTGACCTAGCTAAATGCTGCTGGTACTGGGAGAATAGCTGCAAACTGCGGCAAGTGGACAAGTGTTAAGTCAACCGTTTCCTTTAAAAGCGCTCAGAAGAACATGCTATCTGGCCTTTGAAATCTCTCTGTGCCCTTGAAAATATTGATGGGTGAAGACAATGATGTTGTGAGTTAACAACAGCACTGCCTCAGATAATGAATGGTAACTCCCCTTTAGCTTTTATTAACCACGTATATCATGTGACAACAACTGGGACGATGGCAAAAAAACCCACCAACAACAAATCGATAATGAGGACTCTGAGGTTATGGGGAAAAATCAGGAAATTTAAGTTGTGTCTATTACTAACTTTTTAAAAAGCCCAAATATTTAAGGAGCCCTAGCTAGACAGAATGGGGATCCTTTCAGCAGGGCCCTCTTCTCGGTTTCCCCCCCTCCCCCGTTTCTTTGTTTTTGTTTTTTCCCTTTGGTGATTAGTACAATGGGTTGATTTTAGAGATAATCCAGTTGACAGGGTTTTGTGGACAAGTTCTGGATTTGGGGACCTTCCAGTGAGACATTTTCGCTGGCAGGAGCAACCCTAAAAAGAACAAAAGCTCCATCTAATTGCATCACAGGGATCAAGAGAGCACTTTGGTCTAATTCTGGTTGCTGGGCTTGGTGTGTGGGTGATGTGTGGCCTGTGCGAGACAGGAGGTCAGAGTTGATGATTTGGTGATCCCTTCTGGGCTTAAACTCTACGACTTTCTAGGTTGAAAGAAGATCCTCTGCAGCGAGATCACACTCTGTGTGTGTGACCATGTTCAAGCTGCAAAGAGTTGATATTATGGTTGGCTGCAAGAAAGGAATGAGTAGTGAAGCCTTCCAAGAGGTCTGGAAATCCGTTAAGGGGTTTGTTGGGATCATATGGATTATGGAGATGGAAGAGCTCTATTAGGGCACCTTCTCCGGTTCTCTGTATAGGCGATCTTTGAGTGCTTTGTCCGGCCTAGTTTTAAAAAAGACTCCAGTAATGGACGGGCCCTTTCCCTCCGTATGGTCGTAGCTTAAATGGACCAGAAACGGTCCCTAGCTGGCTGGGGAAGAATTCTCCCGGCGCAGGCACTGCCGGAGGCTGCTTTCAGTGACAGGTCCCTGGCATAAGGACATGCTGAGGGTAGGTTTGGGGGTAGGAGGGGTATTCAATGGTGGGAGGGGGCAAGACTGCAGCACACAGCCCCATGGGGATTCGGGCAGTGCAGCCACCCACAGGTAGCTGTGGACAAACAGCTGTAATTTGCCTAAATTGTGCTGGGGGCCCTTGAGCTCCCAAACCTGCCCTGAACTGAGAGGACATAAAAGTGCCATTAACCCACCTTACCCAGTCTCCCCTGAGCTGCAAGTTTTCTGTTGTGCCTTTTACAGATGCAGCATAAAATTGCACCCCTGGAACTTTATTTCTTTAAAACCATTTTTCAAAGTGTCCACTTGACTTCCGTCTTTGCCATCTAAACGGAACTTTCCCTTTGACTGGGGTTCCGTTCACTCATAGCACGGCGTCCCTGTTCTGGAGCAGCTGATGCCGATATCACACCTGGATTTTATAGATCCTGGTGCTTTGCAGATCTAGAAGTTTTTGATCAAACTATAAAATGATCATCAAATGTAATGTAAGGAAGAGATTAGAGCCCAGACGTGGCTTGTGTCAGATTTTGACGGCTTTATTAAAGTTTTAATATTCTCTTCACCTCTAACTAATCTTCCAGTCATTATGACTAGGAGGTGGGGGAAATTAAATTGACAAGATCATCAGCACTAGGCCTGAAACGTCTTCAAATGAAAATTTTCATATCTGTAGTCACTTCAGAGCCAACATCTTGTCCTATTCAGGTCATGTCATCTCTACCAACATTAGAGCAACAGAAGAGGGAAACTGAGAAGGAATGTTACTGACTGTCCATGTGAAAAATTATAGACTGTAAAATACTGGGTTCAACCCTTATGAAGATTCTGTCTTCCAAATGCAAAAAATCTAGAATGTTTGGTGGGGGGAAACAGAATGAGATGGAGAGTAAAGTTTGAGAATAAATGTATTCCATGACTCACCGAGATAAAGTTTACTCCTGTCCAGTAATGTCATGGAAGCATTGGCTCTCAGGTTAAGTTTTCAGAAAGAAAACAGGAATATTTAGAGAATCAGACATAAGTCAAATTCTTCCCATTTCAGGAGGACTGGGTGGGCTAGGAGGATGCACTTATTTGTTCCTTTGCTCCATTAATCTGGATTCCAAGGAAGACTCTATACAAGCAACCTCTTGGAACACTTCCTACAATCAAAATGAATTCTATCTTCAATTCTAATCCCCCTTTCAGTCGCTCATGATGTTCTCAAACACATTAATGTTGTGTTGAAATTTTCCATATTTTTTCTCAGCTCAAAAGGGTAAATAGCGATGGAAAGTTTCAGCAGAATTAGCTCAGCCATCTTTGTGTTCCTGAAGCGAGGGGAAGAACACACTTCTCAGATGTTCCAAACAGAAGTGCAGTGCTCTGACCACTTAAAGTAGAAACATCAAATGTGTCTCACTTTGCTGATCTCAGAGAGACTTAATATCAATCCAAGAAGAGTCATTCAGGAATTCCGAAGTTGGGCAGCATTTGCTCTCACTCATTTTAAGAAGTCCGACCTTAAGAATACTGACATCAGCCTATCATACCTTTACACCTATTGCAACAATTTTCTTCAAACCTTTGTGGAGTTTGTTGAGACTTAATCATAGAGATTTTCTCCTGAACATCCGGGCTCAAGGACAGCTGGTTCAATGGGACCGTGGACCAAAGAATGCTGACCAGATTTACTGGATGGGAGACTCTATCCTGGGAAGCAGTGACTCTAAAAAGGATTTGGGGGTCAGGGTGGATAAAGAGCTGAACCTGAGCTCCCAATGTGACGCTGTGGTCAAAAGAGCTAATATGATCCTGTGACGCATAAACAAGGGAATCTCGAGTAGGAGTAGAAAGGTTATTTTACTTCTATATTTGGCACAGGTGCCACCGCTGCTGGAATATTATGTCCAGTTCTGGTATGTACAATTCAAGAAGGTTCAGAGAAGAGCCACAAGAATGATTAAAGGATTGTAAAACATGCCTTATAGTGACAGAGTCAACGAGCTCAATCTATTTAGCTTAACCAACAGAAGGCTAAACGGTGACTTGATTACAATCTATAAGTACCTACCATGGGAACAAATATTTAATAATGGGTTCTTCAGTTTAGCAGAGAAAGGTCTAACACAATCCACTGGCTGGCAGTTGAAACTAGACAAATTCAGACTGGAAATAAGATATACATTTTTATTGGTGAGAGTAAATAACCATTGGAATAATTTCCCGAGGGGTCATGGTGGATTCTCCATCACTGACACTTTTAAAATCAAGATGGGATGTTTTTCTAGAAGATTTGCTCTAGGAATTGTTTTGGGGGAAGTTCTCTGGCTCATGTTTTACAGGAGGCCAGACTAGATGATCACAATGGTCCCTTCTGGCCTTGAAATCTATGGGTGTATGGGTAGAGGATGGCTTAGTTAATGAGGCCTCAGTCAAGGATAGCTGCTTTCAAGAGGCATCACACTGAATAGCTGCAGCTCAAGGAACTTACAGACTCTGCTGTTGAAGGGAGGGAATGGAATTTCCGGTGAAGTCTTGTGACGTTGATTAGACCCCAGGTTGCTTAGGAGATATTTGACCATCAGTTTCTCAGGAATACTATTCACTGTCATGTACAAGTAATGATGACATCCCAGGAAACCACTCCTGACAGCCTTCACTGAGGAATATAGCCAATTAATCATAAAAATGACATTTCCTTGCTGGAATTGGGAACAGTTAGGCAGGCAGAAACATGAGATGGAAAGTACTGCAACGCTGGGCAAACCTGTATAAAATAGAGCGTGTCTATTCTTATCTTGCCCTCGCTCTGGGATTGTTTGCTGAAGACTGAGCAGCTCACTTAACTCAGGGTCTCGTTTCACACAATTAGAAGCCTTTTCTTAAAGACATTCTAGGCGAATGAACGTGTAGACTGCATAATTCTCCTGCCCAGGAGACAGAGATTCTCTGCTTCTATAACAAGCTGCCACTAGAGGGACAATCTGGGGTTTAAACTACACCCACTTGTGTATGCTACCTGACAGGGAATTTCTTACTGGCACTGAACAAAAGAAAAGGGTAACACTTTTCAACTACCCAATAATTTCTGCTGCACCAAAGGGGGTTTCTGTGGAGGTGCATGTCACATCCACACCGGCCCAAAGGAACAGATCATTACTGGTGACAAAAAGAGCTAAAAGGAAATGCAGGACCTCTGGTTCCACCTCACGGGCCCAGACTAAAGCAGATCAGTGACGCTGTTGCTCTGGTTTAAGAAGAGGGAAGCACTGGATACTGAGCCGCATGAATATTTCACCCAACAGGGGGCAGATGTGCACATATGCAATTGACAATTTATTACAAACTATGCTGTGGAAGCTTGTCCACCAACACTTGCTAACCTGCCCAGAGACTGTGGCTGATGTTACCCATTTCTCTCTGTTGTGGACACTTTAAAAATCACTGCAAAAAAAGAACATAGTTATTGTTCAGCGAACTGCTCAGCTACTTCATCTCAGAGCTGGGCTGTAAAAAAGCGAGCTTTGTGCCTGCAACCCACTGTGTAACGCAAGCAGTGACATCCCTAGCAGTGACACCCAATGGAGCGGACTGATGAAGGGGCTGCAAATACACGGTGCACCTTGGTCCGTATGTTCAGTGTGAACTGGAAAGTAACAATACATAGTGATATTTGGCTTTTTAGTGCCTCTTTCCTAAGACGACCTTATGAAATTGTTGAAATTCCCTAACTACAGACAACTTGCAAGAATTGTTACTTTCTTTTGTAATGTCAGTCCATAGTTATTTTTCGGTTTATTATGCTAAGTGATCATAGATCCAAAACCTTTTGGCATTCAGATTTGCACGATTTGAGGTCTTAATATTTCTTTGAAGCAGAACCTCCACATCATACCTCCGTCCTTTCTCTTGACAGCAGCGTGCTCCTCCACCATAAGAAAGTGACGTACATGCACAGTCAGTCTCCGATCACAGGGCCACAACTTCTCCCCCCTCAGGGATTTTAGAAATTCCCTTTCCTACATTTGAGAAAGGAAATTTGCTAATGGCAAAATCACTCTTTCCACGCAGCAGCTAGCTGGAAATCACAGTTCCTACGGCACTGACTTGTTCGACACTGAGAATTGAGAATATTTTGTGTTTAGATGAACAATCTGTTCAGTAGAAATATACAGGTATTAAGCAGAGCTGGTCAAAAATCCCATTTCACCAGAAAGAGACCCCAGAATGATGTGGGAGACCAGGTCAAGTGTTTGATCTGGAGCAATGACTAGAAACAGGGTCGCCCATATCCCAGTTGAATGCCGTAGCCACTGGACTATTGTGGGATGGGTCAGTCTCTTGTTGTCTCTCTCTCTCGTTTTCATCAAAAGGTTTCGTTTATGTTCTGCATCGTTACAAAAACAAATTTCAAAACCTTCAGGGTTGTTTTTTTTTTGCAACTTGGCATTATTGTTTTCCAGCCAGCCCTCATAGTGAGGGATGGGGTTTTCTTCCGCCAAGTGAAACTCTGAGGCTTACTACGGCTGAACTGGGACTAAGTCTTTAAGTACCGTAATTGCTGTGTATAGACAGGCTCTTCTTTCATGGTTCAGCATCACTATCCGTTTAGTGTAGGGAACTGTTTCTGGCACTGTTGTGCATTTTGTATGTTGGATTTCAGCCAAGAATTCGGATTTCTCCAGAAGCACATTTCTCATTGCCAATGGGTCATGCACGTTCCATTACTAGAGGCTTCCTGCTCTGGATCCCACGTATGCCGCTCTCTTATGTATATGGGAAGGGAGCGCTCCAGCAATAGGCAGGCTTCCAGATTCTGAGTGATCATGAGCTCATTGCCCCCAACAATTGCACAAACACATCCCGCACATCTCATGGGCTAGCCAACTCGTATTTTGAAGATCAGAGTAGCTTGAAATAGGAGAACAAAGACTATGTGATCGGACTTTGGCAGCCTCTTGCGACAATGCCATGATGCAGTCAAATGTTCTACGGGGGCGTTACAGCAACATCCTATTCCTGCATTCTTCAAGGCATTGGTGACTCAATAACGCACAACAGTTTATTGGCTTTTAGTTCATCTCATGCAGTTCTGTTCAGGTGTGAATGACAAGCACCGTCACTGCTTTGCCTGGCTGACACCACTCCCAGTTTGAACTCATCAGGGGAAGGTAAGCGAAGCTGTTTGCTTAGTATGGTCTTTAACATGATAAAAAGGAAAATTGTGCAATGACCTTAACTGACATGGAAAAAAATCAAATCCATTTCAAATTCATTGAGCATGAAGGGTACTTTGACATTTGAGAGACAAAAGTTGTGCATAAACATAGTTTTTCATCATCATATTGTATTACCCAAACACTACATATTGTTATAAATGTCACAGCAGTTATGAACGTTAATAATGCCATTAAAATAGTTCAACCAGCATACACTGATTTTACTGAAAATGCCCAGATCTACAGCAGCTTCTGAAGGGACATATTTTTAAATGGAAATTAAGCTTTGAGCAGAAACTTAATTTGCTTAAAATAGCTGTGGAGTTTCTATTGTTTTAAGTTGAAAAAAACAAATAAACAAATGGAAGATGTGATTTTGACAAATGAGTGCAAACTTCATATGATTTTTAAAATATACAATTATGGATGAACTAATTATATGAGTGCATCCTGTTTACATTGCAAAGCATATCTGCAATGTTTACACAATTGCGTTTCAGTTTCTGAAATCCAGCAGTCTAGTCGGGATTATAAATGAATACTTTGATACCACTTTATTTTGCAGGACACTAATAACCATTTAATAAAGATGTGAATAGAGATTCATCCATTATATTAGTGTATGGCAGCTACCCCGCTGCTCAGTCCACTTGATTGGAAAGAAAAACAGATTGGTTATTTGGATACAATTCAATATCTCTGCCATGGGCCATTCTAACATCAACCTGTTACACTTTCAGTATTGGCAATGACCTGACAAAATCCCATCTATATCTATATCTATATTTATATATATATATACACACACACACACAGGACACACACTAAGAGCATTACAGGTGATCTGCAGTTGTTGAGTGATTGTGGTTGCTAGTGAATGATCAAGACAGCATTGCCTGTGGCAGAACAATTGGCTGATGCCTTTTGATTGTGATATCCGGGTGTTCTGTGGAAGGATAGTGATGCTAAGATACAGATGATCATTAAGGGGTGTAATTCTCCTTTCCAATGCAGATAGAACTCTCAGTGACGTGCCGAATGCATGAGATACATTTTGCTCTTGCTTCATCAGTGAATGTCTTTATTTCTGTTGGCTATCAGGGTATAGGCATCACCAAAACTCTTTTGTTTAAGATTTAAGAATTAATTCTTCCCAACACCTCTCAGTCTTCACAGGCTTCACCACCCTTGTACGTTATTTTGGGACACTATTTGCATGAAAGATGTGATGCAAAATACAGCTGTATTGCTTGTAATGGAGCAGCTCACTCCCCCTCTAGTGGCAAAGTACTTTTCAAGCTTTACTAGGCCTAGTTAGCTTCTAGATGGAAAATACCCCCTAGGCTGTCTAATTCTGACAGAATTGGGTTTGTTTAGTTTGGAAAAGAGAAGACTGAGAGGGGACATGATAGCAGTTTTCAGGTTCTAAAAGGGTGTCATAAGGAGGAGGGAGCCCACGAAAGCTTATGCTCTAATAAATTTGTTAGTCTCTAAGGTGCCACAAGTACTCCTGTTCTTTTTGCAGATACAGACTAACACGGCTGCTACTCTGAAACCGGAGAAAACTTGTTCACCTTAGTCTCTAAGGATAGAACAAGAAGCAATGGGCTTAAACTGCATCAAGGGAGGTCTAGGTTGGACATTAGGAAAAAGTTCCTAACTGTAAGGGTGGTTAAACACTGGAATAAATTGCCTAAGGAGGTTGTGGAATCTCCATCTCTGGAGATATTTAAGAGTAGGTTAGATAAATGTCTATCCGGGATGGTCTAGACAGTATTTGGTCCTGCCATGAGGGCAGGGGACTGGACTCGATGACCTCTCGAGGTCCCTTCCAGTCCTAGAATCTATGAATCTATTCCTCCCTTGCTGAGGTAAACCATACTAGTGCACTGCCCAGGCTAATGTAAAATGCAATGGGGATTCCGTCACTTCCTCCTGAGAGACTATTCCACACCGTAGCAGATCCCATAGAAAGTAAATTTCTCCTGGTATCCAGTCCAGTTTCCTCCTATTTTAAATTCCTCCAAATGGCTCTCAGTTACATCCTTTTGTGCCATCGTAAAGAATTTTTTCCCCTTCTTGGTGTTTGCACCCCTCAAAGACTTATCATATAGTTTTGTAGATTCAAAAGGGCCTGGTCTTCAAAGGTATTGAGCACTCACCGCGCCAGCTGAATTCAACAAGAGCTGCAAGAGCTCAGCACGTCTTGAAAATCAGGGCGTGTGCCACTGTTTGGCCCAGCTGTGTAGTCATGATGAGAATTAACCAAGCTCCAGGACCCTCTCTTCAGAACTCTAATCCTTTCTGGGGTTCTTCTCTGAGCTAGTTTCAGTACGCCACTGTCTTTCTGGTAACAATGCACTGTACAGTGAATACAGTATTCTAGGGCTGGTCACACAAGAGCCATAGGCAGAGACGATTGCCTCCCTTTCTTATGGCATGAAACTTCTGATGCGGAGCCTGACATTGCTCTGGCCTTTCCTGTTGCCATGTCTTGCTATGCACTCTCGATTATTTGACTGTCCACTTTCAGCCTTAGAGAAGGATGGGCAAGGGCCTAAACTAGGACATCTAGGTTCAATTTTTGGCTCTGACACAGACTTTCCGTGTAACCTTGGAAAAGTCACTTTGTCTCTCTGTCTCTCAGTTTCTCACCTGTAAAATGGGCATACTGGCACTTTCCTATCTCATAGGGGTGCTGTGAGGATAAAAATCCATCAGTGCCAACGAGGTGCTCAGATTCTCTTGTGAGGAGTACCAGATGGGGGTCTCTTCCAGCATTACAGCCTTTAGGCTTTTGCCTCCTCTTTAATATCTGTCTTTCACATTATTATTATATCTTCATTTTATGTTTTTCAAAGCCTCCACTATCAGCACCCCGACAGACACAGGAAATACACATTCTGCCATCCGCACTTTGGCAAGGAGACAGAAAATGTGCATTTCAGTTCTTTCACTTCCAGTGCTTTTATATCAGGTGCTTTCCCTAATGAAGTAGGCAGTGTCATCTCACGAAGGGGATGCCTCCTACAGAAAGCTGCAGAACCGCTCTGTGGGCACAGTAATACTATTTACTTTTCCTGGCGTCAAACTCCAGCTGCTCAGCCCACAGGAAAGGACTTGGAAAGGTTTAAGTTACTCAGAGGGTCAATTTTACATCCCAAGCCTCTGAGTGATTCAATTCCCTTGATAGGCTGATAGCCCCTTTCTACAGCCCTGGAAGGGCTACTGCCACACCCAGACTCTGGATCACGCCCCTTTCCTCAGGGCTCAGTTTCAAAGACAAAACAAGCTAGTCCCTGAGCAAAGCAAGCTGCAAAGCCTAGTGATCTTTCCCTTGCCCCGCTTCCCTCTGCTCCATAGCTTGCACCAGAACCACTCCCACTTCCCACCCCCAGCTGAGCCACTTGCTGGCTTTTATAATCCCTTGGTCTGTCTCAGCTGGGAAATGGCTGATCAGTCACAGGTGAGACTGAGCCCAACTCCACTTTTAACCACCCTACACACCAGCTGGGCTCTGTCCCAAAGTTGCTGAGTAATCCCCATCTCGCCCACCTGGGCGCCCTGCAGGGTTTCCAGGTGTACGGCTGTCTATAATAATGGCTGACTGCAGAGCCCCAGAGCTAAGCTGCCATACAAAAGTCCTGGGGCTAAACAGAGTGATCACAAGTCACTAGTGTCCTTCAGCAAGGGAGTAGCCAGCCACATTGGCTGTGGGATCATGGTTCCCCCTTCTCCTGGGATCATATCTCCTCTTTCACTCGCCCCTCTCCAGGACTCACTGCCTCATATCCCACCTCAAGCTGGCAGCCCTGCAGTGATGCCATGTCTGTAACACTCACTGGCCTTGTCTCTACTACACAGCATCTGGCCTACTGTGCACCAGGAAACCTGCTCAAGGCACAGTGCTGAGAATGCTGATGGTTGGTCTACCCCAGCTCCTACAACAAGCGAACACTCTTGGATGCTAATAGCTGACTATTAATGGTAAATATGCCCAATGGCCTGTGATGAGACACTAGATAGGGTGGGATCTGAGTTACTACAGAGAATTCTTTCCTGGGTGTCTGGCTGGTGAGTCTCGCCCACATGCTCAGGGTTTAGCTGATCGCCATATTTGGGGTCGGGAAGGAATTTTCCTCCAGGGCAGATTGGCAGAGGCCCTGGGGGTTTTTCGCCTTCCTCTGCAGTGTGGGGCACAGGTCACTTGCTGGTGGATTCTCTGCACCTTGAAGTCTTTAAACCACAAGCTGAGGACTTCAATAGCTCAGATATAGGTTAGGGGTTTGATACAGGAGTGGGTGGGTGAGATTCTGTGGCCTGCGTTGTGCAAGAGGTCAGACTAGATGATCATAATGGTCCCTTCTGACCTTATAGTCTATGAGTCTATGAGCTGAGATGAGAGTACTGAGAGCTGACTAATACCCCTTGGGAAGTGCCATACTCTCAGCTGCCCTGGGCAGATGGAAATCACCACGATTTCTTCAAATACCTATTTATCCACAGGGAACCTCACATTCCAAATGCCCACTCCTGCTCATTCAAGGCTGTCCCCAGGCTGCACTGTGGCATGCGTGGCCCTCACAGCCCTCCACCCTGACCGCTTGGCGAGTTCTACTCCTGGGTGGTGCTTGGGCAGGTTTTAAATGAGGCATCAGAGATGAGAAGTCATGGATATAATTAGGAAGGGGACCCGTGGCCCTGCTCTGAAAGTGCTCGGATGACAAACATTCTTGGAAGAGAAAAACACTGTTTCCTTCCCGGCTGCACTTATGGCTTCCAATTCAAAACTCTCCATTTCCCAAAAAGCAGCTCATTTCCCACTCCTGCCAGCAGGGTGATTGTGGATGTGAAGGGCGGGGACAGGGGAGAAGCTTTGGTGACGGCCTCATCCTGCTGCAGTGGGGATTTTGCTTCTGACTTTGTCAGCATGGAATGCCTGCTGCAAACTGGTTCCTTCATTTTCATGAACTGCTGCTACAGGGGCCCCCAGCCATCCCCGGGATTGTGGGAGTGGAAAGGGGCTTAGAGGAGACTTGCTCTCCTCCTCCCCACATCCTATGCTATGCACAGCTCAGGGAGTCCCTAGGAGCTGGCTCCCAGCCTTTAAATTACGGTAAATACACCTGGCTGCATTAGTCTGCAGCCTTGAGCAACTCTGCATGCTCTTCTCTAAATGGTGTGAGAGCCTTGACTTGTGTTTTGGGTTGTGAAGCTGAATTGCATATGAAAAACAAACAGAGGGACATCTGGTCCAGCTGCAGTAGAGTGAAAAATAACAGTGCCCCACTTGGTGCCAAGCTCTGGCAACAGCAATTAAATTACCAACACTTCATTCACAATAAGATCTCACACCTGCAGCCTTACCAACAATAGGGGCATCATCAGGTTCAGTCAATAGGTGACATGATTACATTTTCATTGAACCAGCTTTTTCATGGTCACAGCTCTAGGCAATAAGAGGCTGACAATAAAAATAATTTGTTGATGGAATGTTGATAAAACCCTGGTTATTGCAAGCAGTAAATTAAATGTGGACACTTCTACCTTTATTTCCCACCTAGGGAACAATATCCGCTCACACTGAACTCAGAGGAGAGAGGAGAATACAGTCCCCCCCAGTCTTACCAAGAAACTCATAAAAATGGAGGAATAATTTTTCAGAGAGATAAGGGCGTTATGGATGCTAAAACTCACGTACGAAATTACTCTTCTCCTGAGAAGATGTGTGCAGGATGGGAAGGGATTTCTTTTCCCATTTTTAATTTACCAAACTCTTGTAAACTACAAATTAAAGTAACAATAGCAATTCCAAATGGCTGGATTCATTTAACCTTTATTTAGCCCTTAATTGTTCCAAAAGAATAATAATTTACCTAGTGAACATGAGCTATGTGCTAACAGCATGCAGTTCCCACACAAATCTTCAGCAATGGATTTTGGCTACTGCATTTTTTCCAGTTGCTCTGTTCTCATTTAAGTGTAAGCATATGATTTCATGTAACAGGAAGTGCCACTTTCATAGTGAAACCAGCTGTGTTGTCTAATGCAGCATTGAAATGCATTGTATGCCATGATGTTGTGGGCATCGATAATCATAAAATTCACTGAGCAAAAGAGATGTCTATAAAAATACAATTCTCTCTAGAATGCTGCAGTAGTTCATTTTTATGCAGTCCTTGCAGATACGGGGCTAGATTTTCAGACACTGTCCAAAGCACCTAGTGTGTTTTGGCCGCTGTATAAATAACAGTAATAACAATCAAGGCTAGTAGTGGCACAATTTAGGTCACCAAAGGCCTGATCTTGGGAGATTCTGGGCCCTCATAGCTTCAGATACATGACAAACCATTGCAGATTAGACCCTTAGATGTTTAAGCCTTTCATCTGAAGATACATTCAAGGACCTAGTAGTCCAGGTGACGTAAACTGCAGCTGCAAAATTGTGCATATTTTTGTGGTTGTGAAAATGGAGCGCCAGTTAAGGCTGGTTGAAATTTTGGCCATAATGTTTTAAAAGAGCCCAACCTGATTGCTGCTTAAAAACTTCCAAGCATTTTCTTTGCAAAAGGATGGCAAGAGGGGCTGGGTGTCGCAGGTAGTTGGAATGTGACACAAAACCATTCACGGTGTGGTTTCTTGTTAACGGTTGGACTAGCCTAGCAGTGATCAGAGAGGGAGGATGGCCTTGTCGGTGCACAGAGCCAAGACTCAGGAGAGCTGGACTCATTTCCTGACTTTGCTACAGACTCCCTTGGGCAACTCACTTAATCTCCCTGTGCCTCAGTTTCCTATCTATAAAACGGGGATAATAACACTTTCTGTCTCCCACCTTCCGTCTTGTCCGTTTAGATAGTAAGCTCTCAGGGGTAGAGACTGTCTCGTGCTATTTGTAGGCAAAGCAGGCAGCAGAGTGGGGCTTTGATTTCATATGGAGCCTCAAGGCTCTACTGTAATATGAATAGTAAGAACAACAACTGAAGGGGGTTGACATCTGGCAGCTATTGAATTGTGCCCGACCAGTTCTTAAGCCGGGGTTTCCACAGTACAATAGACTGCCTCAGAACTAGCACTGACTGGCATCTTTGCGCACAGTCCAAACAGGAAGGCTATGGCGTGGGGGCGTCAACCCTTCAGCTCTAGGGCTGACCCTCCCCGGGGAGAGCGAGGAGTCGTTGGCGGGACTCTGGGACAGCGGCTGGAGGAAGCTTGCTCTGTCACTCCCCATGCTGTGCCTGTGCAGTGAATAAACAGAGGCCTGGGTCTCCAAGGCTCTCAATCTCACTGTCCCTTTGTTTGGACTCTATGACCTGAGCTCCTGTCCCTGCTTGTTTTTTGTCTCCTCCCCTCCGTGCCTGTGGCTCCTCCCATGCCTGAGGGGAGGGCTTTTTGTTGCACTGGTGGCTCCGCCCACCAATCCCAGTCATACTCGGCTGGCACTTTTCACAAGGAGTAAAGTACTCTTATAAACTGAAGTCAAACCGTTTCTCCCTGAGCTTCCCTACTCATAAGAAGCCTTGATGATTGAATGAATGGGACACAATCTATGCACTGATTATGTATGCTGCCTGCCAACAAACCACCCAAGTGTGAAAGCTTCCATTTCCAAAAATGGAAGGACTAGAAAGTACCTATTGATGTAGGGCGATCTGGGCTTTCTGTGCCGCTCCCAGCTTCCCTGCAAGGGAGAGGCACCTCTTTGCTCATTTAGCCTTAGGCCTGTGCGTGGCGTGACAGTTTGGCTGAAATGAGCTGAATTATTTGTGGTGGTTTTGGTGAGGCAAATGTTACACCTGGGGTAGCACTTCCAGAGAAACACACTCGTTTCCCTTCAGACGCCAAGATGAATTCGAGCTCTGAACCAAAAGGAGAAACAAGAATAAGGTCAGTAGGCACAACAGAAGCATTGCTAGAAATTACCAGGAAGGAAAAATGCAATATTCATTGCGGATTGGATGGATAAAACCACAATTCCAGTTTCCAGCACGCAACTTAGAGTGCAGCATTGCACTGGCCCCAAAGTGCATTTAAAGAAAATGATTTAATTTTTAATAGTTGTATTTTACCAGTGGACCTGACTAAGTTGTACCCTGGCTCCATGTGAATTAAACACACTCCTTATAATCCCGATGAGATCCACAGGCTTGCTGGATTCTGTAGTGCTCCGTGTAAGGATTCCTCCTGCTCTGCCCTTACCAGATGTAACCCTGGAGCCTGTAATCATTTGAGTTGTCCCACTGATTTCTGGGACTATTCATTACTGATGCCAATGGTATTTGAGAGCGCTCAGCTTCTCTTGGGTATTTTAAGGACCTGGCAGGGTGAGTCCCTAAACATGGATATTTTGCCCTTTAAAAATTGATTGTTTTGTAGCTCAAATCTTTGATTCAGAGTCTCTTCATTTAAAGACAATTGCATTAGCTATCACAGATGGATAAAGAGCAGTGTACATGTGTATGGAGAGGAGAGGGCACGCAGAGTTAAGAGGCATTTACGGAGTTGAAGTGGATGGTTAAATGTATCAGTCAGAATGGATTTGCCCCCGAAACAGTTGAAACAAAATTACTCTGAATGTGCACTTACAAAAGCACCTTGTGTGGGCTCAGGTGAATTCATACGGGAGAAATATCCAGGACTAGGAAGAGCATCATGTAGTCGGGTTCGCACATTTCACATTGCCATAGTGAATAGAGGAGCTGCCTTGAAAAAGACGAGAATATCACTTCGGGCACTCAAACAAAAAGTAAAAGTGCTGCTAAAGGGGAAGCGGCTGCTTTGTGTCTGTCCAGGCAAAGCGGGCCCTAGCTGTCCCTCTCACACATTCTGGTTTCCTGATGCTCTTTGAAAAATCAAGCAGAAGAGCCATTGACTCAGCAGGTGACTCTGAGAAAGTGATAAGACCCACTCACGCCTTCGTCTCCCCAAGTGGAAAATTGGCTGAAAAGCAGGAACGTCACTAAGAAAATGGATGCTGCACGAGAAGCTGAGCTTCCCTAAGTAAATAAATTACAACAGCAGCAAAACTTGCAGGAAGTCACTGGAGCTGAAAAACTCTGACCCTAGTGTACTTGTTCCACTTGTTAGCCTCTCACACGGCCATCAGCTTGTGGAGAATTCAATCTCTTTTCAGTTTCCAGTTCATGACTGACTGCACCTGATGATGTAGACCGTTTGCTATCCAGTGAAGGTTGGCGTGTACTGCCTCTGAAAATGTGAACTTGGAGAATCCTTGAGATTCACTATCAGATTAGGTGCAGAGAGTCAGGTCAGCACTGACTGAGATAGGCTGCATTGTCCACTTAGTTTTAACTAGCTCCTGGTTGTACATGCTTTGAACATGTACACTGCTGGATAATTATGTATATAATAATAATAATAATCAAAATTCTTATTATTCTTTCTGTCAACCACATGACTTGCCTCACCGGATGGCAGAGGATCCCGTTACTAGGGGAAACTTGTCTAAGAGGCAGCTTGTCAAGCTAGCACCCTTGAATTAATTAAAACAAGGTAAAATCTTACTGAAAATCAGGGAGTTTGTAGTTTTTACATGAGTCAACAGGTCAAAGTAAATCCTAGGCCCCTCCATAGTCTTTAATACGATGTGCTGCTGTGAAAATGACACGGCCTTGTAGTCTTCTCTAGGCTGTTCCCTCGTGTTGGCGAACACGAGTTCAGAACACACCTGTTTCCTTAGACACCTAACTGTCATTGGGTGCATCTTCACTAAGTGCCACATATGTTTTTGAAACTTTACCCCCGCATGACTGAGTAGAGGGTGTGGCACCATTTTATCTAGGAATGGGTGAACCTCGGAAGAGGAGTGGGAGTTGTGTGGCTGAATACCCTCATCAGCTTTAAAAAATCACAACCCAAATGCTTCTCCAGATGTTATTCACACTCAGGGAAGTGCAAAACGGGGCCGTGCAGCTCATGAGAAGATGCTCTCACAGAGTTAGAGCCAAGCCAAATTTTGGCCAACAAATTCAGGTATGGAAAAAACTGGCAGTTCTAGAGTTGGATTAGCACATATCAAATGCATTTTTTCGCTGGCTCATCCAGCTGCATACTGCAGATTTAACATGAATTTCTTCATAGCATCACTCCCTACTAGAATAGCAAGCAAACAAGGTCAGTGCAAATATCTGATCTTACCCTGTGTTGACTGACATAAGGGACAAGGCATGATTCCTGATCCCTGGTTACATAACAAGAATTGTGAACGTTACACTTGAATATCAAGTGAAAGATGATTTTTTGTGATCATTCAGGTTTAAAATTTGCTTTTCACAAGTACTCACACTAGCAAAATTTAAGTGCTTTGAATTTGCGTAGGAAGTGTAACATGACAGCATTCTGGAGATGGCCAAAGACATCCCCAGAGGAGACTATGTGTCACCCACCGTCACTCACAATTGCATTCTGAAGCCTTGTTTTTCAACCCATCAATGTGCATTTAGTTCCTTCGGGGCCTGAGTCAAAGCCCATGATGGCCATGGAAAAATTCCCATTGGTTTCTGGATCAGGCCCTAAGTGATGGAAGGGAGTGCACGGTGCTATGGGAGCGAGAGAGAGATTGCCTTCCAAAGAAATGCTGTTGTCCCTTAATTCCCCGAGAAAACAGAAACAAACCAGGTACAAATAAAAGATTAAATTGGCAAGATAAATACAGCTGCCGAAGCCAAGGTGTCCATTGCCACCTTGACGTGACACCTGATGGAAACAATCGCTTCCTCAGTGTGCGAGGTTCTAGAGAAACTTTGCTGCAAGAGGACTCGATGATTTCAATTGCTTGTGCTTCCATTCCTTTTACCCTGCATGTGATTAGCCTCTGGCCCCATTTGTTTTAAAGACCTGCCTCATCTGACCTGTGTACAGGACTTGTGGATTTCTCACTACTGCCTTGGAAAGGATGCAAGAGAAAATGCCTCCGACCTCACGTTCCTTCGGTTCAAGCTGTGCCCATAAAGCATCACAGTTACAGCAGGAGGAATAAAGAAGAGCAGCGCTGTGTAGAAGATTGAAGGCATGTGCGTGTTCCTGTCCACGCACTCCGGGGATTGGTGAAGGACACAGAGAAGAGTCCCCTCCGCTCCTCTTTTCAATATCTCTTTGGAAGCGGAGGGCACACACCTACTGACATCCAGGTCCCACTTCGATACTGGGCAATAACCTCAAAGATTGGTTCAGCTTACATGGGACTGAAAATACTCCATGTTCGTGCCACAAGACTTTTGTTCTCAGGGAAGCGCCGAGCCTTTTATTTTCCATTTAGAGTCAGGTTCAAATTCCCAAATAGCCGAGCCCTGGAAGGGTGTGGTTCCGCTTTGTCTCCCAGGGATATTCGCTGTGAGAGATTGCTAAAATGAATGGAAGGCACTGATGTTTCCCATCTCTAGAAGGAAGATCTGAGCCCTTGAGCAAGGCATGCAGACCACAGGCATTTAATGCACGTTTAACATTCAGTGACAGGAAGGGCAGCAGGGGGCAAGTGGCCTGAACAGCAATAGAACAATGACTCCGGCAGCTCCAAGCAATGAGGAAGACCTGAGGTTCTAGACTGCAGGAATTTATGAGGTGCTTGCCAATGCTACTTCTCCTGTTATATTTAAGGATCTTAGATACTTAGCCAAAAAAACTGGAATAAATATGAAGAGCTTGTAGAGCAAGAGGGACTGCGGATACCCCATCCAGCAAGGCTCTCCAGCCCACATTTTGCTTTAAGCTATGAGTGGTTCCACTGATTTCAGGTCTGACTGTATGGCATGTATTAGTATTATTTATATTCTACTATTACAAGACTATAACAGGGTTCAAAAAAGAACTAGATAAGTTCATGGAGGATCGGTTCATCAGTGGCTATTAGCCAGGATGGGCCGGGATGGTGTCCCTAGCCTCTATTTGCCAGAGTCTGGGAATGGGCAACAGAGGATGAATCACTTGATGATTACCTGTTCTGTTCATTCCCTCTGGGGCACCTGGCATTGGCCACTGTCAGAAGACAGGATACTGGGATAGATGGACCTTTGGTCTGACCCAGTAAGGCCATTCTTATGTTCTTATTATGGTAGTGTTTCCAGGCCCCAGCCAAGCTCAGGGTCCCATTGTGCCAGGTGCTGTACATAAATATAGAGAGAGACAGTCCCTGCCGCGATGAACTTGCAATCTAAACAGACAAGGCTAAGAAAATATGAATATTGGAGCTGGTCAGAAAAAATTCCAATGAGATATTTTTCTGTTGGAATTTGCTGGCTCGTGGAAATCAAACTCACCTTGGAACTTTTTGATTTCAACAAAGTTCCTCTGCAAACCAGGCAGGTTTTGAAGCCTGGCTTCTTGTCAGCTTGCACACCCAGTTCCTCAGCAGCCCGTCTGGCAGGCTGCTGCTCGGGAGTCCAGATTCCCAAGTCTGCAGCTCCAGGACAATCTGCTAGTCCCTCAGGCTTCCAGGCTCCAGGGCAGCCTACCAGGCAGACTGTCCCAGGACTGGGTCTTCAGTCCCCGTCACAGAAAATTTCAAAAATTTTGGTTTTCTTTCTGAATTGGAACAAAATCAAACGTTGAAATATCAAAAATCCTCTGTGGCACAGAACTACGTTTCTCCACCTCGCTCTGATCAATATTGCCATTTTCCCAGTGGGACACTAAGGCTCAAAGACATTAAGTAACTTGCCCAAGGTCAGTGCTGGCAGTCGGTGGCAGAGCTGAACGCAGCTCTCCCAAATGCCAATTCAATGCATTAACCATAAAACTGACCTCTCTTTCTAAATCCATCTCTCAGTTTTGGCCGGGCCCTTTCCTCCAGCGAGGAATGGTTGAGAATTGCTGCTTTCCTCAGTTTTAAAGGGCAGATTCCTGCAGGAGGGATTTCTTTGCCCACACCCAGGGAGAGTTCGGAGTGTGAGTCACAGCATGCTGCCTTTGCTCTGTTGAATTACCATTGTACATTTCTCCTTTGCCATAGCTGAGTTTTGTCTTTGTTCTTCTGAGTTACTCCACTGATATAGCTTGAGTGGTCTCTCTCATACATTCTGTAGTTCTTCCAAATGACTAATCAATTATTCTTTATTAGGTTTATTTGCTTCATTAGTCATTTCTTCAATGCTTTCAATGCTTCATTAGTCCTTTCTCAAGTTACTGTGGATTTCAAGCACGGTGGAGTATGGGATAATTTATTTTATTAGGTAATTTATTTTCTGGGTACATTTTAAAGGTCAATTAATCAATCTAAATGGAGGGGTGAGGTATGGATTGCCATACAATTTCTGCTTCAACTCCTGCCACTAGGACTAAGATACACCACTATTGAGCATTTATTTATCCTGTTAAGGAAACGTACACTAATAAGCAGGATTACTTTCCTGCGATGTCTTAACCTGGAATTGCACTTTCATAATTAGTGTTGATTATGTGCATAATTAAAGAGATTGCTGCTGTGGATGGATGAACCAATTTGGATTAAATGAGCAGAGCCCTGAACTTTCACTGAAGACCAAAGTCAGAACAGAACCTTATTTTCCAAGATTTCCAAAAGTTCAGTTCAGTTTTTAATTTTCACATTCAGGCACATGCTGGTTTCAGCCCGAATCCTGGCAGATCACCAAGATTTCAATCAATACCAGATGGTCCAGGAAATCTCGGAGGAATATCCTCCCCCCCCCCTTTTTTTTTTAAGATTTCCAGCCCAATTTCCAGATCACAGGGGGTTAAAATATAGCTGAACCTAACAGCGCACGCCTGGCTGGGGCATGGGAAAGGCAAAAGTGGCTCTAAGCCAGCTTCATGGCTCCTCAGACCCTAGGTTGGCCAAGGAGCAAATTAGTCACTGGTGCAAGGCAGAAGCGCCACATGGCTGCTCTAATTTGTGCAGGTTACAATGGTTCCTATCCCAGCCCAGCGACTGTTCACAAGTGGGGATCAGCAGAGCTATGGCCCCTTTGGCTCCTCCCACTCTAGCACCTCCTGCTCCCGCAGCACAAAATGACTTCAGATGGGGCCATGGAGCTTCATACCTCTCCAGGTGTGCCGATTACTGATGCTACTAAAAACTAGACACTCAAGTTGCGTGGACAAAGCAGTTTCATGTGCAATTGTACACACACATTTTTTGAAAACCGGAGCTGAAGTATGCTGAGTTTTTCATCCTGTACTCTTTCCTTAAAGCCACAGAATTTTTCTTCTTAACATTAAATTGGTAAAAGGGTTTTGAGAGTTTTTTTCCCCTCTCTTAATCTGATTTTTAGAAGGAAGAGATAGCCCTAAGTCAAGTTGGCAATTTTGGCTTCAAATTCTAATTTCTCTCGTCGCATATTTCTTGGAGAGAACAACTGACAGCAGCGTTGGTGCTGTGTTTTTGGCATCAGTTAGTTTATTTTTGCATCCATTAGTTCACATATTCAAGCGCATGGGAATGAAATTTCCTGATTATTATTATTTTTATCATTATTATTAGCAGCAGCATCTACAGGTCCCAACCAAGATCAAGGCCTGATTATGCTAAGAACTATGCAGATGTTGTAAAAGAGAAGCATTGTCTCAAAGCGCTTGCAATCTAACTAGACAAGGCAGACAAAGGATGGGGAAAGGAAGGATTACTATCCCCATTGTACAGATGGGGAACTGAGCCCCAGAGAGATGAAATGACTTGCCCAAGGGCACACATTGATTCTGTGTCAGAGCTGGGAACAGAACCCAGAACTCCTGAGTGCCAGTCCAATTCCTTCATTTCACTGTGGGCTTCAAGTCAGATTGCATCTGGAATGCAGACACAGTACCAGTTCTTTGCTTTCCTAATGTTTTTTTCAACTTTTATTTTCAGGGAACAGGCGAGGGATTGTAAATTTCATTAGTTATGTTTAGCCTTAGGAAAGGACAAACTTCAAAGTGACTTTCTAATTAATCACAAGAGCCAAAAGACCCAAATAAAATATCACATCCCAGTGCTGAATGTGCAAGACTTGTTTGGTAGCTCGTAACCAGAGATGAAAAAAAAAAGGGGGACTATTTTCACCAATAAAAGCACCAAGTTCACTTCACTGTGATTCATGAGGTCATCATCTGTGAGTATTAGGACAACCGCCAAGTATTCATGAAAAGTTTGCAGATCCAGAAAGTTACACGAATTATAGCAGCTGTGGTTATACAGACAGAAATTCAGAATGGAAGTGTGCTCATCGTCATCCTGGGTGACATTCACCATTGTGCACATGGCCAAAGCATCACTAAAACCCTCAGACTAGGATCAAGCGGGTCTGAAGTGTATCTAGGTTCTGTGCTGTTCCTGTGAGCAGGGATGAATTTCACCCTATGTTATTCACTCCTGGTGCATCATTCAGTCAGGAAGCAGGAACAATACCTCTTGACCTAGGTGACCAATAGTGAGCAGCCAACCCGAACAGTTGATTGACAACCCCAATCTGAGAATTATCCAGCGCTTGCTTTGGAATGCTGAGCGCTTGCTGTGGAAATCAGGTTTGGTTCGTCCACGGTGCGATAAGCAAAGAGGGGGGTACAGTGATAACAAATATTATTCATTGCAAATGGTTCAACCAGCTGTCAGCATACACACCCTGCTCTCAGTGGCTGGAGTAACTCCTGTCATTGGAGATCATTCTGATTTACACTGATCTAAATGAGATTATGGCCTAGGGTGGTTGTGCAGTGTATTTTGGAATGGATTATAATCTACCTAAGATTTCATTTTCCCACCCAAACACTGTCATTGATGGGGATATTTATCTGAGCGAGAAAGATTCAGCATGCTAATTTTTTATGGGATTTTTTTCCCACCAAAGTGAAAGTATTATATCAATTCTATGGACACAAGTATTGTGGACATTTAAAGCCAAACTCTATTCTCCTCGCCCATGGGAGGATTGTAGAGGATTATTGTTATTATATATTACCCTGGATATGATGAGTAATGCAGACCCTGAAACCCTGCACGTGGCTATAGGTGTAAGAGGAAGTGATAATGTAATGAAATAATAAGCCAAGTACCTAACTTTCAACTTCAGAATAACAATGAGGGCAAACCACGGTTCAGTGCGGAGAGGCCTGGATTCCGAAATGTCTTTTATGAAACAATAGCAATATGCCTTAATCAAAAAACTGGGCAGCTTCATTTAGACGATTGATTATTATTCCATTCAGGATATAATAAGAGAGATACAAGTTCAATCCACTGAGCAAGAGCTAAACAATGCATTGGTTCTGCTGCCTTTCCAGCAGTTTGTATTTACGTTTTTACTGATACGGCACAGAGCGAAACACCTATCATTTTAATCGGAAAGTCCACTGAAAGAGCCAAAAAGCTTCTCCTGAAGAAGGTATTTAAGTGTAGTGCAGAGAACATGAACAGCTTGATGCTTCATTCTTATCAAGCATGTGAATATGACTCAATCTAAGAATTGTGACTGGGGAAAAAGCCATGCTTTTCTAAAGCCGGGAAACACTTGGAAATGTAAAAAGTGCATGTTCCGTACATTTATGGCAAAGGTTGTTGGAGCACAAGAGAGGTGCTTTTCGGTGGATTTTGAATCCCAGTAAATGAAATACCGAAATGTTCCTGCCTAAGGAGCATTGTATAACACTTCATTGGGGGCTGGGAGTCAGGACTTGTTTTCTCCCCACTGCTCTTGGAAGGAATGTGGTCCCAGCCCTTGGAGCAGGGGATTGGGGTTCATGACTAGAGCTGCTGGAATGTTTACAAATGGTGACCATTTTTAGAATTAAAATAAAATAAGAAACTTTTTTGAAAAAATGTTTGCAATCTCCCCCCTTCCTGCCCCCCCCCATCAGCTCTAGTCAAGACTCTTGGGTTCTATTCCCAATTTGAGCCTGTGACTAACCCTTATGTAGCTGTGCAGAGATGTAGGAAGGGTTAAGAATTTCCCCAGACATGGCTAGCTAAGAGCTAGTCACGACTGCAGCCCTCCGCATGCTTTTTCCTGGGAACTACTCAGGGAGCAGGGGCAGGGAGTAGGTCTGTTGGCTCACCCCAGCAAACGGGGCAGGAGGGTTGTATTTCTCAGGAAGGGGGATATGCTGTAAAGAGGTGTTGCTGCAGATGATTCTTCCTTTACAACCACGGAGCCCCAAGAGGAATTGTGCTTCTTGGAGCTCAGTTGCTCAAGGCCTCCATGCGGGGAGCATGATCCAGGACCTACAGCTGGGGAATCAGTCAGCTCTCCTCACTCATCCATCCTGGGAATGACAAGCCCTGCAGCTCCCTCACTTGCAATCTAGCTATCTCAGATGCATCGGCGGCCCCCGTCACCCCAAAAGCTGAGCTTCTCACCGTCTTTAATGTATTTATCTTCACAACAGCTGTGGGACTGGGAGGGAAGTATTAGACCCTTTTTATGGCTGGGGGTCCCGGTCCCAGAGAGACTGAAGGACTTGCTCAGGGTCTGTGATGGAGCAAGGAATTAAAACCTGGTCTCCAGGCTGGCATCATAACCATTGAACCTCCCACTCTTGATCCTGCCTGGTACAATTTCCCCTGCCTTTCGGCCTTCTTCCCATGCCTAGGGGAACCACATAGCACCGCTCCTGCACTAGGATGAGAACCGCTTGTTTAAGTGGATACATTTAGCTCGAAAAACGCAATTAAAATGGGTCCCCTGTTTGTTTCTTTTGTTTTGTTTGTTAAAACTCTTTACAGCTTCCAGGGTGCTTGAACGTGAAGAGTTTAACAGTGGCCTTTTTATTTTGGCTGAAGCGTATTCTCTCTGATCTAGCCTGTTGTATCTGAGGGAAAGATTCTAACTATATTGGGTCAGATACAAAGGTGGTGTAAATCAGCATTACTCCCACTGATTTCAATAGAACAACACTGATTTACATCAGCCGACAATCTGGCCATATTAACCATGGAGTTTTTAGATACCTACATTTTCTTAAGGAAGTGACGTAGACGTTGGGCTGTTTGTTCTGTGGTTATATAGACCTCGCACAATGGGGCTGTGGGTCTATGATGAGGACCCCTAGGTGCTATGATCAAACTACTAATAATACAGGACAGATCAGCAAAGTCATTTGTGGGGTTTTATTAGGAACTGGAGATCTGGGTAAATGAAAGTAACAGAGAAACAGAAGAGAACATTTTCCTTTAGAGCAGCCCTGTCACGTCCACCACAATAAGACACCCTGGAGCATGACAAAGAAGAGCTGACAATCTTTTTAAAGAGAACCATAAAACACAGAAGAAAAACATTTTAAAACGATTTAAAAACCCTGATGAGTTATTATGAAATTGTTTCATAGTATTTTTTTTATTACATTATAATGACATGGTAGAAGGATATTAATGAGGTTGTATAATTAGTCCCAATTTACATTAATAGTTTTTTACATTAGTCACAGCACAGCATTACCTCCTGTGTATTAAATAGGCAGGATGGTTTGAAATGTAAAAGAAAACAGAGAGAACAGCACAATACAGTGGGACGTATTTCAAATCAAGCAATGACAATGCTCCTCCTGTATCTAAAGGAACCCTATTTCTAGAGTTAAAAAGACCATTTGTTCAGCTGGTAACAATCGGCTTGCACTTATACAGCACTAATGAGCAGTTAGAGCCGAAGGGTGTGGGTGGAGTCTCTGAGTCCCCGCCTCCTGCTGGAGATGAAAAGACGTGGCTCAGCGATTACACGTTCCCCGCTGCTAAATTCGAAAGATAGCCTGTTATCCCAGACTAGAGCCCATAGCAAGCAGAGGCAAGCACAGCAGGGAGACGAGGCACCACCCAGAGCATGTGTGTGTTGGGCAGGTGGAGAGAGGCCTGCGTGGTTTCCTCTCAGCTGGCTGCAGGAAGAGGAGAGGAGGGGACAAGGATGTGTTGTCAGCAGGCTGGGGTACAGAACGGCATGTGAATAATCCACCCCAAAACAAGAATATCTGGGGGTTCAGAGAGTGTCTAGAGGAGCAGAACTATTCTTTACAAGTTTATGTAAATAGGGATATTTTCTCCATAACCAAAGCACCAATCCAAAAACCAGATGCTCAGACAACATTAAAGCCACATGCACAGGTTACAAAGGCCCAGATTCCAATGTGTTTTTTACTGCCCTCACTGCACCAGTGGTCTCAGTGACATCAGTGGGAATCCTCATGGAGGAAGATGCTGCTCAGTGAGAGTTAGGGGATCCTAATTTGGTCCTAAACCAGGGATCAGAAGCAAACTGTTCTTCACCCCTCCTAGTACATCAGGACTACCCGAGAGCCCACTTACATCCTCTCAGGCAACCCCTTCTCAAAGAATAGATTGGCGAGAATAGATTGGCTTGAAAATCTAAAGGCTTGGAGTGTAAGCCCATACACCCGGGTGGCAGTTACACTGCTAGTGAACATTAACCCAGGTTTTCTGGGTGCATTGGCATTGACATTGTCCACTGTTTATTAAGGTATACGAGGAAACTCATGTCTCAACAGCCATTTCTGTTTACAAACTGAATGTTAACTGCACCAGGCTAGATCTTAATGTAAGATTCTTGGGATTATCGTGTCCAGGGTCCGGTTATTGTATTTACACTGATTAATCTAAGCAAAGCAGTGAGAGTGGTTCTTTCCCTGGGGAGAGAGTCATCCACGTGCAGAGGGCTGGTTAAAGGCCTGGGGACCAATGAAGAAGCTGCTTTGACTCAATGGGAACCATCTTCCCCATTCTTCAAGTCCAATACAAATGTGTAATTAAGTGTGTTTTTTTTATTTTTATTTTAAACATCAGTGCAGGTTAGTTTTTGCTTTCCCCCTCTTTGTTCAATCGCATTAAATGTGGTAAAATATCTTGCCGCAGGCTTTTTTAGCCCCCCAGACCCAAATATCTTAATCTTGTATAAATGACAGTTGAGAACACTTTGTACTGTTTCTTCAAGAAGACTCCCCTCTGAAATCTAAAGCATCTAGAAATGCCAGTTCAATACACTGCAGATAGTTCCCTTGGAAAAATCTGCATTACAAGCTTCATTTATTTTTTTACATTCGTAAACAACATTGTTCTTGTACAGTGGCTTGAATACCTTAATTATGTTCTCGCTATTATGTTATCTTCCACTGTACTAACTAGTACATCCTTTTATTTAGCCTTTAGAAAAAGAATGTCAAACGCCCCAGGACTGTCACTGCAGCACCAGAATCATTTCAGTTCTTCCTGTTACTTGGCAGCCTTGCATCACAGACATTACTTCATAGGCAAGTTGGCGTGTGCTAGTTTTTATGGCAGTGGGCCATAAGCGTTCAGCCAAGGGCCTTCTAAACATGCCTCCTGGGACAATCGTATTGCAGGAGTGTCCTGCCAAAATCAGCACCACAGATATTACACTATGCAGATCTGAGAAAGCAGACACATTAAAGAGAGACTCCATGGAATCTGGTGTATCTGAAATATTCCTTGAACTCTGAACACCCTTTCTATGTCCTTCCTTGCCTCCTGGTCCAAATGCTCTTCTTCCAGGCTGCTTCCCAGGCTCATGGCTAAGGCACCTGAGTGGGATTCAGGAGATCAGGGTTCTGCTCCTGACTTCCTGTGTGACCGTGAGCAAGTCACTTTGCCTCTCTTCCTGCTTTGTTAAACGGGGATATTAATACTTGCCTACTTCACAGGGGCATGGTGAGGATAAACCCAGGCCTGTCAAGCCCTTGAGATCTGTGAATGGAATCTTCCCTCAATTAATTATCGATTAAGGAACTTTAAAGATTTATATTGCACTAAAGGCCTCAAAACCAGATTGGGCCCTGTTGTGCCGGCTGTACAGACACATAATACGTGACCCTCCCTGCCCCAGTGAGCTTGCAATCTAGCTGATTTTCAGTAGTAAGGAGAATATATATTTCAATCTCCTCCATTATGGGTGTTTTCGACATCACAGTATGGCTTTTGTCATAGATTCCCTTCATTCCTGAAGTCACATGGGATAAATTGTCCTGGCTCATTGTGAACTGTTTTGACATTGAACTCTGGGATGTTGTAAAAGCCAGTGCTGATTCTCCTGCCACAGTGCAGGGAGCCTGGACGCAAGAAGATCTTGTCAGCCTTCATATCTTTGAATAGGGAACCAATCTAGGCTCTGCTAGTAGGAAGTGTAGGGAAGCCTAGAAGGCCTGAAGTGGGCCATCACTGTGCCTTATGGCTGGATCAGTGCAAGACATTTTCCTACCGTTTGGGAAGGGCTGGAGCCTGGACTAGTTTTCTCAGGAGAAATCCTACTAGTTGAGTTATATCCTGCAGTCCCTCTGTCTGAGAGGTGTCCCTAGTTAGCTGCCACTCGCAGAGTTCAGCATGCTGCTACAGAAAAGCTCATGTGGCTACTAATGTATTGACACTTAGATTTCCTTGTAGAAGAGTTTATTTTCAAGGTGATCTTGTCTAGATGTTGTTTGGCAGGCAATTTTGCTTTACATTCGCTGCCTTTCTCAGTTAATGATTTTACTCTGAGAGAATTAGGGGCATCTGCTCTGTTACATATACACACAGACACACAGAGCCATGCATTGGGGATAGAGTGTGTGTGATACTGTTCTCCATTCACTCTATTCTGTGATCGTGAGTGTCTCTCTGTGTGAGATACACAAACACACACGCACACACACAAATGATACAATTCTCCATTCATTGCCGAAGCATGGGGTTCTAAACCAGTGCACCCAGAAATGAAAGCCTGAGGTCCTTTTTTGTTCATGGGGCTCAAACTCACGTGCTGTGGATGGTGTAAGGTGGCACTGAGAATGAACAGCACAGTAAGGCAGAAAATGTAGACAGCATAATTCCCCCCATGAGCCTGAGACTGCAGCTGGAGTACCACAAAAAGGAGGAGGAGGGAGAGAACAACATGGAAGATGCGTTCGAACAGTGCACAGAAAGCGCAGTCACAGATCCCACTGCTACTCTGTGGTTGCTTTGTGAGGCTCATGATCTCTTAATGAGATGCTTACCTGTGCGCAATAGCTATCCAGGCACACAGCTGTGCTGTACTTGGCTGCCATTGTCTAAGGGAGAGAAATAAAGGTGCATGGGGAATAGGAGAGAATCGGGCTCGCCCATGCCCGCTCGCGCAGTACTAGCTCTCTGGCTAGCAGACTCAGAGATGCTTCTATGAAGCAAGCAAGCATCAAATCTAATCCAACCCTGTTCCTCCTTTCACCCCCCCTCTCTGCCTCCAATATTCTTTTCTGATGATTAGGACTGCATGTCTATGCAGAAGGTTGGGGCTGGGGCTGGATAAGAAGTCCTAAGAGCCAGACTGGAAGAAGTAGACTAGCCTTGAGAGGAAAGTGAAACCTCTGGGGATATCCTAGTCCTGACATTAGCCTGCTCTTCCCACACAGGTCCTAGTGCTGAGATACCCGGGAAGGGACTCGCTCAGAGAGTCAACTTGTTCAGATGCTCAGAGTTCAGGCATTTGCAAACTGTGCTTTTCCTTCTCGGAATCTGGAGAGCAGAGACAAAAGAAAAGATAAAGTATTGCCAGATTACATGGGAAAGCAGGTTATATTTCCATCTGCCATCAGTACAATTTTGGGCTCTGAAACCCGGCAAGGGGCACTGGTCTGTTTTCAGCTCTGCAGCATGAGCCCTGCACACCTGAATCACTGGACCCAGGCTCTGAGACTCGCTGCCCTGTTTTTTTTTTTTTTTTTTTTTTCCGTGTAGACATCAGGCTCCTCTACCCTATTTAGGCATCTACATTAAAAAGTGGTCTGATTTTCAGAGGTGCAGGGCACCTGCAGCTCCACTATCTTCAGAGCTCAGCACCTCTGGAAGTCAGGCTGCTTTCTATTTACATGCTTAAATATGGACTTCGACACCTAACTTTAGGCAATCAGGTCTGAAAATGTAGCCTGTACAATCACATTATTCACAACCAGCAGCTAGAGTATTACCGATGAGTAGTTTTGGCTATGGCTGATGAAAAACTGATGGTCTAGTGCTTTTGTGCTTCAGAATTTTCTCCTTGAATTTGGGCTAGTCTATTTTTAGGATGAATTGTAACTGAACTTCCCCCAATGGCACTCACCAGTGCTGGCTTGGAACTTGGAGAATGATATTAATTATGCACAAGGGGTGAGGCTGAGCTGAGCACAGAAAATGCTGCTTGCTGAAGTTTACAGTTCAGAAAATAGGTCAAAATATTGTTATCCACTACATGACAGGGGAAATTGATGCTCTCTTCCCATGGCCTTGTCTCTGGACAAGTCAGAGGTACCTTGTCCTACACGGCTGAGATAATTCAGTCCATTGACTGAAAGGAGCATCCCTTGAATCCTGATTTAGAGAAAGCCAGAAAAAGAATAGGGGTTTATTTTATTGTATAATTGTATCCTGCTGCTATTACTAGGTTGCCTGGCTAGTGTTGCTTGTGGCATTTAGGCAGGGAAGATGGGCTGTGTGTACTAGGAGGCCTTGAAGTTTAAATAGTAATATTTTTCAGAACATTTATGGCCACTGAGTCAAGAATAACTATCAGCCCCTTGAATGTGCTCTCTCATTTTACGGCAGGTGTGGGGCTATTTGATTTAAAGCATAAAGGAGAGGCACAGCAGCATAAAAGAAGGTGTTAGGAAGGAAAATCATTTCCTTTGGCGTTTTGAGCCGACTGCAATTGGCTATTCATCAAGAAGTGGCAATGTTAGTAATTCCCCAGAAGACCCATCTTCTTGAAGCCCCCACCAGTTCAGAAAGGTTTATAGACTAGCCGTGAGATGGGGCACTACAGAATATATGACACACCGGCTAGATTCTTCTCAGGCAGATGGCAATGGCCCTGCTGGGTTAGTGAAGTACGGAGATCCCTCCCTGGTGGAGTGCCAAACCAATGTCCTGTAGTCTGTGGAGCTGAGTCCTGGAGCAACTTGACTTGGGCAGAGGAGGAATATTTTAAACTTGCTAAAATTCTACAGGTTGTTAGTCCTTCACGGGAAGCCCATGGAGGGCGGAGGGCCTGTAATAAATGGTAGAAGGAAGCAGAAATAGCAAGAGAAAAGTTTCCGTTTGTAAAGATGAGTGCCTGGGAAATGCTTGATTCTAGCTGCCATTGTTTACAGCTATTATAGATTTCTTTATTGTTCACAAAGCCCTGACACCCAGGGATTTGAGGCGGAGCACTATTTCTTTCGTCCATCCCAAATGGGTTTTTCCCCATCCCAGCACCTTCCCACACTATCTTCATGAGGGTGGAACAAATGATGTCCTATTAGCTCCGTAAAACCCATCTCCCACATGGCAATGTGCTGTGGTCAGAGCTGTAATCATGGAGTTGGCTACTTGCACCTGGCCTTGGGGACAGTAAACACCTAAGCAATAGCATCCTCTGTTATCCAGTACAAAGCTATAACTCCAGGGAACGCTCATTTCCAGCAGTCCAGTGATCACAGATATTAGCCCAGACTAAACTGTGCTCCATGTTGGGCTTTCTGTCTTTTGCTGTACTCCTGGCTTATTCCCTTCCAGGATTATAGCCCTGATCACAGAAGGGGCAATCCAGCAGCCAGTGATCCCAGCAAGGAGGACTAGAGCTGGATATGCACTTGAACCCTGGATTCAAAAAGACCTGGAGTTGAGTGGGCGAAGATGTCTGGATCTAGAACAAAATGTTATAGCTAGGGGTCCTGTCTCTAATGAGTGTGAACAAGAAACCTCACTGGGCACACCCTTGGCCTTGGGGGATCCATATCATCAGTCAGACTAACTACATGGCCTAAGCTTCTCTCTTGATCCTGGCAAACCAAGGTCCCCAGCTTGTCTGCTGAGCCATCAGGGTTGACCAGTCACCAGGAGACTTTTTGATTTGTCTGCATGTTTTTCTCACCTTCAGATACCTGGTACGTGGCCCATCCCCTGACAAGATTACAAGATATTTCACCCTTCCAGAATTAAGGGGGGAAAAAAGAATAGGGAACAAAATGATATTTCACTCTGATTAGGACCAAGGGAAACTGGGCTCTGTCTCTAACCTTTACCTCTTCTTCTTTTAAGAAGCATACCACCAAGATCGCTCTATTTCAGTAACACAGCAGGGTGGGACAGCAGACTCCCGGTTGCTGATATCATAAAGATGCAGCTTCTTCACAGTGCAATGGAGATGTTTGTATAAGAATATGTAGTTTTCTTTTTTTAAAAACAACAGGGGTGGGTGGGGTGTCCTGAGGCAGAAAGTTTTTCAAGCCACTTGCTAAATAATGCACAAGTGAAAGTTAAACATTTATGTTAAACTTTATTTATTAAGCCTTTTGAGGGGCCAATTTGAGAGTCAACCTGGGCTTATCACAGCCCCATCTCTGTGCAGTTTAGCAAGAACTGTAGGCTTTACATACTGAGCTTATCAAAGTCCTCCCGCTCAGCTGATGATAAATAAAATATTAGAAAAATAACCCATTTGTAGTTACAGCCTGGAGGTATTACACAGCTCGCTGGAGGCACTCACAAGCTGAACACCAGGGACAAGCATTATTTCATCAGGAAATGGAGGTGTAGACCTCAGTGTTATAATCACACATGAGCCGGTAGGAATGAGGTCAGTTCTTTCACTTCAGCGTTCTAATGGGAGTGCACACATTATGCCCGGTAATGAACCGCGCAGGGCTGGATTCTACTCCCTTTTACTCATGCTGAGAAATAGACCCCTGCAATGGGAAGGCTGTTTTCCACCAATGGGACTCCTCACAGAGTCAGGTGCTACTCAGTGTGAACAAGGATGACAGAATCTGGCCCTTTATACATTTCCAGATACAAATATCAGCTTCCATGTATCTAACGTGCAATTGAAAATTTGATTCTGGAACATTTGACAGCGTAGGAAAGGACTGAGGAAGTAGCAAGGGTCAGAAGTGGGAATGAAAGAGAACAAGGCCAGCCAGCATTTCAGTTTTACAGAACAAGGGACATCAATGTAAGGAATTAGTAATCTGCCCTGTTTGGGAGGCGAGAACTGTTTGAACTGCTCTGTGTTCATTGTGGGAGTGTTAAGGCTTTAACCTTCCCACCCTCACTCACATAAAAATTCATGGGACACAGAGGAAGAAATACAGAGTGCACATTACTTATTCCCAGCTGACAAACACAAGGTGGGTCGGTACATTTCTGAACCCAACTAGCCATGGACAATAGCAGATTTTCCATCTTTCATTGCTTCAAGAGGCTTTAGTCCTTCCCCCAGCTTTTAAACACAGAACAGTGACTATACACTTAGCTCTGAACCCTTCCCAATTACAAGATCTCATATGGGTTTACAGGTAAAATACGTAAAAAAATGGTTTTGGTGGAAGTGCCAGTCTTTTTGCAGAGACTGGAGGGAATGTCTCTCTGTGTTTGTTAGCTAACTGCTCCGAAGAGAAGCTTTCCATTGACTTCAGTGGGCATCGGATTAGGCCCTTCTCCTTCACTTGTGTCATGAATGCTGTAAATAGTCACGACAGTCTCAGACTGCCATGAACTCTGTGCCTGGCTATCTGGTTGTGGGTGTCCGAATGGAAGATGTAGAGTGATTTTGCTGGCTCACCTTGACAGCCATAGCAGGTGAGTCTTATTAGCTGCAACACAGGGAGATAAACACTGGATCATTTTCAAGGAAAAATTATGTAGAGACAGAACTCTAGAAACGGCCAGCTCAGGAGGAAGCTGGTGCTACAGTTTGTGTTATGATGAAGGAGGTGCTTCATCATAACACAAACGTGTGCACATGTGTGTGCGGTGTTGAGAGGGGTGTGGGGTTTCAATGTAGATACAGAGACCAGTGGTAAATCTGGCTTCAGATCTGGGTCTGGTTCAAAGTTCAGGGGTGGCCGGGTGCCGGCTTTGGGTTAAGGTCCCCTGGTAGTTCAGATGGACTTCTCCTCATCCCGATCCTGTACTCAACGGTGAATTCAGAGGACAGTCCCATGAATGATGCAGTAGGATAGCAGCAATATCTGCTGTAGAGGCTTCCCTGGCAATATACAACAATTAGAACTGGGAAAGCCCTACTGGGCCATCTAGCCTGTTCCCTCTCTGTCACTGAGGGAGCTGCCATTTTCTAGCTCGGCGGCCTAGTGTTAAATGACTCAAAAGAGTTTGCCTAAGACTGGTTTGTGTAAAAAACTGTCCAGTGAGCAACTTCCAGCTGAGATCATCTCAACCAGTCTCCCCAGCACAGCCTGGGTGAGGGTTTCTTCTCATTGCTGCCACAGAAGCACTTGCCTTCTCCTGGCTTTAAGAGGGTGCAAAGATAGGTATCAAAGACTGAGCTGAATTGCAGGGAGGAGATTGTGTGTTGAGATTTAAATCCAGAACATTTTGGTTTGCTGTGGGCATAATCCAATAAAAAAAACAAATCTTGCCTTTCAACACAGCTGTGGAAGCAGCAGAAAGTCTATTTTCTCTCCCATCTTTCTGCGGTGCAGAAAATTAACATATTTTTTCTTTACTGATGAATGCCCTAAACTGTAGGTTTTGGAAAATGCTCATTTTGCAGTAGCAAATTAACAAAACTTCACCATTCCCAATGTACAAACCAGCCTTACCCCATTCATTGGGCAGTGTTGCACAATCAGCTGTATACTCTCTTAATAAAACATAATAATTATAATCAATAATACATTGCAACAACTTTTATGCAGGGGAGATTCCCTAAACATTGAAGAGAATGGATTGTGAAAAAGCAAATTTCTATTGAGATTATATTGAATTATATCTTGGTGATTTCCGCCCCCCAGCATCATCACAGCAAAATGACTGTACATACAGTGCTAAACGAATCCTCAGGAATCCGCTCCAGAATTATTAGGCAATTATGATGTGTTTTATGCAGCTGTCTCTCTGAGCTCAGCATTGATGTCTTCCACATTTGGGTTTATAGCTATCTAGACTTGAAATAGCTACACACCTGAAGTAGGACAATCAGAGAATCATACGAGAGAGTTTAACAGACAACAGAAGCCGTCATCACTTGATGTCTTGAAACAGACGGTAGAATTCCGGTAAAATATTGTTCAAAGCTTGAATGTGCCATAGGCAAGAACTTACTTTAAGTCTCCCTCTAAATGTTCTCTTTAAATTAGTTGCAAAACACAGAAATCTTTTTCAAGGAAACGTAGTAAAATAAAATCAAGATGCTGAAGCACATCTTCAGCCAGGCAGCTACTGGACTGTAGCTCAAGAAAGTGTGTGGGCCCGATCCTGTTGGATACAGAGAACCCCTTGGGAAGCGCTGATTGCTCTCAAGTTCCATTAAGGTCAGTGCAAATGAAGGCACTGAGCACATCTCAAAATCAAGCCATAAGAAATTTGGAGCTTGAAACAGACTTTAAGTACAATTGAGAGGCTCTTTGTCTGATATGACTGGTGATTTCAGTTTCACTTGCAGTGCTTGGCTAACTTTGATTGCATTAACTGTTGAAAAAGGCTCAGTGTTCTGTGTGCTAATACATTCCTTTCGGTGCCCATTAATGCAACGAACCCTTGGATTTTTCTTATGTTCTGCAGATTCAAGTCCCAGATAAAACCGTTCAAATTTGTAGGGAGGCTGCCACAGTTGAGCTGGTGTGGAGTCAAATAAACCCTGAACTTGTTTTTCACCGAGTGCTTGGGAGGACATTGACACCAACCAAAACACAAAGGGTTGCTGTTCATAACCGAGCTCCGCAATGGCCTGGAAAGCCTCTTCTAGTATATCAGCCTCCCATCAATACAAGAAAACCAAAATACATTCTGCCCACACCACACTCGCAGTTCAGACGGAGGCGCTGAGCAGAGGGAGTGCCCTGAGACTGAAATTAGACTGAATACGATTTAAAGGATCCCAAGGGACCATGTAAACTTTGGACCAATTTTGCTGGCAATAACAAAAGACACTATTGTGATTATATTATCTGTCTTCTTAAAAAAAAATAAGATGAAATAATAGTTTATACCAGTCTCTCAGCTGCTGAATTCTTCTGGCCAGATTTTCAGACGTGTCAGTCATACCCGACTCGCTGGGAGCTGCTGATACGCAGCACCTTTGAAAATGAGGACACTCATTTGTAACTGGAGTTGGAGCGCAGTCAGATTCGATGAGAAGAAGACTGGATTACATACAAGTTCTGTTTAAGTGCCCCCAGCTTTCCATCACCCGAAAATGGCAGGAAGCTACCCAAGCAGTTTAGTGAGAGCTGCTGAGTACTATAAAAGACTGAAATAATCTGCAGCCAGCCACACATTTATGCTGAGCACTTATACAGTACTTTTCACTTGCAAAAAGCTTTACATCTGTCAATTACAATTAACATTTGTAAACAGCAGATGACTGTCTCAGCATAGCTCTCGGGGCTAAGGATTAAGACAGGTCAGTTCTTAGATGGGAAATCCAGAGCTCAGCAGAAAGGGGTGTTGGTAATTAAGTAGGTGGCACCAGTCCCTATGAGCCAGTAAAGAACTGATGCCTATGGAAAGTGTGAAGAGCTGAGTTCCTGACTGAGGTGCCACCTATTAGAGGAGATATCAAATCAAGATCCTGAGCCGAATCTCGCTTTAGCTAAGTTCACACCTACTGGGTTTTCACTTTCCATGCACAATTGTTTGAGCAAAACGTTTTTTCAGGCACTTTTCCCAAGATGCATCAAGCCAAAAACAATAACCGGATTTTGTGATTAAATGATTTTTTTTTACATGTGGATTTGTTGCATTAGGATTTCCAGAGAGGAAATGAGATCATGTGACTTATGTATCCCTCCTCATCTTAAATATCTAGGGAAAGGGCATACTTGGTAATTCAAAGCTGCTATGCAAACGGCGTGGGCACAGAAGAAAGTTAATGTAAAGGTAAAACCAGCACATTTATGCAAGCTGGTAGCCAAACCAGAGATTTCTCATTTAAGTATAATCTAAACAATCAAAGACATTGACCTCACACTGTGCGAGAAAATGTCCAAACTGTCAAAACAGATGTGGAAATAGTGTCTTCAGTATGAACAAGCCTTTTATGTATTATTCATGCCTCACAGTTTAACGCATCTGCCATCTACCAGCTGCAAGAGAAAAGCCTTTTAAAAGATCCCATTTGACTCACTAAGAATTACTGGGTGCAGTGTGGGGCTGTACAGGGAATTAAACTCTTCATAGATGTATTGCAAGTCTCTTATAACATGATTGCGCTTTAAACAGGCTAAATAAATATTAATAAACCATAAAGAGCACGGACTCTGTTAGAAAAGTGGAGGGTAACAGATGGTCTGTAGTTAACAATTAAATTATGTTCAGTTGAAGAGACGGGGTGATATGACAGACTGTGAGAGCAAAGCTTGAGCTTTTTAAGAGCTATCCAGACCAGGAGATGTAAAATACTGTTACACACTCAGGCCCATCTGCTGTTCTTTAGGATATAGTCTATCCTTGTATGGTTTATGTGGAAGAAAACTTGGTTAGAATACAATAGCCTACTGAAAGATCTGCTGTTTTACTCAGCGTTTACTTTCATGACAGCGCTCTGGTTTCCTAAAACAGCCAACACACCTAGGGCCTTCAAACTGTAGCACTGGGTGCATTAGAAATATCTGAGGGACAGACATGTCACCTGGTGACATCAAAGGCTCTCTCTGGGTTATTTGCACTGAAGTGAGGGATCCTTAAGGGTTTTGGCCAGTTCATTTCCATTTGGATAAACACCTCCATTCCCAGCCATTTCCAAACTTCTGGAGTCTGCAAAATTGGGCAGCAAATCTCACACAGAAAAGCAGCTTGTGTGAATGTCAGGCAGGTTGGCTCTGGCCCAGCTGGAAGCTCCAAGGGTTCCCTCCCTCCAAGGGAGAATAAAAAACCAAACCCAGGCACATTCTATCCATTCGACTCCAAGCCTGCAAAGAGGATTCAGGTGTCTTGGTCAGCTAGAGCAGTGGTTCTCAACCTGTGGCCCGCTTGCGGCCCAATCAGCACACAGCTACGCCCCTGAGGGCCATCCTGAGGGCCATACAGGCAGTATATATATCGTGTGGACGCAGCCCACATAGCACATAGAGAGCTGCATGTGCGGCCCACAATAGTAAATAGATTGAGAACCCCGAGCTGGAGGTTTGTTCAGAGACATGTAGTTCTGCAATGTGCAGAGTGCCTCCCTTCTTATGGCAAAGTTCCCCAGAGTTCAACAGAAAACAATGACTTTGCTATAGGTCTTTTGAGCCATCCTACAGTAGGAACAGAGACTTACATCCCTGCTGTAGAATTATGCAGGATGCTTTTTAAAAAGCCTTAGAAAAATCGCCTCTTCTATTAAGTTCTCCAGGATTTTGGAGAAATTTAGAACCCTATTACATTTCTATGGAACCCTTTTGATTTCAGCCCTATTAAATTCCATAGATTTTTTCGTCAAGTGCTGCATGGCATGAGTACCCTTAGCACTTATGGACAAGGACACCTTGTGGATCCACAGAATTACCTGGGATCAGGCCCAACATTGCTTCTTCTTTTATCCAAGCTAGTTATTTCTGTTTAGATTTGCCCCTGAAGCCCTCCCGCATGCTGGACATTCATGCTGCATGGATGGTTAACTAAAGCAGTTAAAAATACCCCATTGCTAGGGAGGAGCCAGAGTGATCTCTCCCATTAGACTAGGAGACGTCTACTGCTGTGGAGTGAGAGATGGTGAAGGGATAAGTGCACAGGAAATTTACTACGCTGATTGGTGTTATTTTGGAGCACTCCAGCTGAAGAGCAGCTTGATAAATGGCTCAAGTGTCCAGCTGAAAAACGTAAGCCTTGAACGCCAGCTGGAAAGCTGAAACTGTAAGTGAAAAGATGGGGATTTGCTGACTAAATACCGATGTAGAAATAAGTGATGCAAAAAGTTTCCCTTCCTCCACAACTGGCTTCTCTGTTGTCCTTGGGTTTAGAACAGAGAAAAGAAGTTTTTACAGGGAGTGCTGAATAGTGGATGGTGAAAAACCAATTAAGAAAGAGACAAAAGTTCCCTTCAAACAGACTGGCAAGGAAATCAGCAATAAGCAGAGCAATCCTCAAAGAAGCTTTTGAAATAAATTAAAGAGAAAAAATCCATTTACTTTGGATATTAATTTTTGTGCTTTATTCCAAAGAAATTGTTTTCATGTAAAGAGCCCAAGGTAACATCATCTAAAGTACTCTGGGAAATTTGGTTTGGGGCTAATCAGATTTTCATTTTAGGTCTCTTTGGATTTGGACTCTGAGAAGGAGAAGGAAAAAAAATCCCATCTCTTCATCTGTATTCATCAGCCTTAAGGAGACTAATTGTCTGAGCCTTCCCCAGCATGCTCCAAAATAACCACACCGTGACCCTTTAAGTCCTACATTCTCAAACTGTTGCATCCTGGCACTGGAGAAGTCCGTGCTGGCAGGCTCAAGGCAGTCCTTGCCAACAGTGTGTCTACGATCCTGACATTCACTCCAGATCATTCGACAAAACTAAAAGGCACTTGCACGTTCATAGAGCCATATGTGTTAACAGTCAAGGTGAATCCAATCAAATGGATGGATCATCCTTGCTTTCTCAAAAGCCATGTTAACACTGAAGAAAGTAGGCGTCCCTGACATGATTACAATACCTAATTCAATTTCCTCCTCTTTAGACACTCAAGAACCTCACTGCCAGTGGTATGATGCCTAGTGCTATGTTGACAACTCCTTTGTGGGATGGGTCGATATAGGGAATGGCACTTATATACAAAGTTTAAAGGTGCTTTATAAAAACTAGAGCTGGTAAAATAACACGAGATGAATTTATCTTGACATTTTTGTGAAAAACGTATGCCATTTTGGGAGGGAAAATTTAACATTTTGATGAAAAATTTCACTGAAATATTGAAATTTGGAAAATTCTGACCAGATGAAATAAATATCATAGATAGATTAGAAAGATCATGGAAATATGTTACAACTAAGAAACAAGAAAAGAGGCTGGTATTTAAAATTCATATCAGTGAAACATAAATGAGACAAAAGACAACGCAGTCAAGCAGCTATTACAAGAAAAAAAATGAATATAAGCAGTCAGCAGGAGAAGTTTGTAGACAACAGAAACACCAGCTGTTAAGGTGGAGAATTTAAAGATCTATAGAAAATATTTCAGTGGCCCAATAAAAGGATTCTTTACATATATTCAGAGCTAGTAGAAGTTAAGGGAAAGAAAGCAGGTCTCCTAAAGCTAATGATAGTAGGGTAGATGAGAGAGAGAATAAGGACTGACAGTTTGGGTAACCAGTTGATTTGCATCTTTCCCACACAGAGAATGGGAAACTGTGAAAAACAGCTACTTAGTGTTGGCTATTACAGTGAAGGGCACCATTATAAGAAGACAGACTAGAGAGACTAAAATGCACCCACAAATTACAGTTGCAAAAATACCAGGGTTTTAAAAATTGGGCCCATAAAGTGTAAACATTTTATAAAATACTTTAGACTCTGAGACTTCTGTGTATTGAATCGAAAATGCAAGCTATCAGGAGGGATTTTTGATGAGTTTCAGTGAAGCTCTGTAACAGCGAATCACGTCTTTCAGCATCCTCTACTGGGGGGGTGTCCATCTGTGCATCTTCAGAAAAGCTAGTTGTGGTTATGTAGGAAGTAAAATGTGTCCACACTACACCTGAAATGCAGCTCTCTAAACTGGAAGGGTCATTTTGGTAAGCAAATCCCCCAAAGTTAATATGCTTGCTCTTCCGGTCTCCTTGATAAACGTCTGTAGTCAGGCTGTAGACACTGCAGCATATAGCTATGTGGGACTGCTAGCTTTTTTAGGGGGGCTTCTGTGCTGCCATTGTCAGTGCAGGGGTGCTGGTACAATGTGTATAGTGGGGGTGCTGAGAGCCGTTGAACCAGACTATAAACCCTGTATATGATGGAAACCACTTCAAGCCAGGGGAGCAGCAGCACCCCCAGCACCCTTAGTTTTAGCATCTTTGTGTCAGTGCTAGAACAGAATGATTTTTATCAGAAGGTAAATTGGTGGGCTTAGGGTGAGCAGACAGCAAGTGGGAAAAACTGGGACGGGGGTGGGCGGTAATAGGCGTCTATATAAGACAATGCCCCAAATATTGGGCCTGTCCCTATAAAAATCGGGACATCTGGTCACCCTAAGTGGGCCGGCTACTGGTATCCTGGTGTGTGTACTGATGATCTGCCTAGCTCTGGGCTGCCATCACATTACAGGTATTCTTGTAGTAGCTCAGAGGAAACAATTAACATCTCAAAGAGACATGTCACAATGATTCATTCACTGAAATGATATGAGGGGATAGAGACATTTGGTGCAAGCGATCCAGACACTGCCACGCGTGCACGTAATGAGAAAAACCCTCAGAGGAGCTATGATTGCATAAAACATGAAGAATTGCAAAGCTTCACTTAGAGCTGCAACAAGCTGCTCCCTGTTATTCAGGAGATTAGAAACTCTGAAGTGCAAAATGGTAGGAGTAAGGCAAACTCCAATGTACGCGTTGCCTCTCATTGTGGACTCAGATTGTAAGTGCTCTACTTCTCTAGTTAGATTGGACGCAGGCCCATAACTATTTGCCTTGATGTCCCTTTGGCTAACTGAGTGCTGGGAGGATGCAGAGTAGAGAGGAGACCAATATTTCTTTCAGGGGTGAAATGAGACTATCCAGTGGGTGCTTCTCCCACATGTGACAATGACAGAAGCCAGGCAGACTGATTTACTGGCTTTGTTACTATTATTATGGGGAATAAACAGGAAGAATTGTAATTATTAGTATATAAGCTAAATTATGACTTAACTGGCATCACTTGAGAGTTGGTGGGATAAATCTCATGACTGGAATATCAGTATAGAGGGGCCTGGCTTGTTCAGGAAGGACAGGCAGGGGAAAAAGAGAGGGCGTGATTGCGTTATATGCCAAGATTATATACACTTGTTCTGAGTCCAGAAGGATGAGAAGCAGACCAGCTGGAAGTCTCTGGGTGAAGATAAAAAGAGAAAAAATGGGGGTGATGTCATGGTAGGCGTCTACACTAGACCACCAAGTCAGGAGGAAGAGGCGGAGGCGAACAAACAACATAAATATCCTAAACACAAAACCTGATAGTAATGGGAGACTTTAACTACTCAGACATCTGTTGGAAAAATAATACGGCAAGACACAAAATTTCCAGTAAGTTCTTGGAATGTGTTGGGGACAACTTTTTGTTTCAGAAGGTGGAGGAAGTAACTGGGGTGGGACAGGGGAGGGAGCCACTTTAGACTTGATTTGACTAACTAGGAGGAATTGGTAGTGAACCTGAAGGTTGAAGGCAATTTGTATGAAAGTGATCATGAAATGATAGATTTCATGATTCTAAGGGAAGGAAGGAGTTGGGGCTGAATAAGGCCAATAGACATCAAAAAAGCCATTTATCAAACTCAGAGAACTGGTAGGTAAGGTGCTGCAGTGAGGCATTATGGCCTCCCTCCGAGCCAGAGGGGGAGGAACCACCCTCCGTGCCCCAGTGGGCGGAACCAGGCCTGCCTCGTCCCTCCCGCCAGAAGTACATAACTGGGACAGGAAGTAGAGAGGGCGGGGCCGGCCATTCAGTTGGGGCTGAGACATCGAGGGAGGCAGACGGATTCTGCTCGCTCCCCGCTGCTGACCCTGCTGCTGAGCCCAGCAGCGCCCTGCCCACCGGGGAACTTGCTTCTGCCACGGACCTGCCTGGACTGCCGCTGGCCACCTACCCAGAAAAGATGCAGGACTCCCAGGCTAATCCGAGGGGAGGGGAGGAAGTGGCGCAGGGACAACTGACCTCAGTCAGGCTGTAGCTCTGCCTGAGGCACAGTCAGCGTGTGGCAGTTGGGATCCCCGCTGACCCAGTGGCGGACCATTCCGCCACTGTTAGGGCCCTGGGTCGGGGTCCGGTGGAGTAGGGTGGGCCCGGACCCCACCTGCCACCCCACTCCTGAGGTGGCAACCTCCCCTCGCCATGTCCAGTGGCCTGCGTTCATCGGTTGTCCTCCAGAGCTAGGACGCCCGACCCCTTGGGTTTGCTCTGTCTCTGCAACTAGAGACCAGAGCTCATTGACTACTGGGTTTGCTCTGTGGCAGCATTAAGGACCCAGAACTAAGTGACTGCTCTGGATCCTGCCGAAGGGACCCCAGGCCATAGCCTACAGTGTTTGCCCAGTCCCTGCTTAAGGAGCCCAAGGGTGATAGACTGTTGGCCATTCAGCCTCCTCCTGAAGGCAAGGGCATACAGACTCCTGTTTCTGCCTACGGCCTGGAGCTCATTGCCCATCTGGGAGTTCATCCCCATTAAGCCAGTCGGGATACTAACGCCTAACTGCTAATTCCCCCAATACTAGGCCGAGATCCCGATGACATAGTGAGGTGGTGTGGCCTCTCTCCGACCCAAAGTGGGAGGGAGGACCACCACCTGACTACAGGAAGAAAATCTAAGGGAAAAAGGAGTTCAGGAGAGCTGACAGTTTCTCAGAGAGACAATATTAAAGGCAAAACAGCAAACTAACCCAATGCAAAGGAAAGATAAGAAGAGGCCAATATGGCTCTATCAGGGGCTCTTTAATGACCTGAAAATCAACAAGGAACCCTACAGAAAGTGGAAATGTGGATGAACTGCTAAGGATGAGTACAGGAGAAAAGCACAAACATGTAAATCGGAAAGGCTAAGGCACAAAATAAGTTACACCTAGCAAAGGACATAAAAAGCATTGAGAAGAGGTTCTATAAGTGCATTACGAGCGAGAGAAAGATGAAGAAAATTTTAGGTCCTCTACTTAGCAGGAAAGGAGAGCTAAGAACGAACGACATCAAGAAGGCTGAGGTGTTTAATGTCTGGAACTATTTAATATTTCCATTAATGACTTAGATAATGGAGTGGAGAGTATGCTTATAAAGTTTGCAGATGACACTAAGCTGGGAGGGGTTGCTAGCACTTCGGAGGACAAGATCAGAATTCAAAATGTGGGCACAGTGGTATAAATGTGGGCACAGACACATGGCAGGTGACATTCCCTTCTGGGTCTGATCCACAAATTGTTTCCAACCCAGCTTTGGCACATTCAGGGCTTTAAAGAATGAGAAGTAAGATGAATGGACCTGGGGAAAGCTCCATTTTTGGGAGCTCAGAGGCACCTCCTTTCTTCTCCCGCCGCCCCCAGTCTCCCTCCAAACAACATGTGGATCCTTTCTCCCTGACCATCATATCTAGTGCACGATGAGCCATGAAAGCAAACCCTGCACGGGCAGCCTGAGCGTCGTCAGTCCCCTTCGGCTCTTTGTACTGCAGCCGCGGCCCGTGGAATTCCCCAGAGAGCACTTGTGTCACCTCCTTTCAAGCCTGCCTGTACATCGCTGAAGTGCTGCATAGGCAGGGGAAGCCAGGCTGTTCCCCAATACACCGGAGAGACCTGGGAGTAAAAAAGAACAACCAACAAATCCCAGTGCATGTGCCCAAGCACTGCAGAGAAGTTGTGCATTGGGCAGGAATAGTGTTGAAACAGCACAAATGTGAAGGGCACCAGCAAAGGTGAATGGTGCTGTTCCCTCTGGAGCAACAAGATGAAGAGGAGAGTTAACAGCTGCTCCGTGCACCAGGGATTCATCCCTAAATCTTCCTGGCAGAGTGGCTGATAAACTCCCTAAGACCGTCAAGTCCTAGCCTGCATCTTACTCCAGTGCTTTCTTCCCCACCACATCTCAAATGGTATAAATATGGGTACAGACACATGGCAAGTGCCATTGCATTCTGGATCTGATCCACAAATTATTTCCAGCCCAGCTTTGGTTTGGGCACATTCCGAGTGGAAACAAACAGACCCAAACCAAAGCAAAGGTGTGTTAGAGGAATTCAGGCAGGAACTCATTCTCATAACAAGTCCTTTGCCCTTTGAGGCTTTCATGATCCAGGGCCTGTACGTGTGCTTGGGGTCTCTGCGCAGGCAGACATGTGCCAGCATGCCCTACAGATGAGGTTATGTGAGATGCTCTCTTTCTCAGGCTACTCTGCTCGAAAGAGCCTTTCCCCCGTGTTAATATCAGGTGTGCATCAAAAAAATAGACATCATTAATGCACCAGGGGCTACCATTCCTGTGTAATCACAAGCCCTTCCACAACTGAGTCAATCACTCCATCGACGCACCAACCTGCCCCCACGTCCGTCTCTGGTTTAGAAATGTCTCTGTGATTTAGTGCTCTGATGTCAGCGCAGAAGACACAAGGTTGCTTTCATCTTTGCCTTTTGAGTCCAGCTTGTGAATTTCTTTGCACCTTATTTAAACAGCACCTCCCACTGGCCAAACAAAGCAGAGCGGTGACCCCAACTGGAAAGCGTGGCTGGTTTTGCAGTCTGGAACGTGCACACAGATGGCTTCCCAGGCACATCTCCACCAGGGTTTTGCTCTAAGCTGCAACTGGAGGGGAAAGATGCAAAGGAAGAGGATCACTGAAGATGAGTCCCCTGGTGGCTCAGCTGATAAAAAACACAGCTGTAATGCTTGGCAGGCAGCTCAATTCTGCAGCGGGGAAAACAAAGGGATCAGAAGTGGCAAAGAACTGGCCAGTATGGCTCTAAGGTGTCCTGGATTCCTTTACACGAAGGCCAAGACACTGGTATACTTGTCCTTGGTGAAAATGAACATGCCGGGATGGGGGATGCCCTCAATACTCCCTTGATGGAAAGGATGGCTAAAGGGTTGTATGGTCACCTTGTTAAAAGATCCTGGGGGAGTTCCTGAGCTGCTGTGGCAACAGATTGGATCCATGATCTTTCTCCTCACTGGGTTGAAATATTTGTTCCCCTGTTCCTAGTTAGAAGGGATAGGAAGGGAGGAGATTTATTTTGGGGTGGGGGAAGGATTCCCCCCAATGCTTTCTTGTTGCTATCTCTGTTTAACAAGTTTCTCCCATGGGATGTTCCTGGCACAAAAATAAACTTTGTAATTGCTCCTCAGACGTGATGAACCCGGTAAAGAGAAAACTCTAACAAACCCTTGTTTCCTCTTAATAAGAGGATGAGAAAACAAAAATGGTTGGGAAAACACTGAGAAATAAACTTAAATGCCATCCTCCTCTTAGGTACTGCCCTTTGGTTCTTCTTGGCTTTGTAGCCAAGTCATTTTGGTACATTAAATATCTTGATCACATCTCTGCTAATTACCCTCAAACTGCTGGGCCTGGTGTCTATCGCTCACTCTCGACTACTTCTCCAATGGTCAAGCAAAAGAAACAAATGCTGCTCTATCTCAGTCTCCCTTTCACAAGGCTCTTGTAGACTAGGGCTTATAAGGTTTCATCATGCAGGTGTTTCACGTGTTCCCAAACGCCAAGAAACAATAAATGTGATTGAGGGGCACTGTGGTTGGGAAGAATAAAGACTAAATGTATTTTTAGGGCATGGTAGTTGTGAGATCTAATCAGGCACATATGTGAGTGGACTTTTATCAAATGTTCTCTAACCCAAGGCAGTGCAGCATCAGTTTGAAATCCATGCAGGAGTCACTGTTGTTGTTCTTCATGGTAGAATACAGAGCTAATTATTAAAGAGAAGTTACTTATCCTGCTTGCTCATACCTCTGCGTGCTCCACTGAGCCAACTCTCAACACACATCTAATGGATTTGCTAGAAGCATTTTATATGGCCTCCCACTCAGCGTGTCGTCAACAGAATCTGTTTCCAAGTAATTGCTTGTATAACTAGGTTCCTAAAGGGGACTGCACAGTGGAACCAATGGCAGGTTTCAGAGTAGCAGCCGTGTTAGTCTGTATCCGCAAAAAGAACAGGAGTACTTGTGGCACCTTAGAGACTAACAAATTTATTAGAGCATAAGCTTTCGTGGGCTACAGCCCACTTCTTCGGATGCATATAGAATGGAACATATATTGAGGAGATATATATACACATACAGAGAGCATGAACAGGTGGGAGTTGTCTTACCAACTCTGAGAGGCCAATTAAGTAAGAGAAAAAAAACTTTTGAAGTGATAATCAAGATAGCCCAGTACAGACAGTTTGATAACCAATGTGACCTTAGGAACAAGCAGTCACAGTTTCAAATGAGCTTAGGGCTAGATTTGCAAGAATTCAGCGTGCATAGTTGGGGACAGAATTTCAAAAAGTGCCCAGCCCCCAGCCACTCCCATCATTCCACCTCTGGCCAGGTTTTCAAGAGTTCAGCACCCTATTTGCACCCAACATGCTGAACGTCTGGGAACCTAGTCCCAGTCGCAGGTGCTGGGCACTTTTGAAAACCTGGCCCCAAATGGGAGAAAAAAGAGAGTCCTGCTAAGCACAGTGCTCGAATATCTCTGTACTACAGCCACCTTCCCCTTACCAGGGAATACCGGCTGAGTAAAGCAGCTCTGATGAAACATAAGTGCTCTCCGAACCATTCGAGACACTGATGGAATTACCATGGCCTTTTCTGTTGAGTGGAATATATCGACTAAACACTAGAGAGGTTGGAAATCTCTAGCAAAGACATTGATTTTAAAAAAGAAGCACAGAGGAGAGCTGAAAAGCTGCGAAGTGTATTTGCCCTCATGAATTGAGCTGCACAGGACTCTTTAACACCTGGTTGTGATTTTATGTCTAAAAATTAAATTAATTGGACCATGAAGAGACAAGAGTTTAAAAAAAAACATACTAACCCAACAGAATGGTAGTGTTGTTACCTTACATTCAGCAAAAAATCCTCTGACTTTGGGAAGTGTGGCGTTAATTGATTAAGGAAGTCGGGGTGATTTATTTCAAAGTCTGACTTGAGTTTAAATGTGTGCTAATGTCCAGATGGCCTTGAAAATGCTGATCAGAAGTTTACAATTATATACGTGCTTATATCACTGGGGATAGTTACAATGAGCAAGTGTTAGGCCTTCTGGTTGAGCCTGGGCACTGGGCTTGCTCAAGGCCTATCCACCATTGAAGCCCCATTTACACACACTTTTGTCAGTGGTTCATAAGTTTCAGACTGCCCCTCTCCCCACAGTACATTTCACCCTCAGCTTTAATCTTACTCTAGAGGGAGGTGAGTAGAGTGAAACTGTATGCCCTTAAAGAGGAATGGATGGGCAGAGACATGAGCATTTGGTCTGAACTCAGGAACGGGAGCTAAGAACTCCTGAGTTCCTTGCTTTGACGTTGTCTTCTCTTTCTGCTCTTCAGCTAACCACCTGAAGAGCTTTGCCCTGATGGGAACATAATTAAATTGCAGAATGTTAACGGAGGGTGAAATTCACCTCTACGTAGAGGGTTTATTAGAGCTTAAGTGAGACTTTCCTAGTGCACTGGCTTTGAGTTGACCTTCTGGCTTTGGTTTATGTTTACGTCCTTCCTGTTCATCAAGAACGCTGAGCATTTCATCTGCTTTGCTAGGATCCCTCCTTTAGAACGACCTTGTACGTTATCATTCTGATATTTTAGCGTTATTAAAATCACTTCCCTGAGCTATTTGATGCAGAAAGCGTCTTATAATTAAACTACCAGACTGCCTTTCCTTCCTAGTATGTAGGTGAATCCTTGAGCATAGAAAGAGACTCTTGAGAGCTAATACTACTCAAGGTCTGCCAGGTGGGCAGTAATAGATCCAGACAGGCCGACTGGGATTTATTACCTTACTTTAGTGTCTCCTACAGACGTAAGTGACTGAATTAAGAGTGTTGAACCAAAAAAAAATAAAAAAAAATTGTCCAGCACAGAAGCTGTTTCTGTAGGTGTTAGCCACTAAACTAGGTTATATTTGTTTTGCAGGTCAAACCATGACAAGGAGCAACACAGTTAAGTCAGGAGAGATGACAGGGTGTATAATAGATCTGCAGTAGACAGGCTAAGTAACCTCGCGCTGAAGTCTGTTAGGTGACCCTGCCATACGCTGGTGTGTTTCAAGGTCTTATGTATTGATTATGGAACAACAGAAAGGAGAGTGCGTGCAGGGGGGAGGGCGGGAGGGAGGAGAAGCGGTCATGGCTGGCCTGGCAGGCATATTGTTTAACTAACTCTTGTCCCCTTGACATGACTGACAGCATAGGATGGTGTCATCATCAGACCAGATCAGTCCTCCAAGTCAAGCTGTGAAATCCCGCAGCAGCCAGCCTCATGCCTGTATTGTCACAGCTCTGTCGTCTGCCCAGTGACAGTGTTCAGGATGAGGTTTTCACTGCCTGGACCCTTGTCTACACTAGGAAAAGCACCGGTTGCTGACAAGGGGTGTCCCCAGCAGGTGCAGCTGAGCAGGATTTAAGTGAAAGTGTAGGCAAGGACAAAGGGCGCTCTGCACCCTTGCAGAAATCATGGTCAGTAGCTTGTCAGCAGGGGCTAAGATGCTCAGAGTAGGGAAGGCTTTGACACCTACAGGAATAGCAGTCTTGGCTGCTTGTGTATGGAGGGAGACCTCCATGTTCACGTCTGTCTTGCAGGAATATTTTGACTAACGACTTTGCCGGTCAGAGCGTTTGAGTGAATTTTTAAAAATTTGTCTTCTAGCATTGATATTGGATAACTGCAGATACTGGGCTAAACTAATCCCTGAGGTAACTCAAGTGAAGCCAATAGAATATCACCAGGGATTAATTTGTCCCCTGTATTTACAGAAGAGAAGAGAGCTTGATAGTATAGAAAGTATGGCTGTGGGACTATCATTGGGCACCCTTGCTAGGGTTTGAACTATTCCAAACATGGGGGAAAGGCAATGAGCTAATCCTTTTTTTAAGTTGACATTGTTTATGTATGGGAAAGTAGTTGCTAGAAGGGATACTGCTTGCTGTTCTGGATATGTAGACTTTTTGGTAACAATATAATACATAAGAATATAAGAATGGCCAGACTGCGTCAGACCAATGGTCCATCTAGCCTAGTATCCTGTCTTCTGACAGTAGCCAATGCCAGATGCTTCAGAAGGAATGAATAGAACAGGGCCATTATCAAGTGAACCAGCCCAACATCCAGTCCTAGCTTCCGGCAGTCAGAGCATGGGGTTGCATGCCTGACCATCTTGGCTAATAGCCATTGATGGACCTGTCCTCTATGAACTTATCTCATTCATTTCTGAACCCCGTTATACTTTTGTCCTTCACAACATCCCCTGGCAACAAGTTCCACTGGTTGGTTGTGCATTGTGTGAAGAAGTACTTCCTACTGTTGGTTTTAAACCTGCTGCCTATTCATTTCATTGGGTGACCCCTGGTTCTTGTGTTATGTGAAGGGGTAAATAACACTTCCTTATTCACTTTCTTCACACCATTCACTATTTTATAGACCTCTATCATAGCCCCACTTAGTCACCTCTTTTCCAAACTAAAAGCTCTCAGTCTCTCCTCATATGGAAGCTGTTTCAGGCCCTTAATAATTTTTGTTGCCCTTCTCTGTACCTTTTCCAATTCTAATGTATCTTTTTTGAGATGTGTCAACCAGAACTGCACGCAGCATTCAAGGGGTGGGCGTACCATGGATTTATATGCTGGCATTATGATATTTTCTGTCTTATTATCTATCCCTTTCCTAATGCTAATGGTTCCTAGCATTCTGTTAGCTTTTCTGTATGCACTGCCTTCTGGGGCAGTACAAGCAGGGCCACAGTTCACTGATGGTGGGTGCACTCGAATTACTGATGGATTTCTAGGAAGAGCCAGGTAACAGGTGATTATATCTATTCTCACTGTCTCTGTCCCAAGTGGATTGGGCTGTGGAAGAGGATATTACATCCAGCAATGAGCATTTGGACTAACAGGTTCAGCCTCTTGAGCTATAGGCAAGCAAAGCCTCCAGCAGCAGAATTTTCATGTTGCTCTGATAAGTTGTTTTCCTCTTTCCCTTCCATCCAGTGCTGAGTTTTTTTCAGGCATGCTAACAATGTGGGTACAGACAGTGCAGTCTGCAGTTTGCAGCACACACAAATAGCAACTGACCTGAAAGAATACTGACCACACTTAACTTCAGCTTAGTTGCTCACTTGATGAAAATTATTTTGGGTCATTCAATTTAAAGTTGCATTTTGAAATATCTTGGAGAAAGATCAATTACTAATTCTCAAATGTGAGTGGGCTTCTACCTCTCCCTTCCCCACTCCCAACTTCATATTTCATGGTTTGGTGCTTCAAGCCATTATGATCAAGATTAGTTGAATTGCAGGCGACAGATCAATAAATTTTGGAGAAACAATGGCACTAAAGGGCATCCTTTGTAGAGATGCACCTTTCATGATAGGATTATGACTTTTGAGCAATGGAGAAGGTAGATATCAATTAGAGAGAGTGCCATAGAAATCAGACAAGTATCTGACTGGAGAGAAACTAAAGAGAAATTCCTTGAAGGTAATTGCATGATAGGTCAGACAGACCCCCAGACATAATATCTGGGCTGATGTCAGTTTTCCATTTTGCCAGCAGTTCTCAAGTCATGGTGAAAGCTCTGTGGAAATTGTTACAAACCTGCTACATGGGACAGATTCAATCAAGGTTTGTGAAACTCCTCAGGATCTGAGTGATCTAGTTTCAAGTGAAGCTGGAACACCTGGTAATTCTGGGTTTAAATCATGCAAAACATGTTGGATTTGCATATTTATTTTGAAGAAAACTTGACAATGGTGGATGAGTTTCCCTTGGAGATTCTGCCTTGGTTTGTAGCTGAGACTCAAAGCTAAGCTCAGAGGAGTGGGGATCTGCATGGGCCAAAATTGGAGAGAGAAAAGCTCAGCAGGAACCAGGGGTTTTGTACCGTTCTAGTCATATGTGCCAAGGGGTTCACTGGGATTGCAGAGGGGCGAACGGGGCTCTCACCCCTATTTTTAGCTTTCCATTAAAGTGCTCCATCACTTGCCACAGGCTGCTCCCTCACCACTAGCTGCATGATGAATTTGTGGAGTGCATCTGAAGAGGAGCAGTATAAGTGGCTCAATGCAGGATGATGGTCTCAGAATCCCTCCTTGCGGAGAGAGGTACTGTCAGCAGCCTAAGAGTGAATGTCAATCAGATCTGGTTTTGGTGGGACCCCAGCATTGAATAGAAATGCAACATCTTTTCCTGTTACACCTCAGACAACTCTAACAACGCAGGGAGACGTCATTTACCTTGTTCAGCAGAGGTCAAATGAGAACTGGGGCCACTTAGGAAAGCCCGCCTGGGGACCTGGTTCACTTCTAAGGAAAGAGCCTGAAAATCTCACCAAGGCTGGAAGGGGTGGAGAGGAAATAAATCCCTGGAAATGCAACAGAGAATGTAAAAGCGGGAGGGGGGAAGGAGGGGAAAACTTTAAGGCAGCAAGAAATATTAATTAACAAGCGCTGGTGCTGGAAACCAATTCCGAAAGCAAATCTGCTGCCAGCTAGCATAGTGCTGAAGGGAAGTGATAGAAATCCTTGTGCCTCCAGGAGCTGTTACTCCCACTTTGCCAGCTCTCATGCTTTCCTCCACTCTTAGTCATAGCACTGACTCCTTGGGCACCCTCTCTATGGGGCAATCAGACACGTGTCTCCTGCTACTGGAGCACAAAGAGAGCACAAGTCTGGCCAGCAGAAAGTCACCATTTGCTTTACTAGAGGCAAAGTTTGTCCAGGGTATTGCAGGAAATCGCCATCCCTGTCACACATAGGGATTGCAATACTGGGTCAGGCCATACATCCGTCTAGGGCAGTATCCTGTCTCTCACAGTGACCAGTGCTGGATGCTACAGAGGAAGGTGCCCTGAAGTGGGCAATTCTGGAATTACCTGCCTATAGGGGAAGTCTCTCCCTAACAAAGTTAGAGGGCAATTTATACCCCGAAGAAGGAGGGTTTGGGTTCCTTTGAAGCCAGGGCTGTCTTCAGTATCCATATAAATGTCTAATCCTTTTAAAAATGCTGCTGAGATCACAGCCTCAGGGATATCTTGTGGCAGTGAGTTTCATGGGCAAGCAGTGGGCAGTGTTAAACAGAATTAACTTTGAGCAGTCGTAAATTTGCTGCCTTCCAGTTTCCCTGTTGTCCCTTTGTTTCTGCATTAGGAGAAAGGGCAAAGCAAACTGACATGTTCATGCCCAGTAAAGATGCATGAAATTTTTCAGTTGTCATTTCTGATAACTGGCCATAGCCTTTTCCAGTATGTTGTTTATTGTTCTGTGCTACACTTATTCCCAATTATGATTCATCGTAGTCCAATTAAATGCCACTTATACTTCATTGTAGTTATCCAGTCCACTACTCTTAATTAGTTTGTAAAGTATTAAAAGTCAATTTTAATTATTGCCGAAGGGTTTCAATGAAATCTCAATTAGATATCTTATGCTTCCAGTATAAGCAATAGCTCTTCATTGCTTTCCCTAAATGCCATTTACTTCTGGAAGTTTTCACTGACTCATTTTGGCTAATATATACTCGGAGTCAGTGGGCAGCACAATGCGCTAGCAAGAAATATTTGGATTCAGTCAGTTAACTGCAGTGAAAACAATGGGATGCCACTAAAGTCAATGAAACTCACCTGAAAGACACAGGGCAATTTTTTGGCAGGGTAATAAAATTTCATGCTTCATGGCCTAAACTCAGGGGTCAGAAGAAATGTTTTCCCTCCCCCGTATAACATTACACATTTGGTCAGGTATTCTATGGTTTTCTGTCACTTTCCAGGCACCAGCTACTGACCACTGTGGAAACAAGGACTCTGGGCTAGATATCTAAGTGCTTTGTCCTACTATAGCAAATTCTATTCTTGTTCTCAGTGTGTTGTATTAGTGGGGACCACATGCTCCAGAGGTGGCTGCATTTTGCTGGTGGATGTAGCGATACCGGTAGGCACAGACTCTGCTGTGGGGGGCGCAGTGGGGGTCGGTGCCGGAATAGCACCTGATAGGAAATCACCTGAGATAGGCAGAATGGTTCTGGGGGGGGGTGGAGGAGACAGCTTCTACACTGAAGCAGGAGAGTATTATCCCTTCCAAAAGTTTATTTTTTTTTTCCAGGAAGTACTATGATACCTCTGGACAGTCATGTCACCTATATTAATGTCTTGTGTCCAGTCTGAATCATGTGGTTTTGTTGCACCAGCTCTGCCCATGTTCCTCACTTTTGACCTACATGACTTCTGCACTTGGAGTACTGCACATCACCTACGCAGAAAATTCCCAACAGGCCAAATTGGGAGGCTTTTGCAATTGGTGGTAGATCCCCAGGCTCTATGGCCCTGGCAGATTTGAACCTTATGTCTGGAAGTGAAAGGCAGATTTGTTAATTGAGCGTCTTTTGAGTCTTTTCAGAAACAGAAAAACTTTTGCAACAACAGGAAAATGGGAGTGGGGCTCAGTTCCTGGCTTTCCTGTGCACTTTCCTAACACTGTCACAGTCATAGCTATTTGGTGTTTTTTATTTCAGCTCTGGCTGGATTTGAATAAAAACCCACCCAACTCATGCAGAAAAGGCAGAAGACTGAAGACCTGGGAAAGCTGTGAGATTTGAATAGTCCCAGGTGACGTCATTGTGCTACGCACACTGGTCTTTGATTACTGGCTTCTGCTTTTTAACTGAGACCACAACTATGATTTATATGTGTGATTACTAAAGTCACCTGGGTATCTTTTCCATTATTAATGCCATTGTCATTCTCCTAGGGCTTTTATGTTGAATGATGGATTGATTTGTAGCATGTTTGGTGGGACCTGGGATTTCTTCTGGGGTGATTTCTTACGCACTGAGCTTAGAAAACAGTAGAAGAAATTTGGTAAATAATTTTTCTGAAGATGATATTGAACATTCTGGAGGCTTTATAGAAATCTCTTAGAGAAACAGGAAATGGCATCTTCTGTGGCTGACCCTCTCTGTATCAGATTGTACCTCCCCATTAGTATTAATGAATTACCAGACATTTCTATATACTGACACACTACGCAATGGGAAGGGGAAGTCTATACCATATGCTGAAGGTATTCATTACTGCAACCCGTCTATCGAGCCTACATTTTCAAAAGTGTCTAGCAAAGTCATGTTGGATACTCAGTCTTTGGGTGTCCAACATAAGACACCTACTCTCTGAAAACCAGGTCCCTCTCAGCTGACTCAAGTTTGGCACCTAAAATCACTAGTCAGTTTTGAAATTTGAGGGCATCTGTATAAACACAAAAGCACCTATTATGGGCCAGATTCACTGATATGCTCAGGTGGTTTTGCACTGTTCCGGTGATGCAAAGTAACCATCTAACCACCTTAACTAGCGGGTTGAAGCTCGGTTTATGTCTGCTCTGCACTAATAGAATGGTGTAAAACAGTCGGGCTGTATTAGTGAACATTACCCTACATATACAGGGCAACATTTTAGAATTAGTTCAAAACATAGCAGACTCTATTCTTTGTGTGCACCACATAAGAGACCAGGCTTTCAGTATCTTGCATTTGCCATGGATTGCTTCTACACATGAAACTGAATGAGGGAGAAGCCATGTACAGTTGCTAAGATAGCCATCAAATGACCTTTTTCTTAAAAAAGAAGTGCTCATCAAAATATACTTGTAGTGTGTTTTCCATTACTACCTCGAGAAAATAATTTGGGTGACTAAAATCGTTGCTGATCACTGTGTGTATGTGTGTGTGTGTGTGGGCGCGCCTGCTTGCCGTCAAACGCATTCAGAAACCAGTTCTCATGGCTGCATTTTCAGAGTGTTGTCACTTTCTTGCCTATTGTAAATGCACGGCTTTGTTGTCTTTCCCAAAGTTAAGCAGCCTCATTAGAGCTCAGCCTAGGAGCTGTGTTACTGCGCTACCACTCAAGAAGTAATTTACCTTTTCTTCCCCTGGCTTCTGAAAAACTTGTCACGGTGATCCTCAAAATAAGTTCCTAGCTTCTTTCCCCCCCTGTTGTTGCCTTGTGTCACTACTGCTGAGACAACCTCTAACAAGGTGGGGGAGGTGATGTCTTTTATTGGACCAACTTCTGTTGGTGAGAGAGACAAGCGTTGGAGCTTCTTCAGCTCTGTGTGGCTCGAACGGTTGTCTCTCTCACGAACAGAAGCTGGCCCAATAGAAGACATTACCTCTCCCAGCTTGTCTCTCTAATCTCCTGGGACCAACATGTGGGGGAAAATTAAGCTAGCCCTATTAGTCTAAGCTGATGCATGGGTGACTTTTTCCACGACAAACATGACCACAACAACACTGCATACAACTAGCTATAACAGAGATAGCACTCGGGAGAGGCTGCTGCAGTTTAGTTTCATTTACCCTGCCGGGCACAATTTCCTTTCAATAACCATCTCAATGATATCAATAACTTACACTCAGCTTACCTGGGAAGTTTACTATCTATTTGTTTACTAGCAAAGCCCAAACTCCTGTGATGTTTTTGTTTGTTTGTTTGAAAGCTTTAAGCAAGCTCCATCAATTACCAGAGACAATTAGATTACCTGCCCCATGTGGCATGTTGCATCCACTGAGGTGCCTTCACATCATTATACTTTCAATGAGACAGTATTTGCCAGAATTGCAGTTAAAGTATCAGGAGTGGCATACACTCGAGTCCTACCTTATGCATGACATCATTTAAAAGCTTAGAAATGCAGGGCACCGCACCCTTTTTCCTTTGCCAATTTCACCTTCTAGACAAAAGTTTTCTAGTTCTGGGCCAAAGGTCTCCTGTTGTCAGAAAGTAAACACCTCATTGGACCAGCTCTTTAGCTAGAGTAAACTGGAATGGCTCCGTTGAAATCACTCCCAGTAAATTTGGGTCCCAGGTTACTGGGAACCCTTCATTAACAGAACATTGAAGAGTTGACTACTAAAGGAAAGGACAATCAGCTTACTGGATACACTCAGCATGTCCGTAGACAGAGAAAGTGACAGCCCTACTCCAAGGAGCAATCTACCAGCTTACCACGCCTTGGCTGCAGTCTCTACGTTGGTTGTTCTGCTGTTCTGCTCTGGAGTGTGGAATGGATCTTTCCGGGCTATGACACCTTTTAGTATCACATGTGAGGAATGGGGCGGAGAAGACTCTGAATATGGATGTTTAGATGACCATGGGGGAATGTTGCTATATTCTTTGTTTTACCAGTATGAATGTTGCTATATTTTTATTGTGTCTGCAAACAGCACCTGCTGGCATTAGACAGAGAGCGCCACAGCTATCTGTGTTCTGTTCCTGGCTCCGCCTCTGATCTATTGCAAGTCCTTTCCTCTCTCTGGGCCTCGATTTCCCTCCCACCTTTTGTCTGTCTCATCTATTTAGACTGCACACTCTTTGGGGGCAGGGGCTGCCTCTTACAGCGTGTTTGTACAGCACCCAGTACAGTAAGGCCCAGATCTTAGCTGGGGTATCTAGCCACTAATGTGACCTAAATAAGCAGGCCATGCATAGCACCCTGAAGATGGTGCTCCTGGGAATGGCAGCATAGCAGAGCCCGTGCAGCGGAATGGGTTTGGCCAGCCAGATATTCTCCAGCCCTGAACCGCCCAGTTTATAATGTTCTCCAGGCGTTTCACTGGGAGCTGCGTTGAAGAGCTGACCTTGCAGACCCCATCCCTAAGGTGCAGTACACAAGGAAGACCAGCTGCAGGTGAGTGGGCAAAGCCCCAGGGCTAGCTTGGTCAGAACATATGAAGCTGGCCTCTCACGACAAGTGCCTGAAACGCAGTATCAAAAGGCAGCCGCTGGGAATGGAGATAGAGCATGGGTGATTAAATGGTAACAGCTGCCCCGAGAGCAACCCTCAGTTGTCCGGGGAGTCTGGGTGGAGACCGGAAGCCCATGAAGGAGGCTATTTATTCAGCTTTAAACACCAGAACAGTCTTGCCTTGGCGACCTTTTCAAGGCACTCAGACCCTCTACGGTATCTCTGAATTACTGACTGCAAACAGCAACATTCTCACTTCATTTATCTGCAGTGGCTGATTTGCTATAATTTCTTCTTGCTGTGTCAAGAGGAGGGGGGCGAGGTGGGAGTGAGAGCGTGCATTTCATTCAGGACTTCAGAGTCGGAGAATCAAATCTGGATTCATTACCGCTAAAGTGGATGGAGTTTCACCTCTCAGAGCTAAAGGGTAAATCTATTTCTTCTGAAAAATTACATTTATTACAACCATGCTTGAAAAATATATCAGCTATCAGGAGTCACAGAGAGATAAAAAACCACCCTGATGCTGTGAAATGTATGTGGCCAAACTAAAAAAATAAACCAGTACAGAACATTATACAGACAGCCCCACAAAGCCTGGAGAGAAGGCTCACACATGCCCAGGGCCAGTTGCCTGCACCTCTGGGATAACCAGTTTGCCAACATCTGTCACTTTCTAAACGTTACCATTTAATTATTTATAGGTTTCACATTTTACCTTTCCTCTCCCGGACTCTCTGCTGCGCCGACCATCACTTTGTAGAGCTTTCAGCCCTGAGAAGAACACAGAGAATCGAAAATGTAAAACTGATGTCTAGCTTGAGGTTCTGGACCTTCAGCCTATCCCTCCAAAACTAGAGGCTTCTCCAGGGGCATAAACTGGGACAACCTGACTCCACTTCTGCTTAGCTTGGAGTGAAATCATTTTAGGAAAACTGCTTCCCTGAGGAATAAAGCTGCAGCAGTAGTTGGGACTGATTGGTGCCCACTAATTGGACCATGAACTTGCTCAGAAAGTAGAAGCTGCTGGTAGGGCACGAACCCTATTGTGTTTAGAGGGAACTGTAGGGAAAACAATAAATCTCATGCTGCATTTTTCTCCATTAATGTAACAAAATGTCTTTCTTCGCCTCCTGCATTGCTTCTCAATTGGAAACAACAGGGGTCTCACCACGCAGCGGAGGAAATGTATTATGTAACCTGATTCATAACCATCCATCCATGTTCCTCCTAAAATCATTTGTGGTTTCACACCACAAGGGTGTTAATTTGGGTAGCTGCTTTTGATTTAAAGCTTGACATTTCTACCTGGTGCCAGCCCTGCATGGGGTAGAGAGGACCCCACTGGAGACTAACAGATATTAATGGTATTTGCAATGCAAACCAGCCTGGGGTTTGTTTCTGCATGGCTTGTTTTTGTTTGACTTTACAGCAGGAGATACTCAAACTCGGCTCTATCCAAAGTCACCTTATCAACTGAGGCTGAGTTATTCTTTATAAAATGGAGCAGACAGCTGCTCCCTTGCTCTTTCATAAGGCACTGTGGCCTACAGATATGTACTACGGCTCTCAGCCTCCATTGCTGCTTGCTACATCCTTCTCTGAGCAATGACTGCTGGGCTCAGGATGGCACAATGCCTGCTGGGATTTGTAGTTTCCAAAGGACATATTGGCCTGCAAGAGGAGAGATTGATTCCAATCTATTTAGCTGAGCCACAATTTAGCCCACTTTGTTTTATTCAAAAAGCAGCTTTTAATAATGGGAAAGCTTGTAAACTGTAGATAATGCACCTTTATTCCTAATAACCTCTTATCTTCTACTTTGTTTGATTAGGAAAGGTAAAAAAAACCTCTCTCTTTTCTTTTTCATCATCCAGGTTATTAGAGAAATAAAATATTCTGCAGATCAGTTGATTGATTAACTATTAAATGTCCCTTGAGCCAGTCTGCAGAAGAACTGGCTGATAAATAAATGGGATGGGTATTCTACAGGGCTCCCTGCCTTCAGCAGCCTCCAGGATCAGATGAATAGTACACATATTTTTGAGGAGTTTGCTTTTCATGTAAGCAGAACTTTCCCTTTCTTAATTTAATTTAATCCCTTCTTGATACACCCCTTTGTGCCCCCCTAAATCACCCTTACATAGTTGTGATGCACATTTACCAGCCCAGGCATAATATCTACTCCCTGCCCTTTGCCCTGATGATTGGTAATTAAAACATTAGCAATATTTTATTCAGACGTGCGGATCTTTTATGCCTTTGAAGTGAACAACCAAATAGAATTGTTCGAGGTTGCCCCGAAGAACACTTTCCATTCATGGGGTTTGTGCAGACTCACCACTTCCCCTGGCCAACATGAGCATATTCCCCTCTTTTAGTCTTTCCTCATAATTCAGGTCTTCCCCCTCATCTCCTCTTAATGTTGTAGCTTTTCTCTGAATTGCCTTTGATCTGTCACTATCTTTCTGGTGCCAGGATGTTCAGAACTGAACACACTATTCCCTGTGTGGGTGCACCAGAGCTCCATAGAGGAGTCCTGATGTATGATGCGATCCTATAGCTGTGCATAGCATTGACCATTTCTGCTGCCATCACACCACATACCCATGGCAAGTTTTACTGTCTCTTTTAGCATTCTGGATTCCCAGGCTTCTCCCTCCTACCACTTGTTTTGTGCTTACTGACTCAAGTTGACTGGATTTGTCAATCTCTGTAGGAATTACTATTATTATTTATTTGTATTATCATAGTACCTAGGAGCTGCAGGCATGGACCAGGACCCCATTGTGCTAGGAGCTGTACAGACACAGAAGAATAATGGATATTTTTATATGCTATCTATGGGCCAGATTTCCAAACACCTGGCCATGAACATCCTATGCCTAAATGGGAAACGAGCTGCTTGGCCCCACCTTTCTGTATTCGTATACCACATCCATCAGCATGGCTTTGGGATGAAACCTAAGAGATAATCACTATTCCAGGAGTTGGTATGTCTGGCTTATGTTCAACTGAATCATTCCCACATATCCTGGTCTCAGTGGGTATGTCTACATGGCAATAAGAGACCTGTGGCATCACTGGGCGGGCCCACGTCTGCTGGCTAGGGCTGTGGGGCTAACAATGGCACTATAGACATTTGGGCTTGGGCAGGAGCCCGGATGCTGAAACCCTGTGAGAGGGGTGGGACTCAGAGCCCAGACTCCAGTTAATCACTCATGGGGATTGTCAGGACTTAGGACTCTGTCTCAAGTATGCAGCTGACAATATGTTACTTACGCACAGCGGGAGCTGAAGAGGCAGAATGGAGAAGGGAAGAGAGACCACAACTGGCATGAACTGGCCCCAATTTTTGGTAGCCTCAGTAGGCTACACAGGCTGAACTCCTGTTCTGCCTTAGGAACGCTTCCCCCAGGCTCAGGGCATGGAGAGTTGCCTGGGGTGGGGTATTTTAGGGGGCATTGGTACCACTGCTGCACAGGGCTGCCATCCTGGCATTTGAGAGTTTAGCTGGGGTTTCACTGACCAGATCAATGAAGGTGACAGTGGCGATCCTCACGGTACAGTCTAGGTACTTTGATTTAAGGAGGAACTAAGGAAGCAGTAGAGCGAATGATGCATATTAGCGAGAGGATTACAAATCTCAGCATCGCAGCAGGGAGACTGGGTTTGTATTAGTATCTCAGGACTAAGATACATCAGATACATGATTTCGTGAGGACTGGGGGTATAATGTGGCCACACATTCTGTGGCAAATTGGCTCAGGGGTTTGAAAACGAATGCACTGCACACAGTGGTGGAAAGGGGAACTTTCCATGCAAGTGGGGTGGATGCAGGGGTGAAAGGACTTAAAGGACTTACTGGTACGCCGGAGTCCTGAGCGGGGGCGTGGCCTCAATCGGAAGAGGCGTGGCCTTTCAAGATTTAAAGGCCCTGGGGCTCCAGCTGTGGCTGGGAGCCCCAGGGCCTTTAAATCACCCTGGAGCTACCAGCTGCAGAGGCGGCTGGGAGCCCTGGGACTCAGGGGCGAATTAAAGGGCCCGGGGCTCCAGCTGCCGCGGAGCTTCAGGCCCTTTAAATCACTGCGGGAGCCCGGCTGCCGGACCTCTGGTGGCGCTTTAAAGGGTCCGGGGCTCCCCGCAGCGGCCAGAGCACCGGGCCCTTTAAATCCCCGCCCAAGCCTGGCTGCTGGAGCTCTGGTGGGGATTTAAAGGGCCCGGGGCTTCCCGCAGTGGCAGGAGCACCAGGCCCTTTAAATCGCCGCCGCGGAAGCCGGTCCAGTCTGGCACGGTGTACTGGCTCTTGCCGGTACGCCGTACCGTACTGTACCAGCTTACTTTCACCTCTGGGTGGATGCGTAGCAGAGAGCCTGTGGAAAGAGAATGCCCTGCCAGCTTCATTGACATGTCTGCATTAATCACCACACCAGACAGATGAAACGCCCAACAATGTTTTTTTCCTTTACTGCAAAACCTCACCACATTTCAAAGAGTCTCTGGACGTGCGAGGAGCTGAATTGCTGCTAAAACCTTCAGTGCATCTAGAAGGGCTGGGTGCTTCATGTGTAATTTCAGAACTAGAAGACAAGCCGCTGAGTGTCAAGTGCCCGGCAAGCCTTATGCTAAAGCTAGAAGCAAGAGGAAGACCAAAGACAGGGTAGGCCCACTGCTTAGTGAAGAGGGAGAAACAGTAACAGGAAACTTGGAAATGGCAGAGATGCTTAATGACTTCTTTGTTTCGGTCTTCACCGAGAAGTCTGAAGGAATGCCTATCCTAGTGAATGCTAATGGGAAGGGGGTAGGTTTAGCAGATAAAATAAAAAAAGAACAAGTTAAAAATCACTTAGAAAAGTTAGATGCCTGCAAGTCACCAGGGCCTGATGAAATGCATCCTAGAATACTCAAGGAGCTAATAGAGGAGGTATCTGAGCCTCTAGCTATTATCTTTGGAAAATCATGGGAGACGGGAGAGATTCCAGAAGACTGGAAAAGGGCAAATATAGTGCCCATCTATAAAAAGGGAAATAAAAACAACCCAGGAAACTACAGACCAGTTAGTTTAACTTCTGTGCCAGGGAAGATAATGGAGCAAGTAATTAAGGAAATCATCTGCAAACACTTGGAAGGTGGTAAGGTGATAGGGAACAGCCAGCATGGATTTGTAAAGAACAAATCATGTCAAACCAATCTGATAGCTTTCTTCGATAGGATAACGAGTCTTGTAGATAAGGGAGAAGCTGTGGATGTGGTATACCTAGACTTTAGTAAGGCATTTGATACGGTCTCGCATGATATTCTTATTGACAAACTAGGCAAATACAATTTAGATGGGGCTATTATAAGGTGGGTGCATAACTGGCTGGATAACCGTACTCAGAGAGTTGTTATTAATGGTTCCCAATCCTGCTGGAAAGGCATAACGAGTGGGGTTCCGCAGGGGTCTGTTTTGGGACCGGCTCTGTTCAATATCTTCATTAACGACTTAGATATTGGTATAGAAAGTACGATTATTAAGTTTGCGGATGATACCAAACTGGGAGGGATTGCAACTGCTTTGGAGGACAGGGTCATAATTCAAAATGATCTGGACAAATTGGAGAAATGGTCTGAGTTAAACAGGATGAAGTTTAACAAAGACAAATGCAAAGTGCTCCACTTAGGAAGAAAAAATCAGTTTCACACATACAGAATGGGAAGAGACTGTCTAGGAAGGAGTACGGCAGAAAGGGATCTAGGGGTTATAGTGGACCACAAGCTAAATATGAGTCAACAGTGTGATGCTGTTGCAAAAAAAGCAAACGTGATTCTGGGATGTATTAACAGGTGTGTTGTGAGCAAGATACGAGAAGTCATTCTTCCGCTCTACTCTGCTCTGGTTAGGCCTCAGCTGGAGTATTGTGTCCAGTTCTGGGCACCGCATTTCAAGAAAGATGTGGAGAAATTGGAAAGGGTCCAGAGAAGAGCAACAAGAATGATTAAAGGTCTTGAGAACATGACCTATGAAGCAAGGCTGAAAGAATTGGGTTTGTTTAGTTTGGAAAAGAGAAGACTGAGAGGGGACATGATAGCAGTTTTCAGGTATCTAAAAGGGTGTCATAAGGAGGAGGGAGAAAACTTGTTCACCTTAGCCTCTGAGGATAGAACAAGAAGCAATGGGCTTAAACTGCAGCAAGGGAGGTCTAGGTTGGACATTAGGAAAAAGTTCCTAACTGTCAGGGTGGTTAAACACTGGAATAAATTGCCTAGGGAGGTTGTGGAATCTCCATCTCTGGAGATATTTAAGAGTAGGTTAGATAAATGTCTATCAAGGATGGTCTAGACAGTATTTGGTCCTGCCATGCGGGCAGGGGACTGGACTCGATGACCTCTCGAGGTCCCTTCCAGTCCTAGAATCTATGAATCTATGAATCTATAAAGGCCTTCATTTCCCAGACTTTCAAGGCCCGCTTATTCCCACCCCAGCGCAGCACCCTCTCGGTGGAGTTCCTTCTCCTCCTATTTCACACGACTCCCCCAAGTCCCTTTAACAAGTCTGTTTTAGCAGGAGAGGGGTAATTTTCAGGGGGTCAGTTTGTTCTTATGGCTGAGGCTAAAACCGTTGCCCATTTGGCTAACTGACATGAATGCCCTGGTTAGGGGCGAGGCAAGTATAGCCTCAGCTAAGTCTATATGGTATTGTCTGGGCTTCTCTCCATAAACCAGCCAGTGTGGGCAGGTCCCCACTGCTTGTGTGCAACCGTGGGACAAGAAGCCAGCCTGGGAAGAACCCACAGCACACCAGTGCAGTCGCACAGCAATCGGCCAACAGCTGCACACCCCTGCTGCTTGTATGCAACCAGGCAACAACAAACCAGCATGTGCAGAGCCTCACCACTGATGGGCAACCATATGAAAACAAGAGAACGAGATAGATTCATGGAGGTTAAGTCCATTAATGGCTATTAGCCAGTATGGGTAAGGAATGGTGTCCCTAGCCTCTGTGTGTCAGAGGGTGGAGATGGATGGCAGGAGAGAGATCACTTAATCATTACCTGTTAGGTTCACTCCCTCTGGGACACCTGGCATTGGCCACTGTCGGTAGACAGGATACTGGGCTGGATGGACCTTTGGTCTGACCCAGTATGGCCGTTCTTATGTTCTTAAGTCAGCATCTTCAGCAGCCTCGCAACACACGAGCATCACTACAAAAAGCAGCCAGCTTGGACACTCACATCCGAAGGGAGAAAATTAACTAGGGAATTGAGTTTCAGTGTCATGCTTCGAAGGAGCGAATATAAATGATGATGCGGGGGGGAAAAAAGATGATTTTTTAAAATAATGAAAAATAATCTCTGAAGTGCCCTTTTTAACATAATTTAAATGCAGCTTCACTGTGTAACTTCTCTATGCATGTCCAAAATCATTTGTTGGAACAGCTTATAAAGGCTATCACTTCAAATGCTAATGAGTAGCTGTCTTACAGTCATGTCTCTTAATGTTTGTATAAATGGTCCTCACTTGATCTTACTTTTATTGGAGAGCTGAGAAATTTGAGCAGCAGAAAAACCCCCTTTAGGGGAACAAAACAACAACTAAAAAGATAAAGCAATTCTCAGCTCTGACGGAAGATGTATCCTTTTTCTGCTCATTATAAAATACTTATTATCTCCCTTTATCTCCAAGCCAACAGTGTTATTTCAATTTAACAGTGTCTGAGAAATGCAAGGAAATATAATAACAGGGCCATAGATGCACTATTTAATGTCAGAATGACAGATGCTTCAATTAGGCAGACAGGGCTATTTTTTCCCAAAATAGATAAAGATGAAATTTTTATAAGATTGTGCTGTTTGTGTTTATGGTACTGCACTGTTATAAGCTTCCATTACAACATAAATTAAAATAAAACCTCCTATTTCAATGGAAGCCCAAATAGGTTTGCCAATAATTTTGCAGCTCATAAAAGCATTTTATCCAAAAGCTGCCCTCCTCTTCCCTCTATTGCACTGACTTATTGCCTCCTGTATCATTGGAACTGGAAGGTGTATGGTGCATGTGACTCTGAAGTGTAAACCTGTTTTTTGAGGGTGGATTCAAATCCCTCTCCTCAGTTTACAGGGTGTGTGCTAATTAGCTTCACCCTTCACCAGCATGGTTTGTGTATTGCTCCCTCCTGCGAGCTAGGGGCATATCAGAGAGCGCCAAGCTGACGGAGCAAGGATCACATGGAATCCTGCCTGTTACTTTGATGTCTCTGAGATAAATTACCAGGGCCCCTGTTGCATTTTTCCTTCTGCAGAGTCAGGCTTTTGGACTCGGACTTAGAGCGGGTCAAAAAGCCCAAGGAACTGCTTGCAAACATTTTCACACACACTTTTAGTTTGTTTCTTTCTTGATTTTTTTCCCCAGCCTGCTCTAATCAGAACTGTCCTAGAGTTCAGGCCAGATGGGACCAGATCATCTCGTCTGTCCTCCTGTATGTCACAGGCCACCAACACCACCCAGCGCCCACAAACTAAACCTGACAATGGAAAGGTGACCAAAGAATTAGAGCCCACTGGGTGTTCTGTGTCACCAGTGGAGAATAGGAGGGACTGAGGTGCACCAGTGCTTGAGCCCCCTGCAATGGCAGGGAAAGTATTAAGTGAGTTATAGTCAGATAATCCTGGCAAGTGACCTGCACCCACACGGTGCAGAGGGAGGTGAATCCCCTACTCCCAAGGTCACTGCCAATCTGACCTGGGGAGAATTCCTTCCCAACACCACATATGGCAATCAGTTAGACCCTGAGCCAGCCCAGCACCTGAGAGAGAGCCCTGGCCCTTCCCATCCAATATCCCATCTCTAGCTGTGGCCATCCCCGATGCTTCAGAGGAAGGAGATAAAAAAATACATTGGGGGCAAAAATCCCTTTCTGACCCTGACCGATGGCCAGCTGAAACCCTGAAGCATGAGCTTTGGGAACATAACACATAAACCAGAAGTGAGCCCCCAGGCTGTTGAGCCCTGCCCCCCACCATCAGAAGCAACCCCATCACACAGTCGCACTCATAAATTTGTCCATCTCTTTCTTAAAACTAAGTTGTTTGTCCCCACAACTCCTTTTGGGAGGCTGTTCCAAAACCTCACCCCTCTTAGAAACTTTCTTCTAATTTCCTGCCTGGATTCATTTTTGGCCAGTTTATTTCCATTTGTTCTTGTGCCAACTTTGTCCTTTAGCTTAAATAGCTCTTCACCCTCCCTGGTGTTTATCTGCTTGATGTATTTATACAGAGCAATCATATCCTCTCTCAGCCTTTGTCTTTTATTTATTTATTTATTTTTGCTAGATTAAACAAGACAAGCTCTTCTGGGCTCTTCCCCAAAGACAGGCCCTCCATTCCCCTGATCATCCTTGTCGCTCTTCTCGGCACCTGTTCCACTTTAAATTCATCTTCCTTGAGCACAGGGGACCAGAATTATCCCTTCTCAATCCTTTTGTGTGACCTCTTCTTGGGCGTCCTGTGGCAGGCTCCCAGGGACAACGCTTGCCTTGTAGATTTTTCTCTTGATAAATAAAAACTCACTGCTGTACAGGGGCACTCAGCACAAGGCCTAGCCACCACCTCAGCCCACTTAGGACCCCAGTGATACATAGAGCTCCTACATGCTCTCCTCACAGGGTAAATCCACCCTATGTTAGTACAGTGAAACCTGCAGCAAGGATCCTGGGGCTTTGTTTTCCTCTTGCTGGCACCAGTGTTTAAACCAGCAGCAGCCCAAATGAAACACACAGAATGACACAGATGTAAAATATATAAGCCAAAGGGGATCAGAATTCCTACCTCCAACAGGCAACCACCTGCTTTCAAGGACCCTGGGCTTTCAGTACAATTTGGCTTGACCTGTGGTTAAAGAACCTCCTCTACTAGGCAATGGACTTTTGCTGGGTTGTTTCGGTACAGATTGTATTTGGTCTCCTCCGCCTTTTTTGGTGGTCGGGTCTGTGTGTGTGCCAGCTCATTCCACTGCTCATTTTTTCTCCCTGGAGCTGTTGAGGAGGCAAATTCATTTTTTTCCTGCATTGCTCCCCTTGGTTGGGGAGTGGAAGAGCTGATTTGGGGGTCCAATCCTGCAAGGTGCTGAGCACACCTCAGTTGCCATTGAATTCAGTGGGTATTTGGATGCTTTGCAGCCTCTGGGCCTCAAGCTCATGAGGGCAGTGAGGCCGCGCTGCAGGATCACAAGCGTGTGGCAGGCGAAGTCGCAGTCACTCCCCGCCTGTTCCATGTTTCCTGTTAACGAGGTACCTAGACCTGAGCAGAGAGACACAGAAAAATATGGGCAGCAATTTGGAAGCTGACTCACTGGTGTTCCGTTGCAGTCCTCATTACCAGAGAGCCAGTGCAAACAGCTCCTCACCACGCAAGCTGCACTTTCTCAAAATGTGTTTCAGAGCATTGCTGAATGCCTGCTAATGTTTGTGTTTAACCACGTCTGTCTACCAACACATCTAGTGGGATTCTATTTAATTTCCTTCTTCAAACAGTGCATCTGCTTAATGTAAACCAATTAGACAGTTTCTCCTTCTAGGAAACCATGAGGCATAATCAAGAAAATGCAATTTGTTTGCCTTTCACAAATACATATTTTAACACAACCGCAGGAAAATAGTGTTCTGTGGAGCCACAAAAACAAAATAAAGCACATTAAAGCAAGCATGTGCTATGTACATATGGTCTCATTTAAGCCCAGGAAGGTCAGGAAATGCCAGCTTGGACCTGGGAATCTAAGTTCACATTGACACTGTACTGCTAAACTAAACAGGTCTGATCAACATGCGGGGACCTTCACTGACACATCTGTGACTGGTGGCCAGAGGGGGCCATTAGAAACTTACACTACCTGCTCCCTCTTTCCAAGATAAAGCATTATGTTCTCCTGAGGCGTTGTTTACACTCCATCTGGCACCAGTTTAGTTAAACTGGTGCAGCCCCTGTGGGAACACATTTATTTTGGTCTAAGAAGGGCTTCTTCCAGTTTAGCTTAAACGGATTCCCAGTCGACTTAAACTGAATCAAAATAAGCCCCTCTTAAACTGAAATAAGAGCGTCCACACGGTTCAGTTAAACCAGTGCAACTCTGCATATAGTTTAGCCCCGGGTGTCCAGCCCCTGCTGGGTCAATGAATGAACGTCCCAGCTCAGATTCCTCATTTTGGAAAATCAGTGTGTTGAGGCAGAGGCATCTGCACATGGGATGCAGGGTGGTTAATGGACTGGAAGGCAGTGCCAAGAAGTCTGATAGAATATGCCAGCCAGCAGCCAGTCATGCATCAATTTAAAATAAAAAATGTCCAGGTAGGTGACTATTTACCCCTGCATGAAAACCAAATGGAACTTGATCATAATCTCCCAATTCAGAACCCTCGCCAGAGTTTGGCGTTGTTTTTAATGATCAGAATGGAGTAACAGTATTATTCCCCAGACAGACTCCCATGCCCATTGTCTCTGACTATTGTCATCAGTCTTAACTCACTGGTGCTGGGCACGTTCCTGGGAGGGTGTTGAAATAAAAGCGTGACACACAGGAGTTGGTCAAAGATTGGGCTTTGTCTTCTGGCTGCACGAACTTGACATGGCTCAGAGTTGCCAGAGGCTAATATCTCTTTGTCACACGTCCGGGTCAGTATGCTGTTCCTGTTATCAGGTCAGGCAGCCCCTTCCGTGTTAGTGGCATTTGAGGAATTCTTGGAGTGCTCAGTACGTCTGTGAGTAAACTCCAATTGCAGGCAGTGACCCAAGTCGTCAGCTGATCGGGAGCTTCAGGCCGAGACGCTGCAGAACACACAAGTACCTGCAGAGTTCAATGGCAACTGAGCTGCGTTCAGCGCCTGCAGGATTGGGCCCCAGGTTCTCAAGGACGCTGGTGTAGCTTTATTCTGAGTTGCTGGATGAGACAGGTTCTGTTTGTTCTCTAACGACAGTAAAGACCCCTAAGTGCTCTTTGTAAGCAAGGGCCTTTGCCCTGGTGTTCCTGCTCTCCGCCATGCCACTGTTGTATGGGGTGTGCCATGCGCTGCTTAGCTGCTGCTCTCCGTTGCTCAGGGGCTGTTTTTCAGTGGTGCTCATCATGTGTAATGACATCTTCACAACGTGCCCACTGCTGGTTCTGTATCCTGTTTAGGGCTTTCCTGTTGTACAGAAGCCAGCTGTCTATATAATCACGTCAGAAATAGTCACAAAGCTCTCCCATCTGATATTATGAGCAGTGTGAGGGAAGCTAAAACTGGGATTAGACACCAGGCCATCTCTCAATCACCTATACACATGAGTTATCCAAAATAACTGTCACTCAGCCAGTATTTCCTCCTGGCTTCCCTCAGTGGATTATTCCTGTAACACAGTTGCTTTATAGCTGTATAACATTTGAGGGCAGATTTGTTTCCCCAGCCATTTTTCTTATGTTACCATTGGTTAACATTGGTCAGGACCTTGTAGTGGCCCATAGCTTTGAGTTTCTTTTCTTTTTGGTTATACGAGTGACCTCTTTAAGGCTTTGCAGAATTTATACTAATCTTATGTGCTAATGACTTCAGTTTTCCCCCTTTTATTTTATCCAAGATTATCTGTGTAGGCCGATTGTGAAGTGTTCTCAAAGGACGTTATTAAGAATTTGTTATTCCTCCTTTTGCAACTGCAAGACAAAAAGCATTACTGAAGGCACGATACATTTGCTGGCACTCCATCAACCAGCAGCCAAAGTCTCTTTGACTGAATATTTTGTGTTCTTCGTTTTGGCTTTTGGGATATTATATGTGAAATAAACACTGCTCAAAAAATCATTTAGTACAAAGAGTTGCCAATAGTCAGAGATAAAGTGAGCAGGATCATATTAACCTATCATCCTGAAACATCAAAGGGAATAGCAAGTACTGAACATAAATGGCTGCCTCTAGTCTTCAAGCACAGAGACATAGCTGCATTAAGTACTTATTACAAAGGATTTGTTTTAAGTATAATTAGTATGATCTCTTCACTGGAGAGCATAGTCTAGTGGTTAGAGTCGGGGGGTGTTAGACTGGTTGTCAAACCTGGATTCTTTTTTCCCATTTTTCATTTGCTGCATTACTCTAGGCAAGTTACTTCACTTCTGTATGGCTCAGTTTACTCCCCTATTAAATGGGGATAATGCTACTTACCTACATATATGGGTTTAAGACCTACTCACTTACTCAAAACATTTTCCCTAATTAGACATCAGGGTTTAACTTGGCTTGTTCAACGCTGTGTTATTTTCTGTTCATCAACATTCATAGGATCAAAATTTTGTTTCTATGATATTTGTGAAAAGAGAATTTCAGGTCTGATGCCGAGGGTCATTTATTCAAGCAACAAAATGTGTTTTGTGGTATAGTAAGCTTAATTTTGAGCAGAAATGGCAGTGCTGTATAAAGATTAGCCCAGAGGTAATTCCATGCATCTCAGCGGACCAGTCACAAAGCCTGAATAGTGAATTTCCAATATGAATTAATTAGCTGAATAAGCCTTATGAATGATCCACAGGCTCCAGCATATTCATAAAAAATGTTTGACAAATAATTTCAAATGAAAAATTAGTGCAGATGATCAGAAAACAATCAAAACAAATTTTCTATATGCTTTTCAGCTTTTCATTGAAATTTCATTTTGTCTGAAATTTCCCATCCACCTCTACAAGTCCCTGATCCAGCAAAGCATTTAAGCTTGTGCTTAACATCAAAGGGCCTTCCATGAGTCGACTCATCTGCCTCAATTAAATGTGTGTTTAAACACTTTATTAGTTTGGGGGTCCAAATTAGTAAACACTGTGGTCTTTTTTGGCAAATAATTAGCACACAGGAAAAGGTGTTAAATTAACTGAAAAAAATAGTTTGCAAAAAATCATTTGACCATCTTTAATTAAGATCCTCAACTAATCTAACCTTTCCCCACATTTACTGGTGGTCTGGAGTGGAGTTTTGGATCTAATCTAATCTAACCTAATCCATAAAGGCAGAGACAACGTTTAGGTCCATGTCCAAATTCAGATATAAGCTTCTCCAAAGTTTGGGGCTGAGACTTTGGGCTGTGCCTATCTCTAACTTAAAATATCACCATTTCATTAGGAAACACCCATCTAACTTCAGTCTTTTCACTTCTTGATTCAGATCTTTGAAGAAAAAGTCCGAACTTTCCAGTCTTTTGTGGTGTATGTCCCTGGCAAAATGACTTTGCCGTTTCCCTTTGTAGTGAAATGCAGTTTTATGTCACTTCAACCACCATGTGATACCACAGGCAATAACCTTTTAAGATATATGAAAGATGCTGATGACACTTACTATAGAGTTTACTTTAAATGCCTTCTGGTAAATTTCTGCTTCAAGATGTGCATAACCTATCTGTGAGCTCTTGAAATTTCTGAAGGTCTCATCTTTTTATCTCTGCTAAATTCCATGGCATATGTGTAGAGTAACTAGGTCAAGGAATAGTCAACAGAAAAGTTATGTCTGTATTTACTCAGGAAATTATATATGTAGCTTGAATTATGCATGAATTTAAAAAAGTCTACAATAGATACATAATAAACATTTCATGTTTGCCAGTTATTTTAATGGTGGCAATCTAGCCAGCTGGATTGTTCCACAAGAGTTAAAGTACAGGACAAACTTCCTGACTTTCAGCATAATTGCTGCAAAAGAAAATACTGCAAATGGAAATCAGAACTGACACCAGATTACAATCGGCCTTGAGAATTGCCTGGTGAACTTCGTAGTCAGGGGATGTGCAGGAGAAAGTTTATGCTTTTTAGCAGAGCAACCCAAACAATATGAAATAATGTATAGTCATAGCCAGACTAGAGCTGTGAACTGCACTGAAGCACATAAAAGAATCAGATTTTCCACAAATGAAAATGCTATATAACGCCATGTCAGGCTATTTCACGGCCGCTCCATTCTTTCCAGCTTGCAGCCTTTCGCACCTACAGGGTGGATGGCTCCACGTTAACCGGGCACAGGGTTGACACTTGAAAAGGAGCTTTCCTATCTCACTAGCTCCGTGATGTGCTGGAGTTGGTAATGTGTTTTATACATAGACTCATGCTCGCGAGAGGTTTTATACATAGACTCGCCCTGTGAAGGGTGCCGAGGGGAGGTGTTTAGTTTCCCCAGGTTTCTGGGTGGGGAGGTATGTATCCTGCATACAAGGAAAGCAGCTCTTTAAATCTTTGTTACCATTCCTGCACCTGCCTGGCAGGGTGCTCAGCCAAAGGGATGTGGCTCCTTTCAAACAGCTCTGCTGAGTTAAAACAAGTACTGTGACCTGAAGGTCGGTGTAGACAATACTGCTGCTCCTGGACAGAGGGCCATATTCTGATCTCAGTTGCATAAGTCTGGTGTAACTCCAGTGATGTCAAAACATTTACAGTGGGGTAACTCGGAGGATTCAGCTGAGCACTTATTTCACTACAAGCTTTTATTCTCATTAATCATTTTTAAATAGCATCTTTTCCCTGTATTGACTCCAAAAATAGGCAAATACACCATCTTTGCTCCATGGCTTAGGCAATGTTAAAGGTCAGTTAGTGCACAAAATAAATCAGTTACTCCAGCTCTTCCGTTAGCGTGCCATATCTGAACTGATATATTGCATTGTGCAATACTGTGTGTTTGCTTTCTGAATAGTTTGCCTGGCATATTGATATTATTTATGGCTTCGTTCTGACTTTAATTGTTTCAATCTTGTATATTTTAGTCATTTAATCTGTATTTGATTAGTCATAAAGTGCCCAGATACTTTGGTAGCTAGGCATTATAAAAATATTTATTATTATACTTCAAGCAAAACAAGCATTACTTTAATTTATTTGTTAATCACTTTTCAAATTCTAAGGAAACATCTGTGCAGATTTGCAATTAAGGTGGCGTATAGCTGCAGAAAGATTTCCCTAGACTTTCTGTAAATAGAGCCTGAGTTTATTCTGTAATTTTTTCAATATTCCTGAACAATTATAATCCTTTCCCTTTGCTGTAGACCATTAGCCGTCATATCCCATATGACTGTTGACTTATTTAACCAACAGGATTTAATTACTCAAAAGTGAGACCTTTTCTTTTTCAAACTTGTCAGCCAGCGAATAATTCAGTTAGGGGCTAGTCTTTCTCCCAGTGACGCTCTGGAGCAAAGGTTTCATTGACTTCTGTAGGTCATAAACCAGGCCATTAGTCACACTGGGAGCCTGACAAGTCTGTGCCTCCATCATTTGAATAAACTGCCTGGAAAAGAAGAAAGACTTGTTTCTGAGTTGGAAACCTTGTTTCATGATAGCTGCAATCCTGTAAAATGCTCAGCACTCCACAGCTCCCACTGATTTCAGGGCACTTTGCAGGATCTGGATGATGATGTCAAATAGGAGTTAATTAGATTTTCCACTGGTAATTCTGCTCATTTTTCCTCCTGGCTGTTTTGTAAAGAGGCAGCAGTTGGAGCTCTAACATTGGCCAGAACTATGGAGAATGTGTTTGCTGGAAGAACTCACAAGGTGAGGTGGCAGAGTGCCAGAGATGCAGTATAGCATTAGCTGCCAAATGGGACTTTTCTTTTGAACCTTACCCAAGAAACCAAAAGTGCTACAGAATGTAATCTAGATCATTTTGTAGCCTTTCATTTTAATCATACAAAGGTCGACTGCTATTACATTTACAAAAAACACAGCGGGTTGACTTCGTTTGTATTCTAGGTACATATCAAACTGTTAGTAATTGGATCCCATTGCTAGTGAATAAAATTCTGCATGGGGGTGGCTTGTTTTGTTTGCTAACTGGTAG
>NW_020665065.1:3052813-3122798 GCF_002925995.2 Terrapene triunguis | reverse complement strand
TGCTATTGACAACTATGAGAAAGGCATTTTTCCCCTTTCAGTCCAGTGAGATCTTGCCTTATACCAGAGCCATAGAGATTTAGGGGCCCTTAGAATGTTGTTATCTCCGTGGATGAGATATTAGCTTAAGTTGTCCTATCCTAGAAGAGAAGAGCAGAAGAAAGGGAGATCAATAAAAGATGCCTCTATGAAATTGAGTGTGGTCTTGCTAGAGGGAGCAAACCATCCCCATCAAAGAATTTATCTTGCTGACAAACTGAAAGTACAATCAATTCTACACTACTCAGAAGTGAGTCAACTTACTGCTATAATTCTTCTACCATACACCCTGCGTGATACTCACTCGCAGAATATAAATTAACTAAAAACATGGGGTGTAGGCAGATGCTGCTGATAAAAGTCTTTTTGATGTGAATTTGGATGGTAGAAAAATCACTTTGATTCCCGCCCCCCCCCCCAGCAATTGAAATGTTAGAGGAAAATGTTAATCCATCTTGCTGGTTAGCTGAGAAATCAGCCCTCTTCCCACCTCCATCTCAGACTTCTGATGTTTCAGATCCTGCTTCCTTAGTTCACACTGTTTAGGGTTAGCTAGTAAAATTGAGAAGTGATTAGGGAGGGGCCAACCTCTGGCACCAAGAAACTTCTCTGTAACTTTTCAGACCCTTTGGAGTCTTCAGGGGAGTCTGTTGTGGGTGGTGTTCATCACTGTGTGTCTGAGCTCCTATGGACGGGGCAGGAAGGATAGTCCTGTGGCTAAAACTCAGGACTGGGAGTCATAATATCTGGGCTGTATTCCCAGCTGAGCCCCAGACTGCTTGTGTGTGCTTGGCAGGCCATTTAAACCCTCTGTGCCTCAGTTTCCTCACTTGCAAAAAGGGGATTAATGGTCCCTGACCTACCTTGTTGGAGTGTTCATTCATGTCTGGGAAGAGCTTTGAGATCCCCGTCTGCAAGGTGCTATTGCAGTGCGAAGAAAGCACTGCTTTTATTTCTTGCTTGCATTCAGGCATATCCATGTGTGGTCACAGAGGCGGTGACCTCAGAACAGGCTTTTCTTGCTGTGTTTTTGCATTCAGTTTCCAGTTTCTGAACCAGAGGGGGAGAGAATCTCCTTTGAATATTTCAGAACCTTAGAAGGTTTGGTTTGGACGTGGTTCCAGAAGTGCAAGGGAGACGTGAGGACAGAAGGTCCTTATGGCTGTCGGAACTGGCTCACCCAGCTCACTAGCTCAGCAACAGGGGTCCCATGTTAATGAGAACTTCGAGTCCTCCTCGCAGCAGCAGCTGAACTCAACACTCAAATTCTCACTGAGCGATTGGCAGGGAGTATGGACCGCTGGTCAGTGGCAGTATTTCCTTCAGGCCCGAACACACTGGAACATCACTTTGCTCTGGCACCGACATCTGCCACAGTAACTCCTGGATTTCAGCCTGGAAGCCAGCCCTTAATTGACTGAAGCATCTCTTTAAAGATGGGATGAGCCACCGCTGTTGGGCTGCAGTTATGGCTTGAGTCACAGCGGAGAGGAAGCGAGTGTACTCTCTTGTGAATGCCCAGTGCCAGCTGGCTGTCTCTGGGGAGAGCATGATGACTTTCTTGGCATAGATCTCACACAGATACTGCCTGAGTCTATGGAAAGGGACAGCTTTTTGCAGTGCCAAGCCTCCCTGGGACTACTACCACCTGTAATTGACTCTCCTGGTGTATTCTTGGGGCAACTCACTGTTTAGCCTGAGGCCAGGACACTGCCCAGTCAGCATTCTAGTTTATTTTTTTAACTAAGCCTGGGTTTCCATCAAGGCTTAGGTTTGCCAGATCTCTGATCTGGGACACATGCCAACTAGAATGCATTCTAACCACGCACGGTTTGGTTTGTGTTGCACAGCACCATAATGGTTGAGAAAGCATGTGACAAACTGAACACCACTCCTGGGTTGTGTGATCGTCACGTGATGATCCGCCATACACACTGTACCTCTGATGATCGGAGATGCATATTTCACTCTGGACTATAGGAAAGGAGTTTAGCTCTTAATTTTTGATTGTAGCTGAGAACTATATGAATTTTCAAATGAAACTCGGGAGCCTCTGTTGTTTGTGAGCCTCATCCAGACAAAATGTGACACCACAACAGAACAAGCTTTGGAAATAAGTATTGTCACACACTGTATGAACAATATCTGTATTATTTCCCTGCCAGCATACTGAATTCAAATGACACTCATTAAGCCGAATACTATGAATTGAAAAACCTAGAAGTGCTGGAGGCAAAAACCGACAGACGAGCTTGTTCTTTGAACAAGCTGAAGGCCAGATGCAAACTAAGTTAGATGGGACTAATTAACGGCTGACAGCTCAGTAGTCGGCTTTCAATTTGTCTGGATATCAAAAATATATATTTTATTGTAATTTTTTTAAGTAGAAAAACTATGAAAGGAGAGTGTTTCTCTTGCATTTGATTAAATCTTGTTTATCTCCAACCTGCTCAGCAACATCTCTCGCATCACTGTCTCTTCTGTAACTATCAGCTGTTTTGAGAAGAGGGCTCTGCAAATTATGAATAAGTAATTAAAACTCAGCACCTACCAGCCCATCAGCATATTAAAGGGACAACCAAGATAAATAGTTCCTACTCTTACCTTCTTCCTAATTAAGCTTTAAAATGTCACAAATTCATCATAGCCAGTAAAAAAAACCCAACAACTTTCTTTAGCGCGTCAAGCTTTGATAATCTACTGAACGTTTTTTTCTGAGTCTTCAGAGTGCATTGAGTTCTAAGATGCTGTTCAAAAAATTGTTTTATTCATGATAGACCCTGCGCTAGGCTTCCCAAAATGCCATGTGTCATTTGCCATTTGAAATGGAATGTATATTTATAATCCATCAGCATCCTCAGGACCAAAATTATAAATTCTGTGTTACATCTTAGCAGTTTTATCCCAGTTCTCAAACGTAATATATTTGCTAATAATAAATATATAATGCCATTGGTGTTTCAAAGAGCAACCTCTGGATTCATGAAAGATGGCTTAATTACAAGGAAATTACTGTTGATAGATGATAACATGCTGTCTGCGCTTTAAAACTGAAGGGGATGCTTGTGTTCCTTTTAAACAAAATGTGATTTACAAGGTATTTATGCATAAAGAAGCATGCTATGGCTCACCACCGTAGGAACATTCTAGAGAAGGCCAGGGGAGGAGGGTGAGCTCAACATGTGGAGTGGAGAAGTATAAGCATGTGATGAACAAATCCATATATGGAAAGGTTAAATATGATTGGTTAGAGGTTTGTGTTATGTAACTTGTTATGTAAGTGCCATGTGCTATAAAATAGCAATGGGAGGGGTTCCTTGTTGGAGGGACTCTGCCTGATTTTTGTCCCTGGGGCTCTCCCTTTGTGCACATTGAATAAAGCCTTGTTGAATTGAATCGAATCGAAGACCCTTGATTCTGCCCAGCATCTGACTCATTGGGAACCACAAAATCCCAACAAAACTAACTAAGCACCTCGACCTGGTGGATGGAATTTACAGTATATATTTTCTTGCACATGATAGATTCCATACATGGTAGAGCCAATGTGATACTATTAGCTTTTTCTCTACCCCTTTCTTTCATGTCCTGTGAAACATTCCTGCTAATTAGCAGCTTCATAGGAAGATGAAAAATGCCTCCAACCTAACATTCCTCCTGCATATGGCAAGCAGAGTTAAATTCTGCCCCTGTGCAAGCAGCCATCATGAAGCCCATTTTTGAGGGATTAAATGGGATTTGTTGCTGGGGTTTCCAATGGAGTCAAAGGGTGTTAGGCCCCCAAATCCCATTGATTTCAATGAGATTCAGGCACCTAACTCCTTTAGGTGCCTCTGAAGAACCCAGCCATTGCGCTGCGGGGGATTTGTGCCAGCTCTGTGCACAGAAGTGAGTTTGTTGTTGCATTGAAATGCTACCAGTTCCTTTGAGACGTTTCAGGTGATACCAAGAGGTCAGCAGTACTCCCAGATGAATTTATGATGCTATCCCCTCTGGAACTGCTAACCCCACTAAAGGCTCTGACACTCCCATTATCCTTGCACGTAGGGACCACAAAACCCAGGGTTATGGTAGCTCTTGCACAGGTGCACAAAGGCACCTTCACACCCTCTCTAATAGCTCCTCCATCTACACAAGGTGGACTGAGTTTACCGCTAGCATGCATGTGCCTAGTACAATCAAACCTGGTTTTAACAGAGTATGGAGATTTATCCTTCTCTCTTTGCTTCTCTTTCATTTTGGTTGCATGTTCCTTTTTCCACCTCTTCATCAGGGCTATACCTGAGTAGACACCAAAACACAATGGATTTGTTTGGACCATGCAGATATAGCTACAAGCATTTTCTGCTTTAGTCTATTCTAGTCAGGTTCCTATACTGGAATCATCAGGGTAAGTCCTGATTCAGCAAAGCATTAAACATGTGTTTAAACATTTTATTGAATCTGGGCCTTCGCTCCTTCCAAAATGCAGTAAGCACTGTGAATAACATCTGTCATGTGTGATTTCTTTGCAAATTACAGAGGGAAAAATGTACATGGATTTATAATTTTATACTACACAGTGAGTTTTCATTTGTGAAGGCAGGTCAAAGAAGTGTGCCTTGCACTTGGACTGGAAAGTGACTTGTGTTAGCTGTTACTTTATGGCTTCTGCACATCGATGTTACCTTTATCTAAAAGCAAATGAAACAAAACAGAACATGTATTTTGGGACAATTTCTAACATAAAATTCACTGAGGAGTATTGCAAGTACTGACAGTGAAAAGATGACTTTCCAAAACTTAGGCACAAAAAGTTCACAGCTGCAGCTTAACAAACTTTTTAATATTGCTTTCTTATTGAAGTGTTTTATGACTTACACACAGTTCAACTTCCTCCTTTTTATTAATACAATCAAATGTATTTCTTACTTTCCTCCACCAACCAATATAAAATAAAAACCTACAAGCACCTAAGATAAAAGAGTTGCATTTACCTTCATTCATTGATTTCCATGCCCTATGCTGCATGTCTGGAGTTATCTATAATCTTTCATATCTGGGATCTAAATTTTTTTCTAATATAATTTAGAAACAGTCTCCATATATCATCAATTTCCTCTATTTTGCTTTCAAGCCCATAAATCACCTTTTCTTAAACTGGAATATTTATATCGCCCTCCAGCTCTGATGTGCCAGATATCTTTTCAGTGCTTGGCTGTAATCTGTTTTGCTACCATCAGAGTAAAGTAACCTGTTTAGCCTTTTCATAGGAGACACTTATTGGTTTCAACGGATATCATTCCAGAATCACTTTAGACTCCCCAAAATATATCGTCATAGTCTCCTATAGGTTTCTAGCATTTCCAGTGTAGATCATTAAGGTCAGCATATTTTGTAACAGGACAGCTTTCCTTCATTTTTTGAACCAGACTGAGTTTAATTCAGGCCTCCTTCCCCATGTGCTTTAAATATGGAGGGCTGGATCTCATCTGGTGTAGAGTGGCATAGCTGTAGTGACTTGAATGGAGCAATGCTGATATACACAGGCTGAGGATCTGGCCCACTGAGGGCTTAGCAACCAGTCTGAGAGAAGGTTAGGATCAGGAGGAATATAAATGTACTTCATGCGTTTCCCCCCACAGCAGAGTGCGTAAAATATGTAGTAAATGAACCTATTACACCAGCTTCTGGTTATTTTGTCTCAATATTTACTTCAAAAGCCCTGTACAAAATATTGTGTGCATAGCAGAGATAAACTCAGTGTTGAACTAATTACAAATCACTTTTGTTGGCAGAAAAATTGTATAAGGGAGAATTTACTAAAACTACTGCTGGGGTTAACTGAGTGTAATAGGCAAATTCAACAATGAAAATATAACTGCTCTGCATAATCCCTGGGATGAGATAACGTAATTCTGGAAATGGAGCCGGTGACGAACACTGTTTAAGGTTCACTTAAGGCTCCTGTCATTCTGCAGGGCTCTAAAATTGCAAATAGACTGCACTTGATTTCTAAGGGATGAACAAGGCAGAAATTCATAATTACCAGGGATGGTTTTATATTACAGTCAACACTGCTTACAACAGCTGGAAAACGTCTGTTTTGAGAATATACTTTGGCCCAGATCCCTCATTTGTTATAAAGCGGTGTAGCTTCGCTGAAGTCAATGGAAATATGCTAATTTACACCTGTTGAGAATCTGGCCATGCATTTCCGCTCACCTCCTCATGACCTCATATGCACTCACTGCAGTATTAGGGTCTGTGTCTTGAAAGGCTGAGCGCCATAGAGCTCTGCCCAGACTCTCTGGGAAGCTCAGCCCTTTAAGGCACAGCCTACCACACCCACCAATCCACACTCACCAGTGGGCCCACTCAGAGCTGCCTTCAGTGCAAAACATCTTCTGCTCCCTCTGTAGGGGAATAAGAATTTGCTCCTTTAGGGAAGCTGTAGTTTAGCATCACCTTAAGTCTGCCAGGAAGTTACATCTTCTCACTGTTACAGCGACTGGGTATTTTTCTATTAGTCGCACACATTAAGAGGGTTATCCGTTCCAAAGGGCTTGATGAATGGTGTGTGTCTATTCACTTAGAACGCTGCCTCCTGGGATAGAATTCTGAGAGGCATGTTATGGTCTCAGGAGATGCCCACCATACAATTTTACTCCAGTAGACTTCAGTGCAGTGCAGTCAGGCTGGATTGATGGTCAGTTGAGACTAATGCTCACTTTGCTAAAATATGGCTGATTAACAGTCCCCTCCTCCTGTTTGTTGATTTGTGTGATCTGTCACATAGGACAGAGACAGTCTTGGTTTGCCTGTTTGCACTGCACTTAGCAGAATGGGACTGTTGTAATATAAATAAATAAAAATATATGGGGATATACCTATCTCATAGAAATGGCAGGGACCCCAAAAGGTCAGCAAGTCCAGCCCCCTGCCTTCACTAGCAGGACCAAGTACTGATTTTGCTCCAGATCCCTAAGTGACCCCCTCAAGGTTTGAACTCACAACGCTGAGTTTAGCAGGCCAATGTTCAAACCACTGAGCTACAGAACATAAGAAAGCAATGCTGAGCAGTCACAATTCCAGTCTTTCTTTACATTTTCAAGGCTTCCTTAAAGGACAGATTAAAATTCTCTTAAAGCCAGTCATTATTGAAACCTCTGTTGGTAGCAATGCATACAAAGCCATTGGGCAAAAAACATTCCACCATTGGATGCACATACATAAACTCCTTTGGCCTGGCTCCATCTGAGGGCAGTTTGTCTTATTGAATGATACTTTAGATATATGCTGTCTGATTTTCAAAATCAAGATGCAAAAAGCTTTAGGAAATCTCCAAATATATGGAGAATATAGGTTCTCTGTCCCCGAGAAAATGGCAGCTGCTTCCACAGATTGCTTTTGCCTCTTCCAGCATGTTTTCTTTGCTCTCCCTCCTGGTAGGTGCAGGTGAAAAGAAACATATGCACAGAGCAGTATGATCATAAGCTGGATCAGACTGGCTTTCTGAGGTCTGCCGTTGGGAGGCCTAGGGGAGAGGGTTTTCAGAATAAATGTGCTGCAGCTGTTTATACATTGTTTCCTATTACAAGCTTGTTTGGAACTCACTTTTGAAAGAACTGATGCCAGTGTTGCTACTGCAAAAGAGCTGCCAAGAAAAGGTGCAATTGTCACAGAAAACCAGGTGGTCAAGCCATCAGTAGCCTGGCTTCCTGCCACTCAGCTGAAAATGAGTGAAATTTCCCTTTGGCCTGCATAGTAAGTCAGTGCGCATCTTGTGTACAACTGTGGCAAGATCAGAGTTCCCATATGTGCGTGGAGTTCCTCTGGCACTTGGCAACATGTTAGGTATCTCAAATCATTATTGTCATCTAGAGCTGGAGTGGAAATAGCTAAAGGATATAGCGAGTGAGACCAACTAAAGAACTAGAGCAATTCTGCGGCCTCCCAGGTCTTGCTGTTGTTATGTTACATAGCATGGTTATTCCAAACTTGTGGGGCTGAACCTCAGATCTTTTCCAAAAGCCCCTTGAGTTTAAGGGGGATCTTTCCCTTAGCAGTTTAAGGGTTATAGACGAGTGCTGCTTGAATTGTTTGTTGCAAATCATTTATCCAAGGAATTTTGGAGTTTTTCATCAAATAAATGATATGCAAGTACATTTTTCTGTTTTTCCACCAGCTCTATAGATTGTTGAATATTAGTCGGCAAATAATTTATTCGAACTTCTACCAAGCATTGAATAATTCATTCACAAAGAATTGTTTTTTCCATTATTTGACCCAACAACAGGGTCGAGCAGAGTTCTGATTCCCCTCAGTAGAGGGCAGTAGTACACATACAGACTAGCCAGTCCATCCTAGTAGCTTGTGTTTCTTGGCTAATAAACTCCACAGATATCTGCAGTCACCAGAAGCACTAATCGTTATCTTTTAGAAATAGGAAGGGCAGTGCCTTTTCCACCAAGGGATGGCAGCATTAACAGCTAACATGGTACCAGTAAGAATCTCCAAGTCAGCAATTTAAGGTTGGAGACTGGAAGAGGTGTCCCAAGTTAAAAAGATGCAATTTAAATGCAACTTTCAGAGCTTTCCTGCTAGTGAACGAACCCCAGCAAATACCCGTCATATTTATTTATTTTTTAACAAATGTTTACTTGCTTTATTTCAGGAGTAATAATTATGGACGAGCAAACATTTTAGTAGATTCCTTCTTAGTAGATTGCTGGTTATGTATGTGCCCAGGCTGGGGTGACTGCAACTGTACTTGAAAGACTACAGCTTGGAGTAAGCTCTTCAGAACAGACAAGATCAAGGGCTACATTAGATCTAGGTTTCACGGAGCCAAAGGTTGAATTGAAATTAGAGGTAATTTGAATTAATTACACCATTAATAACTAGTCTTGAAAGGTCTCAAAAGACCAGAACCCTCAGCTTCAGTAATTAGCTCTGCAATTGCTGGGAAGCAAAATCCTTCAGTGAATACTTTCTGAAATTCTGCTGTCCATTTCTGGACAGTGTGTACCACGTTCACGGTGGTAATTCTAACCAGCCGCTGACCCCCACAAAAGGGCAAACGATCGGAATAGGAGAACAAGAACAACCTCTGCTGATCGATGATGAGGTCAGACATTAATAATTGGCTCTGGGGGCTCACACAGAGTAAACGGAACAGCAACAACAAAAGTAGCTGCCCAGCCAGGATGTCAAAAAGCAGAGCTGTGGCCCGGCGTGTTTGGCGACGTTATGGCCGTTGCCGTCAGACTCGTCACAGTCACTCCCCTGCTCATGAGCTTCACTTTCCGTTGTGAAACTGAATACTGGCTCCCTTCACTAGCACCTCAACAAGCACCTTCCAGCTTTGGATCTCAAAGTGCTTCCCTTCTATTCACAGCCACGTCCTCAGCGGGTAACAGGCATGGCAATCAGTGGAGCTTTGCTGATTGACACCAGATGAGCTTCTAGGCACAACACCCACATTACTCAGAGGAGTTAGTTAAATATTATTTGTAGCTACATTACAGAGGGGTTAACCGAGCTACCGAGAAGTTATGTGAGCTGCCCAAGATCACACAGTTAAGTCAGGGACAGAACCAGGAATAGAAGAACCCAGGAGTTCTGACTCCCAATGCCCTTCTTCACCTATTAATTAACACTTCCTTCCTGGTAGTCTGTAGAGGTGGGGAATTAAACATGGGTGGCAATGGTTGTACCATTCTTGTCTGCAGTACCAAATAGGAAGTGACCAGATGTCCTCCACATCTACCCATATGATATGAAGATAGGAATTTCAAAATGGGAAGTGCCTACATGGCATTCCTTACCTCTGGATCATTCCCTGAGTCAATGCTGATTGTCATTAAAAAATTTTGGGGCTTCCCTGGGACTCTATTATTATTATTATTATTATGTTATTTCTTTTTGTGCTAATTACTCAATTCTCCATTGATTTTGCTCAAAGGCTTTGGAGACGCACTAGCATGTTACTGATTAGTTTTCCAAACCAGATTACTTTGTCTGGTATTTTTTTCTCTAAGCTCTCATTGAAAACAAATGCAGATTTCAAAATAAACCTGGGGTGTTGTAAAAGTCTGAGAGAGTTTATGAAATTGTCTTTTGTGCATGACAGCACCTCTCCCTGTAGAAATTGAAGCAATTGTGTCATGGCTGTAATTGCAGAACTTTCCTATGAGCCTCTGAAGTATTAAGATTCAAGTGTATTATTGCAGAAATTTACCATGGAAGTAATATATTACTCTGCACTCCTTGAGTATTACCAAGAGTTGGCAGAATTGTAATATCATTCTTGAAAGTCCATGGGAATAAAAACCGATGATTTTTCTCATCAAAATTTAGCTCATTGCAAAGCTGAGTGGTTCATGAATAAACCACTGATCTTTATCTCAGTCTAGTTCAAACTAGTCTTTCCACACCTTGCTTCGGAACAGGATGCATGACTGATGATTCCTAGAATGGTCAGGCTACGTTTTTTGGCTTGGGTTTAAGAAATGTTTTAAAGAAATCTGGGCCATACTGTTTAGAAACTTGAAAACAACTGAGGTTAGGGGAGAAAGAATGTGTTCCTTTAAAAGCAAATCTGCCCTTCCCAACCTGTCTTTCTCCATCCAAAGCCTTATCTCAGCCAATTTCTCTGACACAACTTGACATCACCAAAACTGAACTCCTGCGCTTCCCTCCCTGACCTTCTCCACTCTCACTTGCACTGTTACTTGGGAACACACTTTCATTCCCATTGTCACCAACCCCATAGCCTGCAAATCATTTTTGACTCCTCCGTTTGACTGTGTTTTTGTATGTGTTTGTACAGAGCCTGGCATATCACGTTCTTCTGTTTTTGAACAGCACCTAACATGACGGGGTCCTGTCCATTACTAGGTTTCCTAGGTGCTACATTAATAATAATAATAATAATGATTTATTAATAATTAAAGTGTTGGGCCTTATTGCAATAGAAGTAAATACCAGTAAAGGAAATGGTTTGTTCTTTCAGTGCTCCTTTTATAACAGGTGCTCCCAGCCATTCTTCAAAACCTGTGCAGGGCATGAACTTAGTTTTCCTTCTGCTTCATAACTTTGGGGCACAACGAGTATCCAGTGTTCTAACAATTACATACAGGAAGCAGAGGAGATGAGGTGAGGAGATCCTTAGTATTCCCTAATTAGAATCCAGTGGGAGTTTTGCCATTGACTTAGGTGAGGCCAAGATTTCACCCCCAGATTCGTTCTCTGAATGTCTGGGCTGGGAAATATCATCACCGCCGCCTTATAAAAGATTGACACTGAGACACCGAGAAGGAAAGTGATTTGCTCGCAGCAGATGCAGGAATCTAGCCCTCCCGACTCCCTGTCGTGTGCTTCGAACTCTGGGCTGCTCTCAGGGCCGGCTCCAGCTTCTTTGCCGCCCCAAGCGGCGAAGCGAAAGGGGAAAAAAAAAAAAGAAGATAAGGCCGCGATTGGCGATAGTTCGGCGGCAGCTCTGCCATGCCGCTTCTTTCTTCGGCAGCAATTCGGCGGCGGGTCCTTCACTCCAAGAGGGACTGAGGGACCCGCCGCCGAATTGCCGCCGAAGACCCGGACGTGCCGTCCCTTTCCATCGGCCGCCCCAAGCACCTGCTTCCTGCGCTGGTGCCTGGAGCCGGCCCTGGCTGCTCCCCCTCCCATTATCGGTTAGTATGGAGGCCTGTTTGTTAGCCTGGGACAGAATTTTGCGTTTGACTTTTTGATACTCTTATATACAAAGACACTGGGATGTTGCTTTTGCCTAGTCAGATGGATTTGTTAGTACAATGGGAACAGATAAGAGCAGTTAAAGTGTTACTCGAGAGCACACTTTAAGATTGCCTCAACCCCTATCTCAAGGCAAAGTCAAGCAACCAGTCGGGAGGGGCAAAGGGGCTTGGGGAGGGGGGAGGTAGAAAACACTAAAAGACCAAAGAAATGCCCCTCCTTGACTGTAGCACAACCTCACTCCTTACCCCTCCCATGGGATACAAAAGAAGTGGGACGAAGACCCCAGACTCAAAATGGAACATGATCCTAAGTTGTAAGGGGTAGGACTGTGGGTGTGCATTGCAGGTATATTTGCGCCTGCTAAGAAGGAGGAGGTGGGAATGGGGAAGGGGGAATAGGGAATGGGAATAGGGAAGGGGGACACGGGGTAAAGTCTCTGTGGCATCAGAGCTGGGAAGGGGGACGCGGGGTCTCTGTGGGGTCAGAGCTGGGAACGGAGCATTGGGAAACAGACTCTGCCAGCGTGTAGAGCTATGGATGTGTTTGCTTGGAACTAACCCCAATCAACATTGCATTGCCTGCACTTCGCACTTCTGGTCTTCTGCTCTCTGTCTGCGTGACAAGAACCAGGGGAGAAGGTGAAGGGAAAGCCCTCTAACATTATCCACCAATCTGAATTGCAGGAATAGGCCAGATCATCTGCCACTGACACAACAAATATTGCTGAGCCTAGGGAGCTTTTGTGATGTTCTTTTGAAAAGATGAATTATTGTGCATGCTGTCGATGTAGAATGAAGGGCGTATGAAGCTATAAACGAGAGTGGAAATCTGTCCAGCACAGGAACCAGTCTGATCCCCCATCAAAGTCTGAAATGTGTCACGTATGTCTGAGCTGGAATGCAGTCATTAACTTTTACTGGCCAAATTAGCAGAATTTGGATGGGATTCTTTGTCTTCCCAGGCATTAGCCTTGTTAGTCTCAACCACTCAACACTGGGTTCTGCTGGCCTTGCTGAACTACAGCACTAACCTTTGTCTGCAGACTGGGTTGATAAGTCTTCTCAAACACTGGAGTGGAGGGGAAAGAGAGACAACGAGAGCAGGCCCAGGAGTGAATCCCTGGGCTTTATTTCAGGCATAAAACTCAGCTGAAATCATGCTGTATGAAATGCCAATTACACAAATCATTGTCTGATGGGAAAAGCAAACAAGGTAATCGTGGTTTAATACAAATCAAAATAGTTTATTCTCATCAAATCATTAACTTACGATACAGTCGAAAATGAGTATTTCTGGCATCTACCCAGCCCTCTTTTAACAGCTGAGCCCTGAATCTGTGGCAGTGATATTTTAATATGAATTATTTGTATACACTGGAAGATTTCATCTAGGACAAACTGTCAAACCACGAAGGTTTAAAATGGAATACTTTAACGTAATTAATCAATGAAGAGTATGGACTTGGAAGTGAGAAATGTAGGGTGTTTAAAACAAAGAGCTGAAAACAGAAACAAATCAGACAGATGGAAATGAACATGGGAACATCCTTGGACAGTTTCCCCTGCTTATAAGAGATGCGGACAATTAAATGATTTCTTCTTCCTTTTTGCTAGCGTTAGCTCCCACCCACCAGGTGTTTTAGTTTCCATGTGAGATGACAGCCAATAGCCAAGATGAAACAATCTGTGGGCAAGCAGCTTCTGAGAGCGTCTATCCAGCTCTCTATGCCAAGGAAAGCACCATTTGTGCACACTACAGTAAAACTGTCTCATGGTGTAGGTGCTTTTCAGACAAAATAGGTCTTCCCGTGGTGCTTCAGAAGAAGTTTGCAATGCACATAAAGCCTGCGTGTGCAGGGAGGAAGTGTGTCTGGTGGTTAAAGCAGGGGGTTGGGAGCCAGGATTCTTGGGTTTCATTCCCAGTTCTGCCACTTACACTTCTCTTTCTGTGTCTTATGTTGGTGAACGAGACTGTAAAATACACTTTAAATGCTCTGGTTTGATTTATTTAGAAAGATGTAGTCAAATATACATGTTATTCAGGAGACTCACACTGTCTCCAAGCAAGTGTGTGTTGAAGAGAAGCCAAAGGAAAAAGAAACACCATCAACAATTTTGGTATCTTCATTTGCTTTTGACTTAGGATCAATAAATCCCAACTCCAGGCTGAGAATAGCAAGAAAACCAGCAAGACTCATGATTACTATTTTTGACTATCTCATTGACAGCATCCTCACCAGGGACTATGTTCGTGCTGACAGAATCTCTGCCTCTGTTTTCCTGGTGCGCAGTTGACAGAGGTGCACTACTTCGGTCACTCTGATGAGCGCTGGAAGCACTAGTTTGGGACTCCCAGGTTGGCTCTCTGCTTCCTCTGGGTTCTTAGAGAAGGGAGGGTAGCAAAAATAATGAAGGGAAGTCAGTTACACCAGGGATGAAACTGGCCCAACATCGACCTTCTCTCTCTCTCTGCGGTCCCAGGGACACAGGCAGCCCTTCCTACTGACGCAGGAGCTTTCACTTGGAGACAAGTTGCATTCAGACCCCATGATGATGCCTGAACGGAGATGAAGGCGCCCTGAATCAGGCTGTCAAGTTGCCATGGTGTTGAGAGCTGCTAGCAGCAGCGGAGTGTGGAAAGCAACATGGCTGTGAAGAGGGACTGAGCGCTGGAAGGAGTTCGAAGGAGAAGAGGGGAGGAGCAGTTCAGGAAAGAAGAGCTGTGTGTTATCTCTCCTGGTTGACTTTGAGCAGCCAGGGGAAACCATGGGCTTTCTGGGGCTCCCTCCGCATGGCTCTCTCCAGACGCAGTGCCCCCGACACACCCTTTTCACTCCTGCTTCCATGTCTAAAGCTGAAAAGGGGGGTGGGGATGCTTCTGTTCCCTGGCCCCTCCAGCAGTGTCTGCATGCAATGAGATTACCATACCAATGCCCATAACTGTTGAATCACAGGGTAAATTACTCTAGCCATTCAACAGCCATGCACAACTACAGAGAGCAGAAGTAAGGGCTACGCTTGCCCCCCAGAAAATCACACACCCTGCAGTCTAGTCTCCTGTTTAATCACAGAATCCCAGATGACAGCTTTGGAAGGTGCTATCTGGATCATCTATTCTAACCCCCTGCTTCACTGTACTTTCCATCTGCTTATTGAATCTTGCCTCGAATGCCTCTGATGGATAAACCAAAAGTAGCAGGGAAAAATGAGCTCGGCTGAGAATTTCTAGCTAAACACAGCTCCACTCAAACTCAGTGCTTATCAACCTTTTCAATAGCAGGACCCCTTTTGCTCACCAGTACACCCCCACATTTAGCAATATGGGAAGGGCAGAGTGGGTCACAGCCTCCCGCACACTGGGAACCCAGGCTGTAAGTCATGCCAGCTGCAAGCCCAACGAATGTGATGTGGGACCAGACCAGAGGTATTCGGGGAATAGTTCTCACAGCTCCAGGCCATGGGTGCAATCTCAAAGACACGGGTTCCAGAAGAGACAAAAGAAGGAGATCAGTATTAATTTGATAATAGTTTATGCAAATGACTCTAAGCTAAAATAATGCATTTATCTGAAGTGCTCTCAAATGAGGGGCAGATCTAAACACAAAAGCCACAAATGAGACCAGCTCTGACACATGAACAATTCAGGTTTCAGAGTAGCAGCCGTGTTAGTCTGTATCAGCAAAAACAACAAGGAGTCCTTGTGGCACCTTAGAGACTAACAAATAAGTTTGTTAGTCTCTAAGGTGCCACAAGGACTCCTCGTTGTTTTTGATGAACAGTTCAGTTATGTGTAGGATTTAGCAGTTGTAGGCACAACCTAGAGGAGTGAAACCTTGTTGCATTTGGTGCATAACAGACAACTCAGAAAAGTCCCATTTTAACATCGGGGATAAGTGGAGAATCCTGTGCAGAGCAGACCCCTTTCTATCATTTCCATGTCTAAATACAGGAGGGGGGAAAAATCTGGGCAAGAGACAGTCCCCAGACTTAGGAACATCCATCTTTCCATGTGTACTTATGTTGTCACAGGCTGGTCCAAGATGGGGTCTCAGAGCTCCGCTAAATTATTATGCTAGATACATCCAATTGTTACAGAAATAGTTCTACACTTGTTTCCGAGGGTGTCCCACTGGAGCTCTGCTCTCACGGGGGCACACCTTTTATACGTCCTGGGTTTTCAGGATGTGAAGTGTTTCATTTTGTTTCGTTCAGGCTCTCCACTCCTAAATCTCTAAATAGAGAGTTCTGCCCACGTCAGCTGAAGTCTGGTACCTTTGCACAGCAGAAATAGCATGAAAAAGGCCTGTGACCTAGGAGACATGTACAAGGGAGCTAATGTAGCCTATCAGAAAGATTTGCTCAAGCAGAGAGGAGAGAACCATTGCTCCTAGGGGAATCTGGGAGATGATATGGGAAGAAAAGCCTTGAGAGGAAACTCAAAGGGAATCTGTGGGGGAAGAGAGGAGAGCACAAAGCTTATTTCTAGCACAAATCACAACTATCATCATGTTAATTCTTAGCCAGGGCTTTGCTTCTGATGCCGGTGTGCTGTACAGGGATGAATTGTGCGGGTGCTCCACTGTCGCACTGATGCAGCAGTCATTAATGGAACAGTAGCTAATTATATTACTGCAGGGCAACTTCAATGGAAAACAACAGGCAACACAAAGGGAAGTTGCACAGTTTTAGAGTCAGAAATCTCGATAGCACAAAGGGCTTGATGGCCCTCAACCATTTCCACCTGTGTGATTGTGGGGCTGCTTGAGAGAGCAGCAACACATGAACCCTGCAGCTCTATGTGCGCCCTAGCCTCACCCTGCTCTGCAAACAAAATGGAATTTTAATTGTTCCTGGTGACAACATTCCTGCCTGCTCAATCTGCACAGCAAAGGGGAGTGAGTCTGTGATGCTGATAGAACCTGTCTCAGTTTACCCCGGCTCAGGGTTAGTGCTATTGCTAGTTAGTGGCTGCTAACAATCTCCAACCCATTTCCTTGATTTGCGGGGGGGAGGGGAGTCCCTCAAGTGGATACCTAAAGGCATTGTCTTATTAGGAGAATGAAGAGTTTAAGGTTTATTACCTCACATATAGCAAGTGCAAGGCATTAAAAGGGCTAAGCTGCATTGCAAGGAATATTTGTAAAGTTGCACTGAGAGAAAATCCTGCAATATGTTGCCCTTTCTTAGTGCCTTCTAGTTCAAAAGCATCACATCCAAGATGTGTGTCTTCAGCTGCTACCTGCCTTTGCCTGAGGCTTCTGTGGTACTGAGAAAAATGAAGTGCTCCCCAGATTACTGTCATACCATGGGGCCACCAGGTCCCCACATAGCATCTGGACAGCAAACGCTCCTACGCTGGGCATTGTCTAGTGCAAGCTCTTTTAGTCCAATCCCAGAGACTAAACTCAGGGGTGCTGCTAGGTGTGGGATATTTTCTTTTGTTGTTTGGAAGCTGAGTGGGAAATCTCTGTTGTACTTCCAGCACCCCATTCCTCAGCCTTTCTCCTTCAGAGCTTGCTTCATTTGTGGGATGCCACCAGCAAAGCTGCTGTGTGGTCTAGCTTTTAGTGAGCATTTCAGAACAGCTCAGCTGCAAATTATTTGCTTCCTCCAGAGCTGCTGTATTTCCCTTAAGCATTCAGCTGTGAACTACAAGATCCCTAGCGAAGGTGAAGTGCTGGTGTGTTTTGCACATGGGAGATACATATGTACACAGTGTCTGTGGCTTGTTCATAAATGGATTAGTGGTTCCTATTTCTGAATGAAATCATTTGTATGGCAGTTAGTCTAGAGAGACTGGGAAATAATGGAAATGTAAATCGTTTCGTAGGCAAGACTGCCTCAGTTTTGTATACCAGCCTAATGAGTTTAATAGGCACTTTAAGGTAATGAAGAACAGCAATGAATTGAGGTAGGAAAAAGGGGGATTTGCTGTTAACCCATTCGGGGGTGGTGCGGGGTAGGTTATCCCCCCACCCTCACAGTCCCATAGGCTTAATATTAATTCTGTCCTTTCCTCCAGGTGTACGTGTTACCAAAGGTGCAGTGTTTTGGGGGTTACAAGAAGCTCTAGGGGACTAAGTGAAACAAAGATGGAGCCCTTGGCTTCTGTTATTTCTACTCATGTGATCAACTGTCTCCAGTAGCTTTTCTGTCTATTACTCTTATCTCTGCCTATAATTTATCTATAGATCTAGTTTAAAGAGACCCAAGACTCCCCCACTTTCTCACTCACTTGCCTCAAGCCCGGTGAGCGTTGGTTAATGCCTTCATGAGTAGATGATGTTAGAGAAAATCTCAGAGCACAAACAGATGTTTGCAGATTCCTCCCACCAGTCAGAACCTGTCTCCTCAAAGTAACGTCCCAACTGATTACTGCCAAAGAGAGCTTGTACCACTGAGTAAGAAGAAAAGACATCTCTTCACACTAGCTACTCAATATCCAAATTATCTAGCCTACCTGAAAAGCTTTGCAACAAAATAACTCTGTTTATCTCATACCAAGCTTATCTCTAGTCCACCCACAGGAGCCAAGCTGCAGCACACCTCCGCTTCTTCTACTCCTGGATTATCAACAGGAGTTGTTTTTGTTTTTTCTCAGTGTAGTTCTTCAAGCTGAGAATGCAGAATGCAATATGGTGAAAGTCTTTGCTAGGGTCCCGGCACAGAGCACAACTAATTTTCACCATCTCAAACATGTGCTGAAAAGATCATACATTTTCAGTAGTAACACAGAGCATTATGTACCATCATCTTGCATCCCAAAGCAACCTTGTGACAGCTGCCAAACAGCAACGTAGCTAAATCCAGTAGAAACTGTACAAGAGATTTGGGCAGGAAGAATGTAACTGGAATTTGGCTAAAACATAAAAACAAAGAGTAGGAGAAAATGGTCATCATTCACCATGTCTAAAGATTAACAGTGGGGCGTGCCAGGGTTCTCTACGAGAAATTATGCTGTTTAATGTATTTATTAATGATCTGGGAAATGTGGTGAGCAGCAAAGGGGCAAAATTTGCATATGACTCAGAGTTTTTAGGATAGTCAAGTCCAAAGAAGACTGTGAAGGACTTCTGAGCAACCTAGCAAAGCTAAATGAATGAGCAGCACAAAGGCAGGTGAAAGTTTGTGTTGCAAGTTCAAGGTAATGCACATTGGCTGGAATAAACTGAACTATATATACTGGTGAGTTCTAAATGAACAGTAACCACTGAGGAGAAATACTTGGGCTTCATTGTGGATAGTTCAGTGGAAGTCTCTGCCCAACATTCAGCGACAACCAAGAAAGCAGACGAAGTGTTAGGCTGTATAAAGCATGCAATAGGAATATTGAGATATCATGATATTACATAAATACATGGCCTACCCTCAGCTGAATTTGGCCCAGAGTCCTCAAAGATGCAATAGCCAACTCAAACAACTTAGTAGCTACACAAGCAAGAGATTAATGTAGCGGGAATTAAATTGGCTTACAAAATGGGAAATGAATCAAACCAAGATAAAAGGATTTTATAATATAGAATACTAAGTATTAGAAAGGCTGTCAGATGACCCCATTTAAACTTGTATTGAGAACCTGCTGGCAGGTAACGGGGACTGATATTTCTCTATCTGTAGGTAGTTGATACTTCAATATAAACCCAAGTGCACCATATTCAATCAGCCATTGAAAGAGAAAATGCTCCTCCTGTTCCTCCAGGGTTATTAGTGGGTTATATGCTGCTTGGAAGGGAAGGAGATTTTTATTATGTGCAACCAGCAGGTTGCATAGACATAACTAGTTTTTCTTGGTTTCTAAAAAGTCTCCTGGAAATGGAGCAAATCAGTATGGAAATCTCTAAACATGGGAGACAGTGCTGACTCCGGACATGCATGTTCCATGTGATCTCTGCACTGCTTTCTTAACTCTCAGCCTGCACACTTATTATTCAGTTTAATGGGAGCAATGTGGAAGAAGAATAATTTGACTTCAAGTTCCTTTGAAAAGGGTCTGTCATGTTTGTTGCGGCACCTAGCATATTGGGGCCCAACCATGAGAGATGCTACCCTGATATAAATGTTAAATAATAATAATATTAACACTGATGAGTCTCCTGGTCATTTATGTAGCAGATTAATGCTCCCCAGGGACTATCTTCTTTATATTCTTCATTGTGTACTACACTTAGGTATGCACTGAAAGATGCTTAATGAGCCAAATACCAGTTTTCGTAGAGAGATTTGAGCCTTTCTATTGTTGTCAGCAGTGTCATTCAAATACCCCTTCTCTTTGGCTACAGAAGTCTTTAACGCATAAGATTTGCCATTCTAGATCATCTAGCGACCATTACCTGATATTTCAAAGGTCCCCACGCCCACAAAATGCAGCTGGCCGACACTGCGGGTCTGTCTGTAGGAGAAAAATGGCTCCCTGGTCCCTGCAGCTTGGATTGCCACTATTTTAGCATGTACACATATTAATGGTAACAATGAAACCCTTTGTAAAATCCTGGGCCAGTGAGTTCCATAGGCTAACTGCCTCCGGGTGTCGAAGGAATGGATAATGGAAATCACTCCTCAGCTAGCTACCTCCATTCCTATATCTCCTTATGTTTGTTAATCTTTGTTAGGGGGGCGAGATTCAGCCCGGATGCAGCATTGACAATAATGTAGTTACTCCTGCTCTGGGCCAGTTTGTCATAGCAAAATTTGTCCCATTAAGCTTAAACTCACATTTTCTTCTTCTTGTTCCGATTCCTTAGTGTGGCCTTCGATGATGCAGAGAACATGTACTGTGCTGCCAGCTGTTTCATGTAAACCCTCAAATCATTTAGCAAATTAGAGCCAATTAGCTCCATTTGAATTGTTTGGGTATGACAGCTATGTAGAAGGCTAGGCGAGCCTTCTGATATTTATCTGGCCTATATAAATGCAGGTTCTTTTTACTGCGTCCCTCTTTCTCCCATCCCTCACACTTGCACCCACTTGTTGTGTCTTGTCTGAATTAGATGAAAAGCTTTTTGGACAGAGATGGTCTTTTACTTTATGTTTGTTGGTAGGTTATGTAGGTTACATGGCCACATACTGCACATTATTATCAGTTCTTTGTAGCACGAAGAGGCCTCCGTGAGAGAAATATGGAGTTACATTGTGATAGGTGCTTATAAACACAAAGATCTGTGGTCATCTTCCTTGGACATTTTTGACAAATACCTCCTTGGTATTATAACCTTGTAATGCATAGCCTGTTTATGAATGCTGTGCCATCCTTTACTATGGAAATTTAATTCTCATTATATTTTGGAGATTAAAAAAAATGTGAAAAGGAACAAGCCCTTAAAACTAACTTAACCGGTGGACTTTTCCGTTCTGCAGGAGGTCATGCCTGGGTTGATAAAAGGCACAATACAGAACGTTCTTCCCATTTCCTCCAAGCTTTTGATAGATTTCCACTTGGCAGCTTTTGCATCAGTCAGAAAGGCAGAGAGGGGGCAGAGGAGTGGGCGAAGTACAGCGAAAAAATAAGGAACAAGAAGCAATGTCAGATCTGAGCAGCTTTCCAGGCTGGATCCTCAGAGACAAAATTGAGCTGCTTTCTAATCTCCGTCAATTATTTAGAGGGACAAATAATTGTGAGTGCTCTAAATGCTGTGGCCACAATACAAATGCGGGAAGAGGAAAGAGATGCAGGATAAGCAGCCAGGGTGTTCCAAATGCGTTATCCCCACAGAGCTGCTCATGGGGGTGATGCACAGGAAGTGACAAATGTGAGTGAAGTATTTCATATTTAACATAGCGCTGGGACTGCTGTCTGCTGGTGTACAGGGGCCTAACGCTGGCTTAACTTGCCCCTGCTGGTTTCCTGAAGAAGCAGGGAGTCTCAGGTTACCCCTTCTGCTGCCTGCCCCATCCATGGTGTGTCTGTGCCCGGGTAACCTCTGATGGTTTCAGTGGCTTCCTGGGGGCATTGGCAGGTGGTATGAATCAGACAGACACATCCCCGCCCTTTCAGAAGCGTTTGAGCTTTCCCCCTCATTTTTTCACTTTACTTGTCAAGGTGACGAGCAGAAAAGAGACAGGGTGAAATATTGAGATCTTAGCACCTGGGGCTCCAGTACTTCCTCTCCCAGCAAAGATCATCTTCAGTCTGACCATTTTTCAGAGATGATGGCGCTACATACACAGAGCCGATCAGCTGACAGCTCGTGTTAATACCACAGCTATCGCAGTCGTGGGGTGGCTCAGGTGTGCGTTCCACCATGACAAGTTGTCAGCTCTCCTTATTGCTGCATCAGATATCTGCTACGGTGTCTATCACTTCCTTTTGTGCAATGGCATGGAGTGAAAGCGTAGGCCGATTGGGTTTCTCCATGTCAAATGATCTGTGTGTCTAGCCATCCATAAAAACTCAATGGCGATCAGCACAGTTACAGGTCCTGTTTGTACTGTGGTGCTCATTAGCTTTTTAATCCCGCCTCATCTGATTCTTATTAAGAGAGCTGACTGTCATAGAAGTGTTGGATATTGCTATAAAGTCAGCTAGAGAGTTTCCAAAGAGAGCCAGCTTCCCACAGTCCTATGGAGACAGCCAGCTTCCCACAGTCCTACGGAGACAGCCAGCTTCCCAGGATCAAGAAGCATTGCAGCTACGGGGCCGTTGTTACCACATGACAATGTTACAGAGATATGTTGGGACAGCAGAAGAACAGCAGGAATAAAAAGCATGGCAGCTCAGCACCATGATATATCCCTCCATAGGGGAAAAAGGGTGAGACCTGTGGGTGTTAGATTACACCAAGATCCGCAGGTGCCAAGAGACACAATCTGTGAAGCCATTCATGGCTGACGTGTTACCTCGGCAAGACAGGGGTTGTGGTGATGCTGTCAGGGCATCATCGGGGCTGAACCGAAGTGCCGTAAAGTCACAGAGGTCTTTTGGGAGCTGCCGAGCAGTGTGTGGTGTGGTGTGGGGTTTGAAAGCAGTGCTGCTGCTGCTTTGACTGCTTCTCTCACTAAAAGGCAGTTCACGTCACTGCTTCATGCCTCTGTTTCCCCATCTGTAAAATGGGGATCCCGATCCTGACCTCCTTTGTAAAACATTTTGAAATCTACCAAGCAAAAGAGCTATATAAGAGCTAGGCATTGTTATTTAGCTTTAATATTGTGTCTCATGCCAAGGACACACTATGCACTGGCTGAGCCTTCTCCTGTGTGGAATTTTAAAATCAGAATAAATAAATAAATAAATAAAGGTATCGGAATTCTGTCTGTAAATAGCAAGCTGACATGGATAAATGCTAAGGCGAAGGTACATGAAAGGAAACTAAAGAAGATTAAACTGGGGGCAGGATTCATAAGGTATTTTTTTTGTTCCTTCCAAAGAAGATAATAAATGTACATAAAGGGTAGCTACATAAACAAGATAGTTGGCGTATGCAGTGGGGTCATTCAGGAAATGATTAGATGCCATCCGAGGGGAAATGAATTACTGAAGAGGGACAGGCTCTCGTATACTGAGTGTCCTTTAGCTGTTCATAAGAAACTGTTCTGTTCTGTTACTGTACATCCTGAGACAGAGGGTAATTGTGCACACCAGCAAGAAGCTTAGAGGGGACTGAATGATCAAAGCACAAGTCCTCAGCAAATCAAAGTAATGTTAATGTATAAGATGAAGTATTGCTATAGAAGCCATTGTAAACCGGAGCACAATAATATAGCAATGGTGCAAACCGATGGGGTTTGTACACTGTGCTCATATTATTGTACTTTTCTCCTGGTCCAGTTCAGTTTAAGATGGAAAGCATGAGATCCAGTGGTTACCTTGTTTGATGTTAAGCTGGTACGCATGGTAAAAGAGAAACAGAGCCATGTTAATGTCCCTTCCCCCATGGCACTAAGAAACAGCAACAGCTTGTAATGATTTTGCAAAGACGCAACAGGAGTCCCAAGTTGGGCACCTCTAACCATTAGGCTTTGCGCTGCAATCCTGCCATCTCTCCATACCACCCGTCTACCACAGATTTGTAAAGTGCTGCAGATTTCCTATATGAACAGTGCTGTGACAATGCACCTTATTATCAAGCCCACGCAGTCCGTCTATCAGCATCATAGCCTATCACAGGGAAAAATAGCTCCTGTTTGTCAGCCAGATGTCTTTGGTGATTCCTATTGTATAAACTGAATTATATGTGTATTGTGCCTTGATACAGATGAAGTGCAGCTCCTGGGCACTTTCTGCTGTCATGTCCATGGAAGATCTGACAATTTGTGGTTTTTAAAAACCCAATACTAAAGCAATCAAGACTCTTTCTTCCTTTCTGTTATGATGCCATGCTCCTCCTGAAACTCTGCAGGCACCAGAAGCTGTATCTGTGTCACAGGGGTACACATCAGCTCTCTGGAAATGCATCCTTTACTGGTGACTGGCGTCTGTATTGTGTAACCCAGAGTTTAATCAATGAGGGTACCTAAGATGTCCTAGTCAGGAACTAGCAGATGAGGTGGAATGGGGCTTTCCAACTGAACCAACATGCTTTTTTTTTTAAAATTCAGAAAGTTCCAGAAAAATAAATAAACAAAAAGAGATGTAAAATAAGGAAAATAAAAGGCACAGAAGAGAAAACATGGAAAGAACCAAAGGCTGCCATCTGAGCAGGGATGGGACAGCTCCCCTGTCCTTGAGAAGAAACAGTTATAGAACCAGTTTAAAATCCCTGGATTATATGGCTCTAGTTTTGTTGAGGGGCATGTGTTTCTACTTTCATTTCTCTTGTGAGTGTCTTCAGGATCAATGGTGGTTCTTCCTTGTACTGAAGAGGAAAAAACTGATTCAGTCTGAAAAGTCACTGCTGACCAAAGCTACATCCCCTTGTGTTTCATTTTATTCTCTCCCGCAAACCCACCTTCAAAGGGCCCACGTCAAGGGGAGTGACCCTCCAGGGAGTGATGGAGGCACCTTCCTCTGTAGAGGGTTAGTGCTCTTCATGTCACCCTCTGGGGGTGACCGGTAGAATTGAGGCAGTAGTGCCTCAGCCTGCAGTGGAATTAACCCGACTAATCATCTCACTGGGAAAAGATGGGCTCTGAGATCATTCAGTGTCTGTTCAGGATGGAGCCTTTCTGCTCAGAACACTGAAGCTGCTCTGGATACATCTTTAATGTTAGAAACACTGGACCCCAGTCTTGCAGGCTGTCTGGGTGTGGCTGTCAATGGGAGTTCAGTAGATATGGCTTGATCCTATGCCCATTGAAGTCTCTTTGAGTTTAGTGGTGCAGGATCAGGGCCCACCAGCTGGTCTTTTCCATTCTTAACTACTAAGATCCTAGCTAAGCTTCCCAAGGAGCCTGTGACATTGACAAATATTAGCTAGGTAAGAATCCCATCCCATTAGACCTGAAGAAAGACACCATTTACAAAAGTAAACATACTAAAAAGCAGAGGAGAACTGTGATCCTTGCAAAGGCAATACTAAGAAACCATTAGCGACACTGATACATTTTGGAAGGTAAATAGGCTTTCATTAGTTAGCAGCTGAAAGGTGACTTCCCAGCAGAAAACCAAGACTTTTCTCAGCAACAGAAATCATCCATCACAGAGGATGCAGCCAGACTTTTCAGAGCCCTGAATTTGCATAGACAGTGCTTAACTATCCTTAACTCTTAGAAATGTTTTCCTAATGTCTAACCTGCAATTTAAACCTATTACTTCTTGTCCTGTCCTCAGTGGTTAAGGAGAACAATTTATCGCCCTCCTCTTTATAATAACCCTTTACATACTTGAATACTCGAAGACTGCTATCCTGTCCCCACTCAGTCTTCTCTGCTCCAGACTACACAAACACAGTGTTTTCAATCTTTCCTCATAGGTCATAGTTTCTAGACTTTTAATAATTTTTGTTACTCTCCTCTGGACTTTCTCCAGTTTGTTCACATCTTTCCCAAAGCGTGGTGTCCAGAACTGGACACAGTACTCAAGCTGAGGCCTTATCAGTGCTGAATAGAGTGGAAGAATTAGGTCTTGTGCCTTGGGCCAGGTCTATTCTTATGGCTAGATGGGGAATGCTGTGATTGAGGCAGCGGTGTTGATTTAGCAGCTCGCCAAGAAGCATAAGGTAAGTCAGCGAGAGAGTGTCTCCCCTTGACACAGCGAGGTGTAGACACTGCTATAAGTCTATCTAGGTTACGTAAACTTCAGTTACGTAACTTACATAACTGACGTAGCGTAACTAAGATTGACTTACAGCTGTAGTGTAGATCAGCCCTTGCTTACAACACTCCTGCTAATACATCCCAGAATGATGTTCGCTTTTGTTGAAACATTATTACGTTGTTGACTCATATTTAGTTTATGTTCTACTACAACCCCCAGATCCTATTCTGCAGTACTCCTTCCTAAGCAGTCATTTCCCATTTTGTATTTGTGCAGCCACATTTATCCAAATTGCCTGCCTTGGTATCTATTTACTCTTGTGTATTTGGGCTTTATGCACGCAAACAGATATACTTGCTGATAACGCTCGTGTAGAAAAGCAGGACCTGCTAGGTGGCCAGTCTTTATTGAGTGCTATGGACCAGACTGTGGAGCCCTTAACTCAGGTTCATGAGAACTTAATCTCATGGGGAATCAATAGGACTGTTCGGGTGAGAGGGTGCTCCCCAGGGTCAAAGGCCTATATGAGGATCTGCAGGTTGTGTGGCACTGGTAGAAAGCAGGGCTGCTCTATGTTTTCTGAACATAGCAAGGAGTTAATCAGTGTAGGAATAATAAAAGAATAATTCAAAACTCTATTTTGAGTCTAAAGTTCCCAGTCATATCTACCAATTTATAAGAAATTGGCCACCTTGAACTACCCGAAATATGAGTAACAAAATGAAACAGAATAGAAAAATCACATTCACATGGAGAGGGGAAAAAGATGGCGTACTTAATGAAAATGTTATATGTCTTACTTGGAAGCTTTGTTTAGTTGGGCTTTGAAATTAAATTCCTATTCCTTTCTAGAGCACTGTTATTACCTTAATTCCCAGCTCTGAATAAGGCCGTTTGTATTGCCAAATGGGTGCAGGTTTTTGTATTGTAGACTTGCTGAGCAAAGTAGCTATTGTTTCCTTTGAGAAGGCTGGCTTTTGTCAAGCACTGTTTTACCTTTATATATTTTTTTTAATTTAGATGTGTTTCCCCCCTGTTTCCTTTAAGCACAGTGTTATCATTTTATTATTCATTAAAGGGTGAGGTATATATTTTTCTTGTCTATTCTTTGTAAGACGTATTTGTGCTTGCTTGCTGCTTCTGGACCAGTGCACTGCTTCTGCATTTATATCCAGAACATTTAAAAGTAGGGGAAAGAAGGGGGGAGGGGGGAATGAATTCAGCAGGGCAGAGTATGCAGCCAAAGGGGAGTCTGCCTTCCTTTGCTTTGACTGCAGTCTAAAAAAATTTTTATAATGAGCAACTGAGATTTGAAAATAAAATGTCTATGTTTTTAAAGTAAATTTAGTACTGGTGCAAGATTTCACGAGAAGTGCCTTAAATTTGCATTATTTCAGTTAGACAGCTAATTAATGGCAAAATATTTGGAGTTGCTGATGCTCTCATGGCTTGGTATGCTCACTGGAGGTACTGGATAATTCCCCTGGAATACACAGGCCAAGGTCTTGTCCCATCGGATGAGATAAGATATCCTGCTGTCAACTTGTCTAGTCAAGACCATTTATGATGCTTCCAACACAGACTTTCCTTCCCATTTCAAGGATTTTTTAGTCTAACGTTACATCAACTTGTGACTTAATGAGAGTCTTCAGAGGTCATTTCACTGTCATTTTCCAGACTAAAACTAACTCAGTTTGCAATGCATTTGACTCTGTTTTCTGCTTGTTTCTATCAACCATCCTGCTGAAAATATATCTAGGTCACAAAGGCTCTTTTCACTCCCTTTGGCTCAGCAAGGCTTTTAACATCTAGCTCAACTTTGTAAAACAATCTTAAATTATACATTTCAGCTCAATCATTTTTCAGCATCCCTGAAATCTACCTACTTATTGAGGTGCCTATACAGTATAGATACAGCTTTAGGTGCCTTACTTTAATAACTCCAGCTTGAAAAGTGTAACCCAAATCCACTGAATTTTAAATGCTACTCATTTTGCTAATCTTACACCTGAATTTTTTTGTGACTCTAATTTATCTAAAGGTGACAAATAAATCTCTGGGGTTTTGGGTTGTTGAGTTATTCAGGTGAGGTGTTTGTTTTTTTACAGAAGAGAAAATAAAACATGTTTGGACAAGTTTCCAGCCAGGCAAAATTGCTGCAATTGTTTGAAATAGATCCCCGTATGTCTCTGCTGTACCAGCAAAGCATGAAAATCAAGATCTAATTGTTCAAGTGATGAGAGAGAAGTACACTTTGGGAATGTTTTGTTCTTGAAAAATAAGAGATGTGCAAGTTTGAAATTACCCACCACTTGCATATAGGAGACTACTGGAAAGTTACATAGCCTTTTCACTGTAACTAGTAACAAATGGCTGGGTTCTCCAGTTCTTGAGGATACCAGGTGAAAGGATCTTTCAGTTTTCCATCACCCCCCATCGCTCAAAAAATTACTTTCAACTTAATAAATCGTGATTTTTTAAAATGTAAAGTGATTGAAATGCATGTTGCCTACATTTGCTCACGCACACCGGGATCTGCTAGCCTGGACCCTTTGCTGATGTGGAATCAGTGAGACTTTGCACATGTGCGGGGGTTGTATGCTTGCAGAGCTTGATGCAGGATCGGGGCCATATGGAACTGAACTATGAAGCTGTTCACAAGACAGTCCTGTGGAACTTCATTACCTTACATTGCAACCCTCATCCTCTCCACCATTCAATCTCCACCCCGTTGTTTGTTCCCAATACACGTTGCATCACGTTTAAATCTTAAACTGTAAACTCTTTATGACCAGGAGTTTTTTGTGCAATCCAGAAGAGAGATCCCATCTGTCTTTCAAAGATTATGTAATAATAAAAAATAATAATTAGGACAGTATTGCCACTCCCAACCTTTCAAAATTCACAAGTCAGCTCCCCTCTCCCCCAAATCATGAGATTGGCTTCAACATCAGCAGATTTTAAAAATTAATGCATCTAGGCTTCTCTTTATTTGTTGGTTGTTTTTGGAGCCTTTAGGGTTCATGTTTTCAAGGTTTCCTCCATGACCATGAGGGGTAGAAACATGTTATTAAAAGAAAACTGAGATTTTTCACATAATCCCACATAATTCCAGGAACTGAGGTGCTAAACAACAGCTTTAGGTGCCTTACTTTAATAACACCAAACTCTGTGAGACTCATAATAAAATTGTGAGCATTGGCAACCCTGCAAGATCTGAAAGGCACCCTCCCCCTTTAAACATATGTGACTCCCTTTTTAGCACCTTTATGCCTAGCATCTCCCCCACTTGAGAGACTGCAAAAAAGTGGCACAAAACAAAATGACATGCCTTCTGTTTTCCCTCCTTTACTGTCTATAACTTTGTAAGAGCTATGGAAGAGTCATATTATTGCCATTATTATTTCAGCTAGATATTATGAAAAGCTTTCCAAATCTAATGATAGTTCAGGACTGGAATAGGTTACCAGGGTCGGCTTTAGGACCTGCGGGGCCTGATTCGAATACCCGGCGGAGGTCCGGGTCTTCGGTGGCACTTCGGCGGCGGCGGGTCCTTCACTCCGCTCCGGGTCTTCCTCAGCACTGAAGGACTCCCCGCCGCCGAAATGCCGCCGAAGACCCAGAGCGGACCCCCAGCTGGCTGAAGTGCCACCAAAGACCCGGAGTGAACTGCCGCTGGGTGAGTAAAAAAAATTAAAAGGGCGCCTAAGGCACGGGGCCCTCTTAGGCACAGGGCCCGATTCCGGGGAATGGGGGGAATCAGCCTGAAGCCGGCCCTGTAGGTTACCAAGACAGGTTGTAGAATCTCCATCACTGGGGCTTTTAAGAACAGGTTCGACAAACACCGGTCAGGGATGGTCTAGATTTACTTGGCCCTGCCTCAGTGCAGGAGGATGGACTAGATGACCTCTTGAAGTCCCTTCCAGCCTGACATTTATATGATACTGTGATTCATTAATTATTATTATTATTTATGATTTTATTTTATTGACAAATAGAAATAGAATCTGATCTCATTCACACCAATGTAAATTCATGGTAACTCTGAATTAAATACTTGTTTTGCTTTTCATGTATGTTCTCCCAGTTTGTCACTCTGTCAGTGGATTGGTATTTGTACATTTCTACATGCTTTAAAAAAAGGTAAGCAGTCATGGGATAAGAGGGAAGGTCCTCTCATGGATCGGTAACTGGTTAAAAGATAGGAAACAAAGGGTAGGAATAAATGGTCAGTTTTCAGAATGGAGAGAGGTAAATAGTGGTGTCCCCCAGGGGTCTGTACTGGGCCCAGTCCTATTCAGCATATTCATAAATGATCTGGAAAAAGGGGTAAACAGTGAGGTGGCAAAATTTGCAGATAATACAAAACTACTCAAGATAGTTAAGTCCCAGGCAGACTGCGAAGAGCTACAAAAGGAGCTCACAAAACTGGGTGACTGGGCAACAAAATGGCAGATGACATTCAATGTTGATAAATGCAAAGTAATGCACATTGGAAAACATAATTCCAACTATACGTATAAAATGATGGGGTCTAAATTAGCTGTTACCACTCAAGAAAGATCTTGGAGTCACTGTGGATAGTTCTCTGAAAACATCCACTCAATGTGCAGTGACTGTCAAAAAAGCAAACAGAATGTTGGGAATCATTAAGAAAGGGATAGATAATAAGACAGAAAATATCATATTGCCTCTATATACATCCATGATACGCCCACCTTTTGAATACTGTGGGCGGATGTGGTTGCCCCATCTCAAACAAGATATATTGGAATTGGAAAAGGTTCAGAAAAAGGCAACACAAATTATTAGGGGTATGGAACAGCTGCAATATGAGGAGAGATTAATAAGACTGGGACTTTGCAGCTTGGAAAAGAGACGACTAATGGGGGTTATGATAGAGGTCTATAAAATCATGACTGGTGTGGAGAAAGTAAATAAGGAAGTGTTATTTACTCCTTCTCATAACACACAAACTAGAGGTCACCAAATGAAATTAATAGGCAGCAGGTTTAAAACAAATAAAAGGAAGTATTTCTTCCCATAATGCACAGTCAACCTGTGGAACTCTTTGCCAGAGAATGTTGTGAAGGCCAAGACTATAACAGGGTTCAAAAAAGAACTAGATAAGTTCACGGAGGATAGGTCCATCAATGGCTATTAGCCAGAATGGGCAGGGATGGTGTCCCTAGCCTCTGTTTGCCAGAAGCTGGGAATGGGCGACAGGGGATGGATCACTTGATGATTCCCTGTTCTGTTCATTCCCTCTGGGGCACCTGGCATTGGCCACTGTCGGAAGACAGGATAGTGGGCGAGATGGACCTTTGGTCTGACCCAGTATAGCCGTTTCTTATGTTCTTATGTTCTAACTCATTTCCCCAGAGGGCTAAAATGAGTCTACTTCACTTTTTGAATCAATTCCTACAAATGGTAGCAAATCACTACTCCATGAAGGGAGGCGGGGGACAATGATCATATATCCAGTTTTCCTTATTATTAAGAAGTGATATAGTTCTCAGCCATACCTAAATTCCGTGCCTGCAAAACTTGTGCTGATATTCAGGTGCTCCCTCAATAAGCTGCCAGTTTTGGCATTGAATTGCGAAATGTGATTCATCAATATAATTGTAACAGCTCATTTTACAAATATTATGTAAACCACCGTAGTGTAACTTATAATGAAAGTATTGCGTAAGAATTTCAAAGTGCAGCCAATAAGAGCCGTCAAACACTTTGGAAAAATCAAGAACTTTCTCTTTAATCAGCTAGCTTTTATCTTTTTAAGACTAAACAAGACTGAGGCAGGTTAAGGTAGCCACAACATATCATAAAGAAGCTTGAAGCCATGCTTTTCTGCTGTGAGTAAATAATTGATTTTAGAAAAATTCAGCTTCTGCATAGCTATTTCAATTACCTGGAAAATGACAAAGAACACAGGGAGAGGTTAATGGTTGTAAAATATTTAAAGAAAAGATGTTTGGCTGTGCTTGTTATATTTTTTCATTTTTCCAATAGAGAGAAATCATCAGTGAAGCTAAATGATTGGGGTATGTGACAATGTTTAAGCCCTTCAGAGATGCATGCTACTACAAGTGTGATTTATACAAATGATTTGTTCATTAGAAAGACAGCATGTGGCATCCACTCGATGAACAAAAATTGAAAGGTTCTTCCTTGGGTGCCCTCAAGGCGAACAACTCTTTAGACAGCAGAAGAACTAGTCTGGTAGTACTGACAAACACATGCCTGTGCTGAAGATCAACCATTGCTCTAGTAGCAGAGGGCCAGCGTAAGGCACATGCACAACTTAAGTCCCTCTTAAGCCTTGAGGTCTTAAGAGGTTCATGGGTGTGTGCTTGGCCTTTGCAGGGCAGGTGGACTTTACACTCTGGGAGTGCCCAGAGCCCAGGTCACCCCAACTCCAGCCCCACCACACCAGGGAAAAGGGCCAGAGCAGAGTACAGGGGCATAAACAAGCCATATCCAGCCAGAGGAGGAGGATTCCCTCAGGCAGTCACTGTGGAGGACAGCCGATAATCCTGCCCTCTGAGGATGCCCTTGCGAGCTCTGGCATCGGGGGCATGCCAAGAGAAGGACGGCAGCAGCATGGTGATTCTGGGCAGTGCTGTGGTTCATGAGGCAGCCACTGTTACTTAGACCGGCAGAGCTGGGAACTGGACCCAAACTTCTGAGCCCCTCTCTGGCCCCTTAACCAGAGCACCGGCCTTCCTCCCTTTTCATAACACTGGCAGCACATCAGTGGTTCTCGTGAATGTCTCTTTCGACATTCCCCATCATTGTTTCTACCCCTTGTTGCCTTTCCTCCAGGCTGCGACTGAGCTCAGTGAACAGTGTTTGTTGGACGATGTCCATCTAAGTCACTTTGTGCAGTGGATTTTCTTACCACTATGTGGGAATGGGAAGCTTTATTCTCCTTACGTGCCTATGTTTATTTTTTTCTGCTGAGCCATTTGGCTGTGTCTGTATTTAATCTGAGGACTGTGACTAAGACGTATTCTTTTTCAAGCACAGAGGCAGTTAAGCCTTTGGTACTTGGTTAATTCATATCTGATTTTTTTGTTTTTGCTGGTTTTCCATGAACAAATTTAGCATCAAAATTCACCATATTGTGCAGACAGTTCTGCTGCCTCTTTGGAGTTGATCCCTTGTCTTGATACAAATATCACAGCCGTACACATTGACATGATGGTTTTTGGCACAGTGTTTCTATGCTGGGCTTTTTGTTATTTCTAGCTCTGTGCTGTAGCCCTTCCTTTTTCTACTAAGAACCAAACTGAGAAATCTCCTCCTGTGTCATTTGATGTTTTCTGTTTCAATCTGTTAGTGTTGCAATGTATTTCTGGGTTGCCACCAGAACTGTGTGGCTTTATTTGTTTTATTTAGCGGGAATAGAGAGGTGAAAGATGCAGACTGAAGTCCTCTAGTCATCCAACTAACAGACACAACACAAGCTGTGGCATTGTACATTTTCCCCACGGGACTCCTTAGTTGATTTTGCTCTAACGGGGCCATTCTGAGGTGTGCTCAGTCAACACGGCTCATTTAGTCCTTCACCTTTCTCCACGGGCCATTTATAGTGGTGACTTTGAGGTGCGGGAACAGGACTAAAACTCCAACTCCAACAATTCCCCTCTCAAATGCCAGTGGCTTGCGGCTATTAACAACAGGGGCTACATTCCAACCAATGAAAAGGCCTGTAACTCATTCATACTCACCTACGCCAGCTCCTTCCCATAACAGTTATTTTATGAAGAAAGTGCCATTAAAAAAAAACTGCTTCAAAAGGGACTCACTGCGCAGTCATTTACCAAAAATCAAACTTAAAAATATATTTACGTTGTTCAGCACAATTACTGCTGACTGTCTCCGCTGGTGGCGGGAGCCATGACCAGGAATTTTCCTGGGTTCTCAGAGTGCATAAGGTCTTTGATCGTTTCTTCTGAATTTATCTCTAATGTAGCAGAAATTAGACACTTCTTGGAACTGATTAGATCAAAGACATAAAGAGAGGTTACTGTAAGTGAGGAACTGCTGTGGATTCACCCATGGGCATTGAAATCCTGGTCATTTATTTTACTGTTATCCCTTAGCAAAAGAAGCCTTGACAGCAATTGAGACTTATCCTATCCAGGAACTGCGAAATCAATGGAAATGGGGGTCTCACTATTGAAACTGGGGTTAGGGCACCTATTTCTGCCATTGGGTGCTCACACAACACATTGGCAGTCAAGACCAGCATCTGAGCATTAAGGAGCTAACCTGAGCACTCAAATGGAGGACACAGCGTCCCCATTTCAATGCTGAGCCCATAGACCCTTTTGTAAAAGGAGGTGGCAGGGTTCCTTTGTCATACAAAAGCATTCGGTGCTGGAGCCCCGAGGGAGTGCTGTGTGGGGTGCAGGATGAAGAATTTACGGGGGCTTGTATTTATTACAAGGTAGAGCTCAGGTTAAGTTCTGCTTTACCAGCCCTAGCAATGGCTGCTGCTGTCACGGCTGTGATTAAATTCCAAGTAATGCCAGAAAGGGACCTCTGAGACTCTCCTGGGCTGAGACCGTGATGCTCACACTTAATCTGATGCTGAATATGAAATTATAGTAGTCTGATCCCAAAATGGCTATGGGACTGAGAACTTGACAGCCGACATTGAAAACCGTTGGAGGCTCGTTTTTCATTCCAATGGCTGCAGTTCGGCTTTTGGATTCATAGTCCCCAGGTTCAAGCCCTGCCAGGGACAGGCTCCCCCACTATGCAGAAAACAGCAATGCTGGTGTACTCTTTACAGACTCCTGTGAGCTCTGCTTGATGCTGTACCAGCACTGGACAGCTCTCAGCCTGATGCATGTACTGACCCCTTCTAGTTTTATTAGCATAGCTGGAACCAAGGCTTGGATCACAGAAGTTCCCCACTTCTACATCTTCACTCACATAGGATGGAAGAAGCATGCCCTCTAAAATTTGATGTCCTTTGTTGTCCACATGATCAAGGTGTTTCTTCTGGCCTTAAAATCTATTAAACTAAGGGCTGGATGTATTCCCCGAGCAGATGAGATGTTAAACTGATATCACATTAATTAAACAATGTGGGTTGTGAGTATTTGCTTCTGAAACAAAAAACAAAAACACTTCCACTAAACTTTCCACTACTCTATCAGTAGCAGCAGTCCCAAACTGTGGTATACCATTGCTGTGCATGGGTTATAAGCAGCCATGTTCCACCCTAGCTATGGCTCCATTTCAGTGGTGGATCAAAAGATTCCTCTAGATAGCTGGTGAAGCGTTTTGGGATGGAAGGTGTTACGTAGATGTAAATGCCTTGCAACATCATTATCCCAGTTTTTGGAAGAAGTTACAACTTTCGCAAGGTCTTATACAGATAGCATAGTACTCCAGGGTAAGCCACTTGGGGGAAGGACTAACCTGGATCAGCCCACTTGGTTTGCAAGGTTGTATTAAAGCATTTGTGTTGATTACCAAGGTGGATTTGAAGATACCCTTCTCCATAATTTGCTTTGGTTTTGTGTGCTCTTTGATCATTATACCTCAGCTGTGGGAAATGCGTTGGTTCTCTTTGTTTCAGTTAACTTTCCTTTTTCACTTTCATCCTTTTAGATAATTTATTCTTGTTTATTCTATTCACTTTCATATTTCGGTTTTACTTTCTATTAAAATTCTGCTTCAGTGGCTTATGGTGAGACTTTGAAGATGTCTCTCCCTGTCCTCAACCTTTCCAGGGGAACAAAATCCTCTCCTCATTTAACTCTTTCACTGCTATGTGTTATCTATTTACCTCCCTTTTAACTGCAATACCAAACAAAGCAGCATGTAATCAAGGTAGACTGTCCATTGTTTCCATATCTCTTTCAATGGGAATTAGGTAGCAATGGTTTGTCTGGCAAGAATTGAGTGAAAACAGCCTGCATTCATTAACATAGAATAGGTTTTCTCAGTTTTTTTTTAAATACATCAGTATATAAAATTATACAAAAACAACTAAGGATGGAAACCACTTAGTATGTCATCTAGTCCACCCAGCACAGATGAACAGTATTAGTTTGGTTCATACTCGCCTGGGAAAAATGACTTTTTGTAAGAGCAGGCGATAACCCCAGTATTCTATCCAATATTTGCACTCTTTATAAAAACAAATTTGACTGCACTTATGCTATCAGGGCCGCTCCATTTGCCTACACAGCCAATAGCCAATGTTCACTGCCATACTTTCACACTGTGCATTAATGTCTGCACTGCATAAAACCAAGTGGCAGTGTAATCTAATCTGCAAATTTAGTTCCATTCTAAATTCACCTGAGTTAGTCTATTGAAGATGAAAGTGACTATGCTATTTCTTTGAGACCTAGTTGTTCACCCACTGAGTAATGCAAAGAGAATGAACACAAAATTGGTATGAGCCTCTGGAATAAATGTACTGCTTGAATGGAGAACATGCCTTTGTACATGCATGAAAAACCTATACATAATGAAACAATATATCTGATGCTAAGCAGAAGGAAGACTGTGGAGAAGCTGACCATGACGTTAAAATGGTTTCTGGAACTGGCACTAAAACATGCTCCTCACATGCGTTGTGTTAATAAAAGCCTTCTCCAAGAAGGGCCTTTTTTCTCTCTGAGTTACAAAGATTTTAAATTTTCAAAGTGGAGCAAAGGTTCAGTGGAGAAAAATACCCTTATGCACAGCCGCTGAAAAGGGCTTTCAAGACAGCTGTTCTTGTCCCCTGCCTAAACAATGGAGTTCTTTAGCTGGCATTTCCTTTCCTTTTCAGATGTGGAAGCTTCTTTACTTTTTCACGTCTTTGTACAGAGATGGATTTTTTTCCACCCTTTGTTCTCAAGTTTTTGGTGTTTTTTTTTTTAAGAGATATTCAGCCTGGAAGATTTATTTGATTTCAACTTTAAAATGAATCTCCCAAATAGAAACTGTGGGTAGTAAGTGCCATTTGTCTATCAAGTTTATGGTATTTACACAATTGCTTTTTGTTTTATTAGACCCTGACTCTATTGTTAATATTTCACTGGGTTTTCACTGGTATGTTAGAGGTACATAGTGAGAGGGCAGATTTTTCTACCGTACCAATTCAGACCCCATTCTTGCAGCTATTCTACCCACACAACTCCCAGTGACATCAATAGGAGCCCTGGATTGGGAGATACAGAAACATTCCCTTCATGTCCTGGCTTTGATTCTCAGAACCTGAAGACTGACCTGAGCGCTGTCATGAGTGACAGTCCCGGATGACTGGAAAAAGGCTAATGTAGTGCCCATCTTTTAAAAAGGCAAGGAGGAGGATCCAGGGAACTACAGGTCAGTCAGCGTCACCTCAGTCCCTGGAAAAATCATGGAGCAGGTTCTCAAGGAATCAATTCTAAAGCACTTAGGGTACGTCTATACTTACCTTGTTTAGACGCGATAAATCGATCCCGGAAGTGCTCGCCATCGACGAGCCTGCCTGCTGCGTGTGGACCCGCGGTAAATTCCAACTAAGATAGTTCGACTTCAGCTACGTGAATAACGTAGCTGAAGTTGCATATCTTAGTTCGAAGTGGGGGGTTATTGTGGACCAGCCCCCAGATGAGAGGAAAGTGATCAGGAGCAGTCAGCATGGATTCACCAAGGGCAAGTGCCTGACTAACCTAGTTGCCTTCTATGACGAGATAACTGGCTCTGTGGATGAGGGGAAAGCAGTGGACGTGCTATTCCTTGACTTTAGCAAAGCCACAATATTCTTGCCGGCAAATTAAAGAAGTATGGGCTGGATGAATGGACTATAAAGTGGATAGAAAGCTGGCTAGATCGTCGGGCTCAACGGGTAGTGATCAATGGCTCCATGTCTAGTTGGCAGCTGGTATCAAGCGGAGTGTCCCAAGGGTCGGTCCTGGGGCCGGTTTTGTTCAATATCTTCATTAATGATCTGGAGGATGGCGTGGACTGCACCCTCAGCAAGTTTGCAGATGACACTAAACTGGGAGGAGTGGTAGATACGCCGGAGGGTAGGGATAGGATACAGAGGGACCTAGACAAATTAGAGGATTGGGCCAAAAGAAATCTGATGAGGTTCAACAACGACAAGTGCAGAGTCCTGCACTTAGGACGGAAGAATCCCATGCACTGCTACAGACTAGGGACCAAATGGCTGGGCAGCAGTTCTGCAGAAAAGGACCTAGGGGTTACAGTGGACGAGAAGCTGGATTTAAGTCAACAGTATGCCCTTGTTGCCAAGATGGCTAATGGCATTTTGGGCTGTATAAGTAGGGGCATTGCCAGCAGATTGAGGGACGTGATCATTCCCCTCTATTCAACATTGGTGAAGCTTCATCTGGAGTACCCACCCAGTTTTGGGCCCCACACTACAAGAAGGATGTGGAAAAATTGGAAAGAGTCCAGCGGAGGGCAACAAAAATGATTAGGGAGCTGGAGCACATGACTTATGAGGAGAGGCTGAGGGAACTGGGATTGTTCAGTCTGCAGAAGAGAAGAATGAGGGGGGATTTGATAGCTGCTTTCAGTTACCTGAAAGGGGGTTCCAAAGAGGAGGGATCTAGACTTTTCTCAGTGGTGGCAGATGACAGAACAAGGAGTAATGGTCTCAAGTTGCAGTGAGGGAGGTTTAGGTTGGATATTAGGAAAAACTTTTTCACTAGGAGGGTGGTGAAGCACTGGAATGGGTTACCTAGGGAGGTGGTGGAATCTCCTTCCTTAGAGGTTTTTAAGGTCAGGCTTGACAAAGCCCTGGCTGGGATGATCTGGTTGGGGATTGGTCCTGCTTTGAGCAGGGGGTTGGACTAGATGACCTCCTGAGATCCCTTCCAACCCTGATATTCTATGATTCTATGATGTCAGGGGTGATAGTGGCTGGCCACAGTGCCCCAGGGAAAGAGGGGTTTAGCTTATTAGAAACAGAATTCCTTTCCAAAGGGTCTGTATTTGCAGACTGGTGACAAACTAATGACATCTAAATAACCTGCAAGGCGGGCAGCTGTCATGTGTTGACATACTCAATGAACACAGTAGCAAGCTGTGCGTGAAAGGAGAGGAGGGACTCATTGCCATCTCAGATAAGCAGGTCATTTGCTGCCGATTACAAGAATCAGGAAGGTAATTAATTGGACACAAAGCAGGTTCCAGTTGTTCAGAGGGAGAAAAATTATGCTGTTATTATTATTATTACAGTAACACCCAAAGACTCACCCTGCCAGACTCTGCCCAACACACAGGAAGACACGGCTCCTATACTGAAGAGCTTAGTCTTCCCCGTCTCCTCTAGTTATCAGGACAGATACGCAGCCTGTAAGGACCCAATTTTCCACTCCAGTTTATGGAGGAGATTCTGCTTGTTGCCCCGTCAAGCTGCACAGAACAATACGCTAGGAATCCACAATTATCATCTATTTATATAATGTCGTTTACCCTGGAGGTTCTCAAAGGGCTTGCTAAATGATGGCATTTAGATGCCTCATTCCTATTGATTGGTTGCATGGTCAAGCAAAGCTCCCATTAAAGTCAATTGACAGCAGGATTTGACCCGCTGTACAGAGAGGAATCACTTCACTACTTAAACTACTGAGCCTGGGGGAGGATCCTAACCTGCCCCTGCTGTGTGAACCAGCCAGTCTTATGGGGCCTCTCCCAGAGCGCCCCCATTGAGTGGAATGGGGGTGCTTCAGTGGGTTAAGGGGGGATAATAGAGAGATCTATAAAATCGTGAGTAGTATAGAGAAAGTAAATAAGGAACTGTTATTTACTCCTTCTCATAATACAAGAACAAGGGGCCACCAAATGAAATTAATAGGTAGCAGGTTTAAAGCAAACACAAGAAAGTATTTTTTCACGCAACGTACTGTCAACCTCTGGAACTCCTTGCCAGAGGGTGTTGTGAAGGCCAATACTATAATGGGGTTCAAAATCGAGCTAGATAGATTCATGGAGGACAGGTCCATCAATGGCTATTAGCCAGGATGGGCAGGGATGGTGTCCCTAGTCTCTGTGTGCCGGAAGCTGGGATTGGGTGACAGGGGATGGATCACTCGATGATAACCTGTCTGTTCATTCCCTTTGGGGCACCTGCCATTGGCTACTGTTAGAGGACAGGATACTGGGCTTGATGGACCTTTGGTCTGACCCAGTATGGCCGTTCTTATATTATGTTTCAATTAGGCCCACCCTGCCTCCCCTGAGCAACTGGGAGAGGGGAGGGGTAAACTGAGCTGGAGTTAAGCTCTGGTTAGCTTGGTACCGAGTAGTGCTGAATCCTCTTCATTATTATTTCTATGATGGTAGCAGCTAGAGGCCAGCTGAGATCAGGGCCCCGTTGGACTGGGCTCTGCAGACTGGTAATAAGACACAGTTCCTGCCCTGAAGAGGGAAACAGAGGTGCACTGACTTGCCCTAGGTCACCAGCAAAGCCAGGGATAGAACGCCGCCGGTCTCCTTGCTCCTAGTTGAGTGCCCTAGGACCTTTCCTCCTATTGGGTTGCTCTCATTTGCTTTGCATTCAGATGGGATTACCCAGGTTGTGACTGGGTGAGAATTTGCCCTTTGTATTTAAATGCATGTCTTCTCCCTTGTTCAACTAGGCTTGCAGTGGCATTTTACAGCCTGCAGATTGCACCTTGATTGGATCCCTTTTCTGTCTCTTCCCACCCCCTCCACCCCCACCCCGTTCCTCACAACACTTTTACTCAAAGCATTAAAGTGCTGTCATTTTCTGCTGGTCTCCAGAAGCTGCCTGAATTTTAACACAGCCAGTAAAATGCTGTATGTGTCCCTACATGGCCAACATTTTAATATCCTGCATTTGTATTGGTGGGCCCTGCCCTCTCTTTCTAGCAGGGTAATGAGGTGAGGCAAGGTACCACCCAGTAATGTATGGGGGAAAGCCAAGCGGACCAATGGGCTCATCATCTAAATGCACAATCTAGGAAAGGTCAAGCCAGCCAGAGCCTCCTTCTATGACTCAGAGCCCGGAGGAGACATTTGAATTCTGAGTTCTGTTGAGTTTGACTTTATTCTTCTGAGAAGCGTGGGAATGAGATAAGAAAGGGTCACAGAGCCAGGCCATGTGAATGACAAAGATTTTAACAAGGCTGGCAAATGATGCAATTAATCTCTCTCCTTCCAGCATCTGCTGCACTGTAATCTCACAGTTCCTTCTCGGGTCAGGGTGGCACTCAATCCCAGCTGGAGTCTTTGATTCAGCACCGGTCAGGGCTCTTGTCATGTCCATTTTTCGCCCCTTAGCATTTCTCTTTGGCCTTGTAACCGTGTTCCGTTCAGAACTGGAGCCAGAGAGCAGATTTGACTAGGTGAAAACAATGGGCGAAGCTGGGAAATAAGAAAATGATCAGTGCCAACTTCCTTTCCCAGAACAAGGCCTCCGTTCAGCAAGCTACTTAAGCATGTGCCTAACTTGAGGCATGTGTGTAATGTCATAGGGACGACTCACGTGCATAAAATCCTGGCTGAATCAAGATGCAAAGTTCTGATCATTTCCATGGTGCAGAAGGAGCATTGGCCCATCACTCATCTCCTGAGTAACTTATCTGGCAACATTTTCCTCATTCCTATTGCGTTCGCTGTTTCAGAACTCAAGACTATTCGGAAGATGTGCTGACCCCAATACTCTGCACTCCAAGAACATAATTTGGCCTGAGAATCTCAAAGTGCTGTTCATTAATCCTCACCACTTCCTGTGGAGGGAGCTAAGTGTTATTAACCATCTTTTGCCGATGGAGAAGCAGGCACAGATACACAACTGTCCTCAGGGACTCAGTGCAGAGGGAGGTCTGGGAATACAGCTCACAAATTCTGATTGCCAGTCTCCTGCAGTAATCCACAGAACACATTCCATAGCAGACACTTTCCCCTCTGTACACCAGGAGCCCCACCACCTGGGGAGGTAAATCCCTAGCCAAATAAATTATATGTTCATATCCTTGGAAACGAGACCTGTGACAAATTCCTGTTCCTTTCCCAGAAAGGGATATGGTAGCATGATATCAATCACTGCAATCCCACTTAAGCCTATATCGGGGGTAGGCAACCTATGGCATGGGTGCCGAAGGCGGCACGTAAGCTGATTTTCAGTGGCACTCTCACTTCCTGGGTCCTGGCCACCTGTCCGGGGGGCTCTGCATTTTAATTTATTTTTAAATGAAGCTTCTTAAACATTTAAAAAACCTTATTTACTTTACATACAACAGTAGTTTAGTTATATATTATAGACTTATAGAAAGAGACCTTCTAAAAACGTTAAAATGTATTACTAGCACGCAAAACCTTAAATTAGAGTGAATAAATGAAGACTCGGCACATCACTTCTGAAAGGTTGCTGACCCCTGGCCTATATTAAGGTTTTAAGTGGAATGTGAGCAGTGCATTGGACCTAGTTCTCGCCCTCTGAATTTCACCCACCTGTGGCAGTATAACAAGCTCCTTGAACATAAATGGCAGCGCTGGCTCTATACGTTATGAATAGTTCAGTAATCTGAAAGATGATATGATATATCTGCTAATATTGCAGATCAGGTTGTTATGCTCCAGAGAAGCTGTATTTGGGTAACTGGAGCAGATTGGAGGTGGAGCTCTCCCTTCTGGCCCACTGGAGATCTAGCATGTGTGGGATGAAGGGAGAACAGTTATTTTCTAAAGGATGTTAAATCAAATGCCAAATGTAATGCAGCTTCTTCCCAGGAGGTGCTTTGCTGTAGACACTCTGCTTCAGTGATAAAGCTTTAACCAGGATAAACATCTGTGCGCTCAGGCTGGAGCTGAGGAGAAAAATCCTTGTCAAGGACATTGGGCTGTGTTTGTACACATTTGAAATGTTAATTTGGAGAGGAATTTGAACGGTGTAATTAATAACTGGAGCAGAAGAGCTCGACTTCAGGCGGGTTGTTCACGTGCACCCCACCTTACGAGGTTTGGATAAACGCAGAGGTCATTTCTGGGACCGAATGAATATCCTGCCCCCATTGCCACAGACTCTCCATTTCTGCAGTTATCAAGTGCGAATAGTACGTGTCACTCATACAGGGAGGCTTAAAGGAGAATCTCAAAGCTCTTTCGGTGCATTATTTAACAGACCCTCGGCATCCTCTTGTGAGGCAACTATTGTTACCCCTGCTTCATAGATAGGGAAACTAAGATACGGATAGGTCAAGTGACTGGTCCAGATTCACCTAGGGCCTCATGCTGCCACCCCTCCAAAGACCGCGAGGTACCTCATGGGCCTTTTCCTGGAGTAAAGTCAGCAGATTTAGGCCCATAGGTGAATCTCACCCTTTGAGTTTAGGAAGAGCACAAGGCCTGAAGCTGTGCTGGCTGTTTGCAGAGAGGTGAATCTCATCCACTTCTTGTTCATTCCACTTGGCCTTCCCGTCTCCTCCACACAGCGAGCATGGGCAAGGATCTCATACCATATTTCCAGGCTATCTCCCACAGTTATGTAGGGGGTCCCAGGACGCTGCTTTAGGCTAGAGGAGCAAACTAGAAAAGGGCAATAAAACGAATGTGCTGCGTTAGCAGATTGTGATGTTGGTGATGTGAAATCATTCCCCAGCCTTGTCCCATTCCCTGACCGAGACCACACAGGGCTGCAGACAGAAACTTGTGTTTGCACAAAAATGAAATGATCAAACCTTCTCTAGCCCTCATGTAGCTCTGCATGCCTTGCATTTTTATCAAAGGCCTGCTCCTGCTCCCATTGAAGTAATAGCAAAATTCATATGGTCTTCATTGGGGAGTAAGAGCTGATCCATGATTTGTGTTATTACAGCCTTCAGCGCTGCTGTTTTGAGCTGTGATCTCCTCAGGCCTCACTAGCAGAGTGGTGGTGAACCTGTTCAGTACTTGGACAGGAGACCTGAAGAGAAAACCCGGAGGGCTGCAGGAAATGGCACTGGTGGGTTGAACTGCTGTGCCCTGGGAGTGATTAGATACCCAACACCCCAATGTGCTACCAGTATAGATGGCTTATAAAATGGTTTATTTTTCTTGTAAGTTCTTTGGGTCAGGGAATGTGAGGTGAGGCCTCTGTATCTGTAGGTATGTAAAGAGTTAACAAAGTGCCAGTAGGTGGCGCTGAAGAGGATGTGCCATAGTTCCTAAGTCCGACGGGCCCAATAAAAGTTGTTTTGGTTTGTTGTGGTGCCCTGCAAATGGCTTCCTCTGAGCAGCTTTTTACACCAGCTAGTCACAGGTGTACAGTGTGTATTTAGCACAACTGAGCTCAGATCCCCGACTGAGGCCTATAGATACTACAGAAACAAACCACCACAACAGTAGCTTGGGATCCCTAAAAGGGGAGTGCTGGTGTATACATATGAGTTGTTATTATTATTGATGTTATTGTGTAGAGGGGACTTGATGTGTGATCCTCAATAAAGCCCTTGTGTTTTATCTCATCTTCATGCGATATTGAGCATACAAGCCCCGCTTTAAAGAGGCTTATTCATTTATGGGGAAGTTCCATGTTTATGGCTCTCAAGGCAAATGTACCATCAAGCTCAAGGATTTATGGCAACAACCCTTGGGGTTTTTGTTTTTTCTTAACAGCTTTGGGATTTGTAACATCCAGAAAACAGTCACGCCCACGGGATAGCACCTAAACCAACCTGCATTATGTCACTTCACACCATGTTAACCTCCCTGCATATTTTCCAAAGTAATCGGATTTGACTGTTTCCTTGCAAATTGATAGAGCATAAAGGAGACAGCCGAGTTTACAGATGGCTGCATAGATAGAGACGACCCTTTGAATTAAAAATAGTTCTGCATGTCAGGACTTGTCCAGGGTAATCAAAACCACCCAGGAACCGTTGATCTCACTCAAATATACAATGTAACAAGTTTCCACCCACACCCTACACTTTCACAGTATATATTTATAGATGTATATATGTGCACACATACACACACCAAGCACAAACAGTACATCTAGGCCCATGATTTGGTTTTTATGTGTGTACTTTATATGTGTAGATAGATAATCATCATCATCTATCTCTTGGGTGGCTACTAAACATTTGTGAATGTACAGCATGTTGACAATCCTGCATACTTCAGGGCTAGAGACTTAGGCTGAAATTTCCAAAGTCACCAAGACTTTGAACTTCCAAATCCCATTAAAATTAATGGGGACAGGTGTCCAAATGCCTAGAGGCAGCTTTGAAAACCTCAGGCATATGTCTTTGCTGCCCCTTCAGTGTCTAGGATTCTGTTTACTGGTATCACATGCGAAGAAGTGTCTCAGTGCTGACAGACTTTTAGAAAAATGCATTGATCAAAATGGGCTCAAGTGGTCTGAAAAACTCTCCACTTCTTTTCCCCCTAATGTGCTTGCTAAGTTTAAAGACGCGTCTCACAGCTTGTTGATGGAGTAGTGACTGGGGGAACAGGGATCAGGAATTGATAAGGAGGCTTGGAGCTTTTCATCGCCAGCTCACGGGTTCGAAGCAAGCTGGCAGGGAATCGATGTCGTTGCTATTTGGCAGCTGTTCCCTGGCCTGTGTGAAGTGAGTGAGCAGGCTTCAGCCACACTGGGCTCTCAGGGAGGGGTTCCCACACCACAAAAAAACCCTCCCCCTTTGGCACAAATTGGTACCCGGGCTGACAGGCCCAGCAGGAAGGCCAGGAAGTGAACAGAGAGGCACTGAGAGCCCATTGCTGTCTCTGCAGGGGTGTGGCAGGCTGAGCTGTGCCCTTATCTGGTACTGCTGGTTACACATGGAGGGTGTCTCTCTCCAGCTCGCTCTCTCTCTGCACTGTTATATAGAAAGTTCCCAGGGCTGTAAATTCAGCACTAAACTCACTTTAAAAATACAAGGGCGAGAAGGTGGGTGAGGTAATACTTTTTGTTGAACCCACTTCTGTTGGTGAGACAGACAAGCTTACCAGCTACACAGAGCTCTTCTTCCGGTCTGGGGAAAGTTCTCAGAATGTCACCTACACAGCCCTGAAGAGGAGCTGTGTAGCTCAAAAGCTTGTCTCTCTCACCAGAAGAAGTGGGTCCAATAAAAGATATTACCTCCCCCACTTTGTGTCTCTAACATTGTGGGACTAACGTGGCTACAACTACGCGGCACTTCGAAATACAAGGTGGTTGTGGTGACCCCTCAGTTAACCAAGCTAGAGACCTGCCAGCTTGATTCCCTTTCCCTGAAAGCCGGAATATGGCTAGCTCAGGACACAGTCATTTTCTCTGACAGGCTGTGGTCAGTGTAGATTGTCCTGGGCTTTATTTAACTCTTCAGATTAATACTGCCTTTTGCAAGGACCAAACCCCCTCTCGGAGCTGTCCTCTGCCATCTAATTAAATATTTCTCCTTAGCTGCCTCATCGGAAACAACAGCTTATCTCCCGAGTGCCTTAAATGACTCACAATGAGAGGAGTTGGTGCAGCTTTAGATCCTGCAAAGTGCCTCAAACTCCTTCCTATCAACTGCTCCGCTAGTTCCAGTACCCTTTAAATGGGTATCTCTTACATTGCGCCTGGCTAGTGAAATGAGAAGTGTGGAATGACTGGAAATCATCATATTATCATGGTTACCCTGTTTTCTACTAAATACCCTATTCGTCGCTTTTTAGATTAATAGGACAAAACAGTCAGTTCTGCAGCTTTTCTGGGAAAACACAGTAAGGCCCCAATTCTGCAATGAACACCATGTAGGAAACCCACTACCCCCATGTGGAAACTCATCCACTTTAATATCTCTCCACCTAGACCCTCACACTCACAGAGTCTGTTGCAGGACTAATTCGGTGAAGTGAGGTTTCCCTTCAGCAATCAATAGCTGATGGTGATAAAGACCACCTCGATAAACGAACAGGCAGGAAGATGTCAGCTAGATTTAAATAATGTTAAACAAATGAATGGTTGTGAATAGGGCTCAGGGAGAATTTGTATCTGCTCTAGGGTCAGGGATTAAGGCCAGGATGCTGCTGGCAATAATATATGGAGATATCCTTTCAGGTGTATGAATTAGCCAGGTTTCAGGGGAAGAGGGTGTGCAAAGTTCTGGTACATAAGGTTAACTCAAACACTGCAGCATTCTGGACTCTGCCATTCCTCTTGGGGAGAGCATTAATTGCCTGGAAGGAATGAGAAGGACTTTTTGAAAGTAACATATTCCCTTCCTCTCCTTTGAGTAAGGTTGAAATTTCATAGGTTTCACGGGGAAGCAGATATCTTTCATTTTCCAAGTGATCATCTGCAATGGGCAACTGAGGAAAAAATAACAGGAAAATATTTGTTCAAGATATAGTTCTTTTTAAAGTAGTGTCTGGCTAACGGGCTGGAATATCTCATCAAAGCAAGTGAGAGTAAAGAAAACAGAAACATTTCACTTTTGCAGTGAACATGAGTTAACTAAAAATCAGTCACTTACAAAGTAGCCACTTACAAAGCAATGGCCACTCCACAGAGGTGACCCTACCCCCACATGGGCCATGTGCTACTTACTACCATGGCAATTCCCACGTGCCTGGGTTTCTCTGCTACTCTGCCTATGAATAACACTGGTCTATCTGGGTACACAGCACAAGGATTGTTTTGTGGCTACCGTGCTGGACTGGGACCTAGGAGTGTGCGGTTCAATGGAGTGTGCGGTTCTGCTACAAACTCTGTGACCTTAGAGAAAACAATCTTTCTGGGCCTCAGTTTGCCATATGTAAAACAGAGCTATTACAACTTTCGGTCTCCCACTCTATTGACTGTAAGTCTTTCATGACAGGAACAGTCTCTTGCTATGTCTTTGTACAGTGCCTAGCACATCGGGCATAGGTACTTTCACAGTGATAATGTTTACACTGGACTCCACCATGCAGCATGTGAGCACCTTAGAAGTTGTAGAAGAAACACATGCGTTTCTCAGATTCTTTCTCTGCGTTCCTTGATGGAGGAAATCTTTCGTCCTGTCCGACTGGGTGGAAGTTGTAAGGAATGATGCGACTTGCACATATTTTGAGGGGTCTGTAAGAGTTTGGCTTCCATTCCATTGTGGCATGAGCTCCTCGAGCTCTGCAGTAAGTGGTGAGCAGCAGATTTTTAAATTACTAAGGAATTGTCATAAGACCGGGAAATTAATGATTGCTCTTTGCAAGGAAAAGTTAACAGGGAGATGCCAGCACAGTGTACGGACAGTTGAGTGTCAGCTCATTAGCTCTGGCAAATTTGTTGATTATCAGGTTATTAAAAGGCTCATTTCTCTTTCTTTGGCAAAGTTTTGCCCTAGGAGAATGGCATTTGAAGTGGCCCTGCCTGGGAAAAGGGAGACACAAGGTTCAGCTGGGGCACTTATTTGGGGGGAAATCCCTCCTCTGAAAGCAACTGAGAGTTTGGATTCGACCCCTTGAAACATTCATTTGCCTTTTGTTAAATACACTTCCATGCAGATACAGAGCTGGAGAACAACCTATTCTGCCTATCTCCAGATTGGGTGCAGCACGACCAGTGGCAGTGCAAGCTCCCCCCAGAAGTGTCCTGCCAATGTGCTTGTGATGGGACTGGGTGTACCAGTGGTGTTGCCTAGTTAGGTCACTGGGCCCCAGCTCTCCGGCATTCCTTGCCGGCAACCACTCCAAAACGGTGGCAGTCCTCCTTCCAGTAGCTACAGACTCAGCCCTCTGGCCAGGTCACCAATAGTGTTTGTTCCCTTACGGGGTAACCAAGTCCAGCAAAATATATATAGTCCAACATCCCCACAAAAGAAAGGGTCTTCAGCCACCTCCAGGTCCCTGTGAGTGGTGCGCCCTGGACTCAGGCTCACAATTAGAAACTGTGCAAAAGAGTGTGCACAAAAGGAGAACAAATGCAAAGCAGGGGAGAAAAAGCTGAGTAAATAGGAATGCCAACCTCTCCCTCCAGCCTTCCCCATGGCAATCATTACAGTACTTAGAAGACACAAAAGGCCAAAGGGAGACAAGAAAAAAAATTAGGTGGGGCAAGTGGAGAAAAGATGATAATAATAAAAATGTAAAAAGAAAATGAAATAAATACAAGGAAAAAGCCAGGCTGCATTCCAATAGACTGCAGGGTCCAGTGAGCTGATGTGACACAAAAAAAGGTAAAACACCTTGCTTCCTGGATAATACAAAGATCAGAGCACAGGTGATAAGAAATTGAAGGAAGGAAGGGTAAAATTTGAATGCAGAAATTACTGAAGGGAATAAACTGCAGGCAATATGCTATTTTGCTATGCTAATAAAGAGATGAAAGCAAATTGAATGGGAGCAGAGACTGGCAAAAGTCTTATTTTTGTTGGAAAGAATAAGAGGATAAATGTTTTTAACATTTATGAAGTCAGAAAATAAAGCAAAGAGACTCAGAACATCAAGCTCATAGATGAGAAAATTAAAGTACATAAAATATTTATTCATTTGTGCTTAGTGGCTGTCAGCCATGCATGCATTTGTAGAAATGGGATGTTTCTGGGCATAGTTATAGACTCTTTCCCCCCCACCCCCACTCCAGAGATGAACAGGAACAATTTGGTAAATAGCAGCTGAATATGCAGTTCATTTTCCACATTCCATTAATGTTTCATTTCTTAATACCCTCAAAATAAAATGGGAAGTTGGTGTAGAACATTATTCCCTCTTAATATAATAATAAAAAAGTATGTGGCTCCAGGCCAATAATCAAGACTATTAACTGGCATCTGTATTAAAATGTGATGTGAATGTTGGTAAAAGGTGACAGACTGACAGGAGCCCTGCAGTAATCAGCAGAAACAGGTTCAACAGTGGCAGCACAAAGTTACCTCCCGGTGCCCACACGTTCTGGTCTCAGGATCAGCGCTGCAGGAGGCTTTTTGTGCTTCTTGCTGACATTGCAAATGAAGATGGCAATTGTAGTGGCACACGTGGGCCAGCTGCCTGCTGGGAAATGCACTGAGACCCCTGCAGTTCATTTCACAGTGTGGAGACAACAGAACAGCCAACAGCTGGTAATTTCCATGGCTGAATTCATGACTGTGATTGGAATGGTGGAATGGTGGCTTTTAATGAAAATGTGATTAAGTATATCTGATCAGTTATCCCATTAAAATCAATGTACCTTTTAAATACTTTCTTACCTTTTGTCAGTTCTTCCCCCTACTTCCCAATTATGGACCTGGGGTTCAGTCATTTGAAATGAGACTCTAACATAATGTCTTAATGTTACCTCGTATCAAAGGGACATTCCACATACGTTTTAAGAACAATGCTACAATGCCTGGAACAGTTCAGTTCCAAAAACAAGACAGTTACACTGTTGGCTTCACCCCAGCCTGTGCCCCATTAGCCTAAGGCAATGGTCTGAAAGGAGGATATTGGCTTCTATGTTTCTCATCACTCTCCTTTTCTCTTGCCAGTTGTTTTTTTTAAAGAAATCCACCCACAAGGAGAGAACAAGGGCGACCCCATTAATGGAGAGAGAGAACATGTTGTAAGATGGAGCAACCACTCCAAGGTCAAAGTAATACCCTTTTATGACTGAGCATGGAAGGGCAGATTTGTGGTTTTAATTCTGAAAGGCCCAATTTTAAATTGTAATAGTAAACATGCCCACTTATACAGCAGCTGGAGAACAAATCTGCGGCATATTCAGCCTGATTCCAGCTTCAGACAACAGCCAGCCAGGATGGCCTTTGAAAGGGTTCCAGGGCCCAGTGGAAACAAGACGAGAGGTCAACAAGAGCATGGATCGGTAGGTGGAGGAGCGGCAAATCTGTCTGGAGTCACTGGCTGGGGAAGTTAGAGCAATGCCTCCTATTCCTCCTACTACATGTGGCAGCAGTCTTTGCAGGGGGCATGGGATCTGTAATGTATTGTGCTACATACACCAAAGCAACAGGGCCTTAGTCAACTGCCCCTTCAAGGATCGTGATGCTGTGAGTTTGCACCAAGGGGAGCAGAGGAGATTCTGAGGGCTAGCAGCTACAGAAACATTTTGCTGCTCAGCCAATCGCCCACCTACTAAATGGAACATGAGCATGAGGTTTCAGTTATCATCAGCTCATCCTTGTCAGGAGTTAGGCTAGAGGCTAATAACCTGCCCATTGCCTAGGGCCAAATACAGCCCATTACTAATTTTAATTTGTTTGATAGGGAATTCCATTTGCTCCAGTGCTCTGGTTCACATCACTAGGTATCAGTTGTTTATTCTCCTGACAACAGAATTTTGAGTTTATCACTTGCATTTTCCCATATTGGGTAGCTGTATCTTGTGTAGTTTGTCGTTTCCCTCCACTCTCTTAGAAGCAAGCATTTCTTTCCGGTCATTGAACCAGCTATATTTATTTATATTCCCTTTTCTGTAGCTTGTGTTGAACACGCAACACCTGGCAGACAGGAGGAACAGAGAGGCTAATGAATACCCTTTGGAACAAAACACCACCTCTGACCTTACCGCATACCTTACATGATTGCCAGGCTAGGGAGATGATCAACTCTGAAAACACTTACATGTTCAAAGCCAAGAGATTTACAGTGATCTCGTCACGGGCCCACAAAGAACGGTGCTCTTTGGTACAACGTTGCACCTGAAATCAGTTTGAGGAGAGATTGTCAAAACTGCTGAGGGTGCCCTGTACCTCTGAACATCAAGCCACTGTTGTTTGTCAACCCACTAGTTTTGTTGCTTGTCTCTTGTTTGAAGAACATGAGGAATAGTGCCACATAATTGATGGAAAATGTAAATGTTTCACCTACTGTGTAGGACAGATGAGTGTGTAGCCACACCTTGCTCTGAACCTGTCAGGGTGGGTGGGTTCAGTGTGCAAAGGGAACAGAGCGGATTGTATCAAGGGGCTGAGTTTCAGTTTAGGGCACTTTGGGGTGGTCTCTGGAACGCAATTTTCCCCTGGGTTTCCCCAATCCTACTTGTACATAGTGATGGGCAAACCTCAAAGGTTTGGAAGCTTAGTTCAGTTCACGTGAACAGACCAAAATGTGTCTATGCCTCTCTAAACTATAGCCAGAATTTCCAAAGCTGGGCTGGAGTTTTCAAGAGGATGCAGCCTCTCTTCTCAGATTCTGGCTATTTCCTGTTTCTGATCAAGCTGCCGTCTGGAAATGCAGCGACAACATCACAAAGGAAAAATGTTGGAGCTAAAATGCTTCTAATTGCCATAAAGGATCCATGTGTAGCCTACACTTAGGCCTGGTCTACACTAAGCCCCCAATTCGAACTAAGGTACGCAACTTCAGCTATGTGAATAACATAGCTGAAGTTCGAAGTACCTTAGTTCGAACTTACCTCGGTCCAGACGCGGCAGGCAGGCTCCCCCGTCGACTCCGCGGTACTCCTCTCGCCGAGCAGGAGTACTGCAGTCGACGGCGAGCATTTCCGGGTTCGACTTATCTCTTCCAGACAAGACGCGATAAGTCAAACCCAGAAGTTCGATTGCTTGCCGCCGAACTAGCGGCTGGGTATAGACGTACCCTTAGAGAATGGGTCTTTGTCCCACTATAGACGCTGGGCTACCTAAGAGGTTAATGCTGATAAATCTGCTAAGTGTGTTAACCAGAGGACTTAGTCTGTTAGACTGAATGATCATGATTTCTGGTTTTAATGGTGAAGGTCTGTAATTCAAGCCTCAATGGGGATCATTTACATATAGTTATTTGGGTTTGAGGTTGGAGTGAAGTTCCCATGAGTGAAGTTGTTAATTTAACCAAATATCAAGTGTTTATGTTTTATTACACCACTGATTTTCCCTGGGCCCCTGAGTCTGAGGAGAAACTATACTGAAAGGCCCCAGGAATTTCCAAATCCTGCTTCTCCATGGAAAGCATCATCTATGATGTGTGACTGGACTTTGGACATGGGGGGAGAAACAGTTCTTATATTTCTTCCACTGACTCATTAATTGCACATTTCTATATAATATGGAGGTTGGAACATTAATCTCATTAAAATATACAAATATTGTTACTTATAAGCAGAATTATTTGAAATCATACATTCTGGGAAGTTCCCTCCACCTCTTTGATTTTATAGATTTGAATCTTATCCTCAGATGTGTAAACTGGAGTAACATCATTGACCTCAACTGAGCTTTGAAGATTTGCATCAGTTGAGAAGCTGCCTCTTAATCTTTAGTCTGGTAGTTTCTTTATTTAAGAAAAACTGACACGTGACCAAGTATGGAAGAAACAAGAGCAACTGATAGAATCATAGACGATTAGGGTTGGAAGAGACCTCAGGAGATCATCTAGTCCAATCCCCTGCTCAAAGCAGGACCAAATCATCTCAGCCAGGGCTTTGGCAAGCTGAGCCTTATAAACCTCTAAGGATGGAGATTCCACCATCTCCCTAGGTAACCCATTCCAGTGCTTCACCAACCTCCTAATGAAAAAGTTTTTCCTAATATCCAACCTGGACCTCCCCCACTGCAACTTGAGACCATTGCTCCTTGTTCTGTCATCTGCCACCACTGAGAACAGCTGAGCTCCATCCTCTTTGGAACCCCCCTTCAGGTAGTTGAAGGCTGCTATCAAATCCCCCCTCACTCTTCTCTTCTGCAGACTAAATAAGCCCAGTTCCCCCAGCCTCTCCTCATAAGTCACGTGCCCCAGCCCCCTAATCATTTTCGTTGCCCTCCGCTTGACTCTCTCCAATGTGTCCACATCCTTTCTGTAATGGGGGCCCCAAAACTGGACGCAATACCCCAGATGTGGCCTCACCAGTGCCAAATAGAGTGGAATAATCACTTCCCTTGATCTGCTGGCAATGCTCCTACTAATGCAGCTCAATATGTCGTTAGCCTTCTTGGCAACAAGGGCACACTGTTGACTCATATCCAGCTTCTCGTCCACCGTAATCCCCAAGTCCTTTTCTGCAGAACTGCCGCTTAGCCAGTCGGTCCCCAGCCTTTGGCAGTGCATGGGATTCTTCCGTCCTAAGTCCGACCTACTCTGCACTTGTCCTTGTTGGACCTCAGATTTCTTTTAGCCCAATCCTCCAATTTGTCTAGGTCACTCTGGACCCTATCCCCACCCTCCAGCATATCTACGTCTCCCCCCAGTTTAGTGTCATCTGAGAACTGGCTGAGGGTGCAATCCATCCCATCATCCAGATCATTAATGAAGATGTTGAACAAAACCAGCCCCAGAACCTACCCCTGGGACATTCTGCTTGATACTGGCTGCCAACTAGACATTGAGCCATTGATCGCTGCCTGTTGAGCCAGACGATCTAGCCAGATTTCTACCCACCTTATAATCCATTCATCCAGTCCATATTTTAACTTGCTGGTAAGAATACTGTGGGAGACTGTATCAAAAGCTAGCTGGAACGAGGAGTTTATTGTATAGCCAAATGGTGCCACTTTTCTCTAAAATGAGGGATCAGAATTCTCTCTAGGTGGCAGGAAAACACAAGTGACAATTTTTTAGGATCACCATGAGAAATCACTCTAACAGCTAATAATGATAATGACACATTATGAAAAGCTCAGATGAATCCCCACATCACTCAGATTCGTGTATTTCAAAGCTGCAGGCACGGCATTGTGTGGTATGCATTCTAGTGGTAAAGCAATTTAAAGCCTTCAGTCCAGGGAGTACACTTGTTCAGTCAGTCCACAGGAAGGAGTGTTTGATACCTGGCTAAGTAGAGCCTGAAGGAAAACCTGCTTAGGGGATGGAATTTATGCATGCAGAGAGAATTTAATTAAAGTTGGTATAGATTAAATATAAAGGGAAGACAGGTCAATATGGAGGAAACATATTTTAAAACATTTTGAAAATACTTCTAGGTTCTTTGATTCTTTTTAAAAGTGGTTTATTGGTGAAAGTGCAAAGTGAGAGATTGCACAAGGACACCAGAAGGAAATGTGTTAGCGGCTCTTCCAGAAGCCATCTCATTGCACGAGAGAGAATGGCTACAGCTGCTAATTAGCAGGGTTTAGTATCGGCTCCTGACATTCCACAAGGAACCAGTTCTGTTCTTGGCTGCAAGTTCTCCCTTTGATTTCAGTGTGGATTACAATATAAACCAGAGCAGAATCTGCCCCAATAAATTAAATAAAAATGGTCAAAACGGATAAATATTATCTACAAAAAGAGCGGGGAAGGTAAAAAGCTAAGGAGAGTCTTTCCATTGAGTTCAATAGGCTTTGGGGCAGCTTGTGGAATCCCAGCTTGTGGACGGACTTTGAGTCCCCATGTATAGTCAAAAAAAGACTGTATAGAAAAAGGATTCCATAAAGACATCAGCCTGCTTTTCAAAAGAAAGTACCTAAGTTGCATGCCTGGACTGGACCATTTTGGAATCTAAATTCTCCTCTGCATGCAAAGCGATGGATTAGCACATGCTGTGTATGTCATCCGTTCTGCAAATGTATGTTGCCTTCTGCAATTCCGTGAGCTTCAAGGCTTCAACACTAGCAGTAGAAGATATAAGGCATGGGCAGACACACAGCTGAACCAGTGATAGATGGTGGCAGAGGAAAAATCCAAGCCTGAGCATGTCTTTAAAGATCAACAGTCTTCTAAATCTGACCGACTCCAATGAGCAGTGTAGTTAGATGGAATGAGGTGCTGGGAGGATCTTGTCCAGATGAAGATTCTGGCTGCAGTTTATGATGAAACCTACCTGGCAAGTCTCATCAGGGACCACCAGTGTACTCCGCACGGGGCTTCTTCAGTCCTGAGCCACACCTTCTGCAGGAGGCAGACTCCACCCATGGCACAGAGCTGCAATGTACCTAAGGTGTACACTGTGAGTATCGCTGGCTTCCACGGTCAGCTGAATGTTTGAGACTCTCTTTACATTTCAGGCCTGTCTCAGGGAGGATAATTGGGCTTGCGATTTGAGGTTTATGAGCTTGCATGGGCTGGCTCACGATGGAGGGTTTGAACCTCAGCGGGTGTAAATCCATGTAGATCCAATCAGTCTACACCCATTGACACCAGATCTTGCCTTGAATCTCCAGGGACAAATCATTTAGGCTCTACATGCAGATGACATATTCAGTTTCCCCTGTTGCCTACCCTCTGTGCTTACCATTGCATTTCCAACAAGTACATACATAGCGTCTGCGTTTACCTTGAAACACTTGCTTCCCGAGAACTCGCCATGAAATACCTCTGTCGCCTATTCCCTGGGGATGCTGCAGTTTCTAAGTGAGCAGAGAGGAGCAAATTGCTTTACTTTCATAAATATCATTTGCAGGTTTTCATACTTAGGAAGCTGACACCTTGTCTGAGTATCATCATGTGGTAGAAATCAGGGATACATAGCTTTGGGAGATGTTACATAGAAGCGTTTCCCCTGTCATTGATAACACATGCTCAGTAAGTGCAGATGAAAATCAACAGAGAGCCAGAGGGATGGGAAATATTTTTCTCCCCTGTATATATAAGGGCAAAACGGATTAAAAGAGCTATTGAAAGTAGATACAAATATTTGAAGACCTGTGCAGTGTAAAAATCTACAGCTCCTTGCATGAACTCTTCTGTCTTGCCATGTGGAATAAAAGGAAACACAGGTTGAGAGCATGGATCACACCAATGCTTTAGCTAATCCAATATTCTGTCTCTGACAATGGCCAGCACCAGATTCTTCAGAGGAAGGTGTAAGAAACATCCAAAGAGGACAGTTATATGATAACTTGCTCATAGGCAGTGGTGCTGGAACAATTTTAGAGTGGGGGTGCTGAGCTGAGCCCCCCTTGCCCCTGTCCATGCCCCTCACCACCCCCTAGAGCTCGGGCCGGGAGCAGGGCTGTGGCTCCGGGAGGGGGAGACATGGACAGGGATAAGGCGGCCAAGGTTGGTGCCACAGCTGGGGGAGGGTGCGGAGCCCCTGGGTGCAGGGTCAGCAGCTGGCACCCCAGGCCAGCAACCGGGACCGGGGCTGGCACCGGAGCTCCTGAGCGTGGGGTCGGCGGCCGGGACCCTGGGCACGGGCTGGCGGCCGGTACCCTGGGCACGAGCCAGCAGCTGGGACCAGGGCTGGCAGCGAAGCCCCTAGGCTGCTGGCCGGGACCAGGCCAGTAGGGAGCCCCTGGGGTTGGGGCCAGAGGCCGGGACCCTGTGCAAAACCTGGGGGTGCTGCAGCACCCTCCACACCTCTAGTTCCCATGCCTATGCTCATAGGTGAATTTTCTTCCTATTCCCCTAAGTTAGAGGCAGGTTTATGCCCTGAATCTTGTTTCTAAGGAGGAATATATACTAGACACAGCATTACATTTACAGACAATAAACACGGGCAGCATGCAATGGGAATGGGATCTCATGGCAGGCACACGGGAGGCGGGTCTGCCCTGGGTGACAGCAGACGCAGCAGCAATGACTGCCTGGGCACTGGGCTTCTTCCTCTTTAATCCCTGTTCAGAGGAAAAGCCGACTGGGCCGTTCTCTCGGCCTGTCCTTCAGCAGATTGTTTGGAAAGAAAAAAAAGTCCCTGTGATTCCTGCACACTTCTGGTTAAGTTAGTGGCCTGTTTTCCTCTCCTGCAGTCTTAAAGGGCAGCCAGAACAGCTAGCATGGCTGCAGAGTTTCTCTTCCCTGTGTGGCTTAGGAGTTAGGGTCCATTTGCTGTTTCTACTGGGGGTTTGGAAGTTGACATGCTGCCTATCAATGGGAGGTTCCTGTTAGAAGGCGGTAGGGTGCAAGAGGGGTGCTTCTGCCTGTTGGCGACATTAACTTTCCCCCTTTCCCTTCTCTCCTCTTCTTTGGGTGAGGAAACACCTCCGTGTAACTCTCCACGCAAGTGAGCCAAGCCCTGGAGCCTGGGTTTACCCAGCCAATGTACAGCAGGTAAATCATTTCACAGCCCTGCCATTTCATTTGGTCACTGGTTAATTTAGTCGTCTAATTTAATCGATACCGCATGAACCAGATCTTTGTTAAAAATAATACAACTTCCACCCGTCCAGCTGCTTGATTCCAGCGGGTGCTATTGGATTAATGTAATGAGTCCGGAGTCCAAGTCTGATTGTGGCAGGGAACCACATGCATCTAGCCGCGGAGGTATTCATACATTGTGACAGGCTGTGAGGATTATTTATATTATAGAAGTGCTTAGGGGCACCCCCTGGGATCAGGACTCCATTGCACTGCACATACCCGTCCTAGGAGAATGTCCCTGCCCTGAGGAGTGTACGATCTAGATAAGACAGAAGAAGGGTGGGGGAAAGGAAGGGTTATTTCACATTATGAGATTATTTCACAGTGGAAAACAGAGGCAGAGCTAAAGTCATTTCCCCAGGGTCATACAGGGAGTCCGGGGGAAGCACCAAGTGCTGGACCCAGATCTCCTGAGTCCCAGTGCCTTAACCACAAGACCATCCTTTATCTTTAGAATCAAAGTTTCATTATGGTACCAACCAGGGTGCACATTCCTGGAGCAATAGTGCATTTTTCTTGCCTTTGTCTTCATACCTCAGTGCACCAAAGGCCAGTAACTATGATCAAGGAATGCACACACAGATGTAGCTTATTGTTTAATTAGACGGCTCTCTCTTTTGATAAGCATGAATCCTTCCATCATTTGTTCCATCTTTAATCAAATTTGTAGCACCTCAGGCTTTTCATGGGGGGTGAGAGGGGAAGCTTTCAATCTGTAATAAGGACTTGTCTGTCAAGTGGAGTAAAATTGATAATTAAGTCATCCACTCTGGCTGCAATTTTTATGAATTTCTGAAGAATTGTCTTAACAAAGCAATGATGCACATAGAAAAATTTCTAAGCCACATGAGGAGGCTGATAAACAACAGCAGGGACTTCTGCTTTCAAGGGATAGCAATGAATAAACATGTTTCCAAGTTTCTAAATCAGAGTGTACAGAAGAGAGGGCGAAGAAGCAGCATTTTTGTCTAGGACCTTGGACTAGACACTATTTTAATAGAAAAGGGAAATGAGTTTATTGGAAATAATACAAAGGTTAGTAGGATGGTTCAGATTTATGTATTTCTAGGTAATATCAGGCCAGCCTCTCAAATTGATTTTCAAGGGACAGATCTGTATACTTACAAATCTCATGAACTAATTTGCACTCACAATTAGACATTAGTGCCCCAGTTAGAAGCAAAAAAACCAGAACAAACACAAAACAGGCACAGATCTTATGGGTGCAGTGTCTGTCTGAAAAAGGCAGAAACCCTTCTGAATATTTACCTTTGCATATGTAGGAAGTTTTCCCCAGTCACGCCAGGAGCAGGGATGGAACCCACTGCAATCCCCTGTCCATTCTATTACACTTGTATTTTATTTTATTTCACATTTTTGCTTTCTGATATAGCAATTACACTATAGATTCTTTATGAACAGCCACTGAATCAGAAAATAGACTGTTTAACCAGGATTCCCTATCTATCATTTTCCAGTCCTTTCTGCTAACCTGCTCTTGCTGTTTCCAGTGTTTCACAATTCTATACTGAGTTGTAGCATCAGCAGGATCAGGATTTGATGTTCTCAGGGGAGAGGGGAAAAAACCTGCATGCACACTGTGGGTCTTCACCTCCAGAAGGTCAGTTCTAGGATAAGGGAGACTTGGCAGTGTTGAAAACCTTTCACATACACCTTTTAAAAAACTTTTGCCTATATTACACTCCCGGCACATGAGCCGTTCCCACTGCTGCATTTCCACCACATTGTGGACTGGTGTGGAATAAATGGCGCTGTAATTCTTAAAGGTGCACTCCCTTCCCCCAGCCTACGGCGAGAGCAAGACAGTTCAGAGAACATGATGGTCCTCGGGGGTGGGCAGTCGGCATCGCTCAACAGTGAGTTCAAGTACAGGAAGAAGAGTTGAGGGATTAAAGCGCTGGTTTGGGAGTCAGGCTGGTTTGGGAGCAGGTTCCCAGCTCTTTCACAAACTGCCTGTGTAACATTGGGAAAGTCAGTCTCCCTGCACTTCAAGGCCCCCTCTGTAAAACAGGGATAATAACTTTTCCTTTCTCCCACATGTCTGCCTTATTATACTGCAAGTTCTTCAGGGCAGGGACTGCCTCTCGTGGTGTGTATGCACAGCACTGAGCACATTGCGCCCTTTGGTAGTACTGTAAAACAAACACACCGTAATAACAAAACCACAAATCAGTAACAATCACTCGGAAAGGTGATTTTGCTGAATGAACAGGGAGTGAGTTCAATCAAAGGCATCCCAAGCTCTCTGACAAGTGGTGTGTGCCATTCACAGAATCTGTGTTGAAGAAATGTGGTTTTTACTCTTCAAAGCCCTGTTTCAGTAATAATATGTATTTTCTGCCGAGTGCAGAGAGAAAGAGAGAGAGATGGACCAATGAGTGGATGGACATATAAAATAAATGGACTGGGGAAAACAATGCTTATGTAATATCCTACCAGGACCTAGCTAAAGCACAGATTTCTCTTGTCTAAACCTAAAAGAAGCAGAGTCTTTATTTATAAATAACATAAGCCTTAAACATCGAAAAGCAGAGGCCTGCTCACATGAAATTTTGGCTGATATGTGTCTAATTCTGACAAATGGAAGACTAGATTGTGAGCTATGAAAGAAAGAAAACGGGGTGAAGAGAAGAGAAATAAAGGTGAAAGGTTCTAACTCAAGATTAAAGATATAAATCTTGTCTGTTACTATTCTCTGGGTGACAAACGAGTGTATTCCCATGGGATCTGGCCAGCAGATTAGGACAGAAAGTGAAGAATACTATATCCAACAGAAATCAAAGGGGATCTTTCAGGTGGTGGGCAGTAATTACTCAAACTGGAATCCGTCTGGAGGACTAGGGTGAACACTACTGCTTTTCAAGAAAGTGCCCTGGGGGTCTTTTACTGACTACAATTGATCGGGAGCTTCGAAAGAAAAAAAAACATTACATTGTGGCTGCTGAAGCTAGATGGTACATTTCTGAAAAAATGTTTCAAAGAGATATATCGCTTTTGACAAAGTTTTTGACTGGAAGGCTTTTGAGGTCCCAGGATCTCTGGTCATTTCTGACCAGAAAAAGAGAGAGAGAGCAATCAAAAGCTGAACTTTTTAAATCTGAAAGCAGACATTTTGAACCAAGCCTGTTTTGTGAAAATGTTCAAAACATTTTATTTTAGCGATTGTGTGAAACGAAAACAAAAGTAGAAACTTTGAAAGTTGCCATGAAATGGAATTATCCAGTTCTTCTGGCTACCAAACAATCCGCAATACTTTGTTGGGAGTCTTGTAAGTTCTGTCTCAAGAGGGGACAATGGCAACTACTGTAGATGACACAAAAATACAGTGAAACCCCGCTATAACACGATGATTGGGGTCCAAAAAATTAGATCGCGATAAATGCGGGGTCGTGGTATAGCAAGGTTTACCATTTCAAGCTGGTCAGTTTCAAGCTGGTCAATTTCTCTTGGGCAGAAAACCACTTGCGTTTGCGAACTGCCCATAACAGTAACTGAAAGAGTGCAGCTCCAGCAGCGGGGGCTCTCAGCCATACAGCGAGAGAGGGAAACACTTGGGGAGAGCAGGGGAGACGTGCAAGGGGCAGAGGAAGAGCGAGGAGCAGCTGGGGAGGAGAATGGCTCTTCTCGCCAAAAGGAGAAGCAGGGGTAGGAGGGAAGAGGCAGTGGGGAAGGCACGTTCCATTTTTTTTCCTTCTGCGGCACTCTAGCCGCTTTTTTTTTTTTTGCTTGGGGCGGCCGGAGCCACCTTATGATCGCGTTATATCCGAATTCGTGTTATTGCGGGGCGCGTTATAGCGGGGTTTCCCTGTAGTGGGAGTGGTAAATAAATGAAGAGGACAGATCATTGCTACAGAGCAATCTGGATCACTTGGTGCAAGCAATCAATGTGTGTTTTAATATGGCTACATTCAAATGTATACATCTAGGAACAAAGAATGAAGCCATACTTACACAATGGGGGACTCTACCCTGGGAAGCAGCGACTCTGAAAAAGATTTGGGGGTCATGGTGGATAATCAGCTGAACAAGAGCTCCCAGTGCATCACTGTGACTAAAAGACCTAATGTGATCCTGGGATGCATATGCAGGGGAATCTCAAGTAGGAGTAGAGGGGTTATTTTACCTTTGTATTTGGCATTGATGCAACTGCACCTGGAACACTGAGTCCAGGTCTAGGGTCCACAGTTCAAGGAGGATGTTGATAAATTGGAGAAGGTTCAGAGAAGAGCCATGAGAATGATTAAAGGTTTAGAAAACCTGCCTTATAGTGACAAAGTGAAGGAGCTCAGTCTATTTAGCTTGACAAAGAGAATGTTAAGGGGTGACGTGATTACAATCTATAAATACCTACATGGGGAATAACTTAGACAAATTCAGACTAGAAATAAGGTGTAAATTTTTAACAGTGAGAATACTTAACTATTGGAACAATTTACCCAGGGTTGTGGTGGATTTTCCATTACCGATCATTTTTAAATCAAGATTGGCTGTTTTTCTAAAAGCTCTGCTCTAGGAATTGTTTTGGGGGCAGTTCTGTGGTCTGTGTTATGCAGGAAGTCAGACCAGATGACCACAATGGTCCCCCCTGGGAATGGGCGACAGGGGATGGATCACTTGATGATTACCTGTTCTGTTCATTCCCTTTGGGACACCTGGCATTGGCCACTGTCAGAAGACAGGATACTGGGCTAGATGGACCCAGTATGGCTGTTCTTATGTTCTTATGTTCTCCTGGACTTGGATTCTATGAATCACCAAAACTTGTGAGACTTCCCTTCGTGATTCAAGCCAGGCCGGGGTCTGCTTTGCTTGTGAGATGTGACATGATTGTCTAACTGCATGGCATTCAGGGTATGTCTACTCTTTGAGCTGGGGGTGTAGTCCCTAGCTCAGGGAGACTTACACTAGCTCCGATGAAGTAAGCACATTAAAAACAGAGTGCAGCCCATGGCAGGTGTGACAGGCTAGCCACAGGGAGTATTTGCCTAGGGTCTCAGAAGGGCAAGTACTCAAAGTGCTAGCTCCTCCCACCGGCCATGCTGCCATGCGTTCACTATTTGTGGTGTACTAGCTTGATCGGAAATAATGCAAGTATGTCTAGTCAAGCTGGGAATCACACTCCCAGCTCAAAGTGGAGACACTCCCTGAGTCTGTCATCAGAAGACTTCCTATTAGAGGTTAATACCGCTTTGAAATCTAGTGTAATGGTGAGAAAAGGAGACTTCAGGCTATGGATTCATTAGTTCTTGGATTCATTTGTCCCACATCTTGCTGACCAAAGGATCGCTTTCCCCACTCAGCAGGATTTTCTCTTCCCACACATTTCCTGTTAATATCCATGCGTTTCAATGTATCCGTCATGTTGATGTCTTCCACGTAAACTTTCAATATTTTCTCTTCTTTAGAGATCAGTATCTGTCCTTGCTTGATCTATGTATTGCCTCCCACTAAACATCTGTTTTCCACAACTTATTCATGAAAAAGAAATGATGCTTGGTCAATGTGCTGCACCTTTGAAATCGTGCTGAAATGAAAACAATGTCCTCTCCAGTTTTACATGTCTTTCAAAAGTCAAACCTCCTGAAGGAAAAATGTCTGGAAATGATATTCCTGTGCCAGTGCATCTTCTTAGTTTCTGCTTATTGTACATTGGGCATGTGCTTATTTCCTAGAGACAGGAGAAATTGGCATGACGCTGCGATGAGAGGAGTGTGAACAGAAGAAAATGTTCAAGTGCTTATATACCAGTCCTAGGAGTCTGGGTAACAAGCAAGAGGAATTGGATATTCTCATTGAGGAGAAGAAATTTGATCTAACTGGCATTATAGAAACCTAGTGGGATGATTCACATGCCTGGAATGTTAAAATGTCTGGTTATATCCTGCTTAGAAAGGACAGAATGCGTAAAAAGGTGTGTGTCGGGGTGGCGCTATATATAAAAGACATCATGACTTGTTTTACAGTTACTGATAACTCAGAACTGCAGGATCTTGAATGCATATGGATCAATGTGCTAACTAACAAAGCCCAGGAGGAGGTAATGGTGAGCGTCTGTTACAGACCATCGAATCAAACAAGAGACCAGGAGGAGTTACTTCTTAAGCACCTGCCTGTCATGGGTGTAAAGAAAAGTTATGTTTTTTTGGGAGACTTCAGTTTGGGAGACATAGGCTTGAGGTCCCATGCAGCCATGAGTAAAACACCACTTGAGTTTCTAAAAAATTATAGATGATAATTTTCCAACACAAAAAAGACATTACAGACAGCACAAGGTAATGCTGTTTTGGACCTCATTATCATATGGATAAAGTTGAATTAATCAAATTGGTGGTTCCTTACAGACCAGTAGTCATAACCTGATTACATTCAGTGTGGGCAAAGAGAGGACTGGCCCAACCAGTTTTTTTATATATATACACACACAGAAAAAATGTTAATGAAAATAGGGAATTTTTAAGAAACTTTATTAGAAGTCCAAAAAGCCATGATTAGGAATTAGGAAAGGGAACAGCTTTGGATAAAAACCCATCCTGGTTGAGTGGCAAAGTGAAGGCAGCAATTAGAAATTAAAAAGTAAAATATAATACATGGAAAAAGGGCAAATAGATAGCAATCAATACAGAAATTATGAAGTATAAAATTGATAAGAGAAGCTAGAGCAATCAGGGAAAAATCCATAGCTAGCAGGGCTCGGGATAATAAGTCTTGTCAAACAAACCTGATTTCATTCTTTGATGCGATTACAAGGTTGGTTGATAAAAGTAATTGCATAGATATAAGATGCTCAGACTTTTGTAAGGCATTTGACCCATAGCATTTGAATTAAAATCATAGCGCTATACAATATCAATAGCAGACACATTAAATGCATTAAGAACTGGCTTACTGACTGATCTCCAAAAGCAGCCCTCAATGGGACAAATCATTGAATGGGAGTGTTTCTAGTGTGATTCTGCAGGTACTGGGCCTGAAGCTATTCACAGTTTTATCAATGATCTGGAAGTAAATATAGAATCACTGCGGATAAAATTTGCGGATGGCACAAAGATTGGTGGAAAGGTAAATAATGGTGAGATGAGGGAAGTCAGATAGAGTGCTCTGGATTGCTTGCTAAGCTGCGACCACTCAACTAAAATGTGCTTTAATACAGCCAATTGGAAAGTTATACATCTAGGAACAAGGAGTGCAGGCGAGCCCGACAGAATGGGGAGTGACAGTGAAAAGGATTTACGGGTTATAGTAGACAAGCAAGTCAACATGAGCTCCCAGTGCAATGCTGTGGCAACGTGCTCCTAAGGATGGATAAAGAAGGGAGTAGTTAGTAGGTGTGGGAAGGTGATTTTACCTTTGTAAATAGCACCTGTGAGACTGATAGTAGAATACTGCTTACAGTTCTGAGCATGAGCTGTTACCACTTGAGCTAATTTTCCCTAGCTGAAGCTGTTGCCGACTTCTGTCCTGTGTGGATCAGGCTCACAGGGGGACCTACAACACACTCTCCACAGTGGGTTACACTGACCCTTCACAACTGGCAGCGTTCCACCTCCTCTTTGCCTAGCTGTAAGTGATGGCACAAGGTGCAGAACAAGGAAGAATCAGGCCCTGCATTTATGCCATGGATATTATCTGCAACATTCCTTTTCCTTTACAAAAATTTTTCATTACAGAATCTCAGGAAGAAAATTCACCAGTGGGGCAACTGCCTAACTAGAGGCTAATTCTGAAAAATCAGATCATTCAAAACCAGGGGCCAGCATCTTAAGGAGGCCTCATCGCAGCCTGCGGTTTTCTGGGTGTCATTGAGTGCTGCAAATAGACCTCTGACTGCCCAGGAAATAAGGCAGAGAATATGGCTCCTCTGAGTTTCTCGGACCAAGGCAGCTCATTACACTGAGTGATGACTGCAGTGCAGTGGGGCACTGACCCTGGTTAAATAACAGGTGCAGGGTCACTTTTAACCGAGGAAAATGGTTTCTTTCCCACAGCTGTTATACTCACATAACTGCAGTCCCTTATGCTGTGTGTTTTTCCCAATAGAGAATGGACTAGTTCCTACAACAGCTTGTATAAGCTTTAACAGAACTTTCCCCTGCTGTACTTTCCAGAGGGAAAGCTGCTGCTGCTGGTGGTGGTGGGAGAAGGGACTCATATGCTTTTCCCTCCACTCAGGATGAGGTTCAGCTTAGACATGACTGATCCTGGCACATGGATCTTCTTGTTGTTTTTCAAGTGACAGGGACGGATGAGTAACTGACTTCTCCCCCTCAAATTGCTAGCTCTCAAGGCACAATTTTCCCTTTCCACTGGAATTGCTGTTATTTTACAGCAGTTGCTGCTTTTAGATGTCCAGTCACTCTGATAACTGCTTCTAATGTAGACACTTCCTTCTGCTCCGTTCTTTTCTTCCCTCTGCTTGTGTTTTCAACTAGGCCTATTTTTGGTGGGTGTGTGGGCATCTAATTGAGGTTCTAATTACTACCAGCTGCCTTCATCCACATTTGAAAAGGAGAAAGTGCAGCCTCCTTCTCTCATGTAGATTAAACTCCCCAGGAAGTTAAGTTCATTTTCAAGTGTACAGTTACTTTTTTCAGAGCTTTCTCCTTTTCCCCTTTTTGCAGGGTGAACTTATCACAAAGACTGAAGGTTGCTTCAGTATTACCAACCCCAAACATTCAAAAATCAAGAGCCAGACCCCAAAAGAAGAAGATTGGCTTTAAAATCATGAGATTTAGAAATAATAAAGGGTGGATTCTTTCATCATCACTTAGAAAAGGTCTGCGACTACAGAATGCTGCAGCGTGTCTCCTCAACAACCCAGGCTATCGCAAGCACATCCAATCTATCCTTCGCTCCCTACTGGCCCCCCACAGAATATTGAATCAAGTTCCAGGTCTCCATCCTTATCTTCAAAGCGTTCCATGTCCTGGACGTAGAATATCTTAAAGATCAACTATAGCGCCAGGAAGATGATCATGGTTGACAGCTCTGCTCTTCTGGCACAGTGGAATTCTCTACAGTAAGCGCAAAGCCTGTCTGTGTGGGAGACAGAACTTTCTTGGGGACTGGTCCAAGACTGTGGAATGAACTGCCCCAGGAATTAGGACAAGCACAAACCTCCCCCATTCCATTCCAAGTGCCAGGCGTGTTTCTTTGACCTTGCCTTCTCCAACATAAACACAGAGCAACGTGTTGAAAAAAAATTAAAACAAGACAAATTAAAACAATGAAACAACAAACAATATGTGGCAGATGTGTAATCCGTTGGTTAATGCATGACTGGAAGGTATCAGATATTATGGTGATGAGTACAGTATAAGAACCAATGTAGAACAGAATAGATCATGGGTTGGATGCAGAGTCCATTGAAGTCAATGGGTGTGTCTTCCCATTAAGACCCTATACGAAGTACACTTCCTTTCCAGCAGGGAAGCCACAGCCTCAGTGAGAATAGAGATTTAGCCATCTTCTCACTCCCTGGAGGTGGGACTTCCAAGTGATGAGGGGAATGTATTAGGTAGTGTAGTCAAAGCAGGGCAGCATGTGGCAAACTTGCATTGTGATTGCCTGTGAGTTTTTGCCTGTAAAATGCTTTTCACCAGCAATAAAAAATAAACCACTTTAAAGTTAACCATGAAATAAACCCGAAAAGAATTTGGATTAAGCACCAGAGAGAGTCAGCCAAAACAAGTGTCTCTCTCCTTTTTTTAATTTTCTTTCAGCAGAGGTCAATTGATTCTCCGTTACCTTGGGACTCATAACAAAATCATTGTTACTTCATCCGTAATTTGATCTTTTCGTTTACTAAGGGTAGGAAATGTTAGTGCCACTGTAATTTTACAGGGTCTTGTTAGATAACAGGGGAATATATAATGTGAAGATTATGCACGGTATCAATGGCAAAATATTATAGCTGGGAATGAGTTAGAAGAACATTAATGTTTGAGGCATGCTATAAGATATGACATGTATCCAACTATAAAATGTCTCATTCTTCAAGTAATTACTCAAAACCTGACTCACTGATGTGCTACTGATAGAATATCACCCAACAAATTGAATATCATATTAGCAAAGAATGACCTGCAAACATTTCTCCTAAGCCAGGCACCTTTATTCTTCAGAGAATAATCTTGTGTGTCAAAGAGCCAGGCAGGCTGCAAAGGGAGAGAAGTGACTGATGCTGTACATTTTAGACAGATCGATAATAGAATCTGTATGGACCTTGGATATTTTTGTGTTTAATTCACTGGATAAAATGAAACAGGGTAAATCACCCCGAGAAGATATGAACTGATGTTCATAGGCACATTTATAGCACTAGCTAAAAATATGAATCCTGCAATTACTGACTTAAAAGATCATTGGTACTGTAGTGACTGCTATGGAAAAAATCCCTTCTCTGAGCACATTGCGTGTGTTTTGGAGTTATTGGAGTATTAGCTCGAGGAGAATCAGGGATGGGGTGAAATTGAAGGCGAGATCCTGTCTGTTGTCAGGGTCTAGCAAACGTGCAACTGTAACATCCAGACCAGATGTCTGTGTGCCCACCATCACGTTCGGAGTGCAGAGCAACCAGGTGACATGTTTTTGTCATATTCTCCAAACTACTGGTGGTTCTGGTTTTATTTACCCTGGTGTAAATCAGTAGTAATCCCAATGAAATTCACGAGGTTAAACTAGTGTAGCCCCACTGTCTCAGACAGGCAGGAATCCTTATCACCATTTAATAATAGATTGTAGGTTGTCAAATCTGTGCCCATATTCTGCATAGGGGGACTCAGATGGGCAGTTAGCTACCCAAATATCCAGTTTAAATGCTGATCTGGGTACCTACCTTGGCACCCAAATTTGCGAACTGGGCTCACAGTCTTTAATCTGTTGTACCAAATGTTTGCTTAGAGGAGACGAAACATAATGCAGTCACCCAGCTGCTGACATCCCATTTATCTGGTGCCAACAAATAACCCCAAAAAACAACAGCAGCTGAGACCAAAACGACACCAGAGGAGCAGTGAAATTAGATCAGTGCTTGTTGATCTAGGGCTTGATCCTGCAAGGAACTGCACAACCCCCGGAGGTGCTGAGCACCCTCTGCTCCCATTGAGTTGGCTGAGTTGATACGGGGCGTTGATTCTAAATTTCTTCGGGTCACAACGTTTAGTTTGAGCTGCAGCAAGGGTGTGAGGTTAGAACTGAGAAATGGAAAAGATTTATTATATCCTCTAGTCCATCTCCCTGCTGGGGCAGGATCGGCCCCCAAACCATATGCGCACGTGCTTTTCCAAGTCTAGATTTCAGGGTCTCAAGTGATGGTGTCTCCCCATATGTCTTGGCACCTGTTCCATGCTTCTCGCCATCTGAAAGGTTTCCTGATGTTCAGCCTACATTTTCCCTGTCTTAATTTGGTCTTTTCACTCCTGTTTTTTAACTTCACGGCCCACCTTAAACAATTCCTCTCCCTTCTTGGTGTTCACACCCTTCATATGCTCAGTGGAAGTGCCACTTCCTGGTAGCTGGCCTCTCCAAGCCTCAGACCAATGAGGTGATGTGCCAAGCACTAATTCCTGAAGGAATCATGCACCTTGCTTCTTTAGTTGGAAACCAAAATGCAGCAGTGGGAGGAGAAAATAAGGAATGAGACAGAGAGGGAGAGAGAAAGAGATTATCAAATTATTACGGCTTTGTTTCATCACTGTTATTATTATCTCCTGCTGCAAGTAATTCTGTCTCTTAGTGTTAAAGGTTTCTTCTGTGCTTGGCATGTTTCTGTTTCATTTATCGGCTGAACACACTTTGTGGAGGATGCGGCGAAGTTGCTGAGCTGAATAGTGTGCAGGCAAAGTGCCCAGGGAGGGGGGGCGAAGTTCTGTTTTACTTTTGCTAATAAAAAATGCTTTGCAGCAAATCAAGAAGAGCTTATGCAAATGATGACAGTTACTGGACTCCTCCAGGCAGCCAGAGACCTTCTCTCCACAGAGCAGTGAGCTGGTGTCACTGCGTGTGGGTGGTGCTGCTTAAAATGTGCCTGTGTTTTCCCGATGCTCTTTTGAGCAATATCTATTTTAGATCTGGAAATATACAATGAAACGCGACACAGTCTGTGCACATGCACCCACACAGATATACGCATGCCCCAGCATGTATGCACACACACACACACACACACACACACACACACACACAC
>NW_020665065.1:2941474-3052803 GCF_002925995.2 Terrapene triunguis | reverse complement strand
TCCACCCACACTTTTTTCTGCTGCAGTTTTTGCTAATCTGAACCACAGATGAATGCTATCAATCACACATCTTTAACGACATAGTGAAAACTGGAGCATTTCTCTAGAGGAAAGATGCAAAAATGAAACCGGGATCAAAATAGCATTTAAAAAAAATTCCCACTCCTCTCCCCAGCAGCAAGCTCAGTCATCTGGGCCAGGCACTGGGTTGTAGGTTTACCCCGTTATGTTAATTTCTGTAGATGGTCTCAGAAACAGGGAGACGGATGACAGAATCTGAAAACAAATAAATAAAATAAAGCACCCTTTGCATCCAGTATCTCTTGCAAGCCCCTACTTTCTCCTGAAGCTTCTGTGAACAGTAGGAGACCATGTCTGCTGGGTGCTCCTGCTTGCTGACTGTACAGTTTCGCTCCATGTGTTCCTGGCATGCATTTCTCCATGCTGTCCTTTTGACCTGCTTTAGTTAAATAACGGGTGCTGCTGAAAGCCTCAGAGGGGCATGCGCACGTGCAAAGCAACCACAGCACAGTGGGTAGAATGGATCGCCAGTAGGACCAACAGGCTAATTCTACCACATTGGCTGCAAGCGTTCTGAGAAGAACATCTTATTAAAACCCCTGCATTAGTCTCAGCAGAGGCCTTGCTCTTGCACTGAACACTGGAGCAGTCTCATTAGTGTGAATGCTGGATGGGAAGGACAATCCGACTCCAACGCCTGCAGATTCCTTTGAAAAACCAGGCACAATCGTATCATCTCTGCTGTACAGAGTGGGGCCCCAAACTGCATCACCCGAGAAGCTGGGCACCAGCCTGGCAAAAGAACTAGAGGATCTGGGTTGTAAAGGTACCAATCCTGCCCCCAGGCAATGACAAGAGTTAACAATTCCAGTCCACGGCTCATCGTGGTTTCCCAATACAAAACAAAATAATTATTATTCTAAACTTGACAGGCGCCTGTGCATAATCTCATTACACACGGAGCTGTGCAGCACCAAGGAAAGCTCAGGTTGACAATAAAATGTTTTGTAGATGCACAAAGCAATTAGAATGAAATTTCTGTATGGCTCAGGTACCAGCCCTTTGTCAGATGAGTCATGGGGGCGGTTCAGTGGCTGTCTCACAACTGGGTCAAACACGCAGAGGCTGCGCTGGGAAGTCTGGGTGGAAAACACGCCTTTAGAAAGATACATCAGGCTCAAACAACCTCTTCTCCAAAGTTTCTGCCTTTCAGGTAGCTGCGGCTCTTGCTGTCTCCAAGAGCATGTTCAGACAGCAGAGAATCGGCTGCTGTCATTTGTGCTGCATTTACGGCCTGTGACCCTCATCCTGGAGTTGGATCTGGGTGGATGGGGCCCTACTCCAAGCAGAGCACCATTGACATAAGCATCTGCCTGCCTGGACTCACATGCAGAACAGGCGACTATAAATAGATACTTGGGGGGAGGGTTTGGGGGTTAAAGTCCATGTGGATATATTTGACTCCTCATCTTGAGTCTCATCTAGATGGGTATTTCTGCCCTGAAATCGCCTGGCCTTTTAGGGATCCCCAAATGGTACTTTAGGTCAGCATGACCAGACCTTTACAGGGCTAAACCCTGCCTAGACTGTTGAACTTACTTCTCTACTCCATCTTAATATGTCTCTCCGCACACTAAGAAAATATAAACACCTCCGATTTTAGGTTATTCATTTTTCCATCACTGGAAAACAAGAATGGATGTTTTGTTTTTTTTAAAGATATGCTTTAGTTCAAACAGGAGTTACGTTGGGGATGTTCTCTGGCCTGAGCTATCCAGGAGGTCAGACTAGGCGATCTCAGCCCCTTGGAATCTATGGAAAGGAGCTTACTGTTAAGAGGAAGGATGGTGTAATGGTTAGAGAACGAACCGGGGTCCTAGGTTCACTTCCAGCTCTGCCACAGACGTCTTGTGTGAATGTGGGCGAGTCACTGAATTACTCTGTGCCTCAGTTCCCCATCTGTACAATGGGGAGATTAGCACTTCCATACCTTACAAGCCACACCCGTAACAACACTAGTGGTTCTAACACAACAAAAGGAAAGGGGAAAAACGTAGGGCCCGAATTTTCAAAAGTGACTAGCCTCAATTCTGGGGGTGTCCTATTTAAGATACCTGCTTTTCAGAGGTGGCTTTGAAAGTGTGTCAAATGTGCCCCCCGCCCAATCACTAGTCACTTTTGAAAATTTGGGCCCTACCTTTTCTCTCTCTCTCTCTCTCTCTCTCTTCATTAGATCCATTCATTAGTGTCATTACTGGTTTGAATGTTAAGTTTCATTCTGTTTTGTCACATTTTAATTTGGTTTTATTGTGTTGTACCAGGCGTATGCACCTCAGTGAAGGGTGCAAACAACAATTATTTATTATTATTATTATTATTCCACATGGACCTCTAAAATTCTTCTGACTTAAGCAAACTAGTTTCACATGTATTGTATTGAACAATCTCTGGAGTTTATTAAACAGGATAAATTAGCTGTTTATGGAAGACAAAGGAATTAAGAAGATGATGCCAGTACAGCTTAATTCTAGCAAAAGCAATTATTCAAAAGAGAGGAATTACATGGGGATTAGAGATGTGTGTGGGTATAAAGATATTATCTGGCATCTCAAACAGCCCTGGGGTAGCTTTGTATTACCTGATTTGTGTTGGTATCCAATCCACTTTGAGCCAAGAGGGAAGGGACCTCTGTTTCTTTAATTCTCTAACATGACAGGTGTGTTTGCTTCTGGTTTCTCTACATTATGTTGCTTTGTTCTTTGTTTTGAAGATTTAAAGAAACATTTCCCATTTCTTTCCATTGCAGAGCTCCATGAGTGAGCAGGGAAGCGACCTGGGAAGTAGGCTTCCTTTTTCCCTCTCTTTAAACCTTAAATAATTTGTGTAAGATGGGGAAATGTTGTTAACTTCACAAAAAGACAGGCCAGTAGAAGGCAGGGGAGCCTGAAGGGATTTGGGATTGGGCATGGCATGAATATGCATGGAGAACCCACCTGGATACTACGATAGGTCCAGAAAGCTGGGGAGTTTTCTCCAAGGTTCCAAGAAAAACTCTGGTTCATTTCCCCCCAGGTACTCCACGGCCTCTCTGGGTTCCAGCCAGGAAGGAAGCTGAAGGGCTGAGCCTGCCCTTGTGGTATTTCTCACCCCTTTCCAGGGGCACACATCCTTCCCCATGTGGGGAACGGGATGACGGAGCCAGCACCTACACTGCTGCCCACAAAACTCAGAAAGGTTCCATATTGCCCAAGGCAGAGTAGCTGTGTTTGCTATTCAATAGATGAAAGAGAGAGGGAGAGGGTGGCAGGATCCTAAGGGGGTGGGAGGGGCTAGAAAGCAGATCTCATGGCTCTATCACACCATTATGTGACACTGGACAAGTGCCACATCACCTGTCTCCGTTTCCACAGCTGTAAAATAGGGATAATAATCCATACCACTGTCAGCCCTGCAGTAACTCCAACAACTTCAGTGATGTGGCCCAATATCTATTGAATCCTTCCAACAGCCCTTCAAATTGTAACCAGTATTTGTAATACAGAATCATATAATTAATAACCAAATACCTAGATCTCATAATGTGCTTTAAAATATTTCCAGTGCTATATGCTCTGGGCCATATTCTGCAGTATCTTACACCCTGGGCAACTGCAGCAGCAAGGCAAGACAGTGAGGTTCCCTGGATATAAGGCAATGCAGAAGATGGCCCTAGAAATATCATTGTGGACTTGCAGGGGAAATATTATGGGCCAAACTCAGCAGCCCATACAGCAGCCTGTTCTTCTAGCGGTTGAATGTCTCACATAAAAGGCCCCAAGTACCTTGAACATACATCAACTTTCCTGGGAGTTTTGCCTGAGGAAGCACTAAGCAATGGCTACAGGATTTGTCCTTTTGAGATTACATTACAAACAATAATACTTTATCCTTACAGTGTAATGTTAATGCTAATTACCTGAAATGCACCAGAAGTCTAACCCTTTTAACACTCTGTATAACAAAGATGATTTGTCCCAGAGTGTGATCAAATATATTTATGGACGGTCTTGCAGGCCATAATGGAAATGGCATTGGAGTGGTGCTAATTTTTTTTTAATTTTATTTTAAGCAGTTCCAAACCTCTTAATAGTGTTTTAAACGGTAACTTAGATTTTTAAAAGTTTACCACACACTAATTCATTCAGCTTTCATTTGCATTCTGCTGACAGGCTACAAAATTGCTTCCCTTCCATCCCAGAAAGCTCCTACTCCTGCAATTTACGGTGCCTTTCAGATTTAATCAGGCTATTTCCTAAACACCACGTTAATATCAACAAGGCAGTTTTCAATAACCCCTAAAAGATGAATGGCTATTAGTTATACTTCTAGCACACAGTATTTTTGAGGTACTTGCAATAAGCCACCTTCATTTGTGCATTAGAATAAAGATTGGATTAGGTAGAGGGCCCCTATAAAACACTCATGGGCAATGGCTAGAAAAGCTTCTATTCCTCAGGTCAGAAAAGTGGCACATTTGGTAGCACCTTTAAATTGCAAACCACAAATCCTGCCATCACCTAATTGCTGTTTATTTAGGGCCTGACCCAAAGTTCACTGAAAATCAGTGGGATTCTTTGTGCTCTTTAGAGTGGGCTTTGGATCAACCTTTTAGAACAGTAATATCTAGCTCTTATGTAGAGCTTTTCATCAGAAAAATCTCAACGGGCTTTATGAAGCACCCTCATTCCCTGATGGGAGCCAGTCGGTGCCCATCACCTTGCAGGAGTCACACAGCACCTCACAGTGTCAGGCCCTTCATCACTGCCCTAAAGAGTCAGTATCATATTGTTATTGGGTCAAAAACGTGTTATTTCAGTCTTCTAAATTCTGCCAGTGCAAGTCACAGCAGGGATTATCTTTGGCTTTGCCATGTATCGGTCCCTAAGCAATTTTCAGGAGACTGGTGTTACTGTGTAGTTATTAGAGCTGTGTGAAATGTTTTGCGTGAATTTATCCCCTTTTCCTTTTCAGAAATGATCCACGAACAGATGTTGAGTTTTACAAATTTGTTCATTATTTGACAAATTTCAGCCCCTGGGTTGCTTCTGAACTATTCACCACGGTTATTGCTTTGAGTGTTCACTGGCTGTCATTCACAGTTCACACTGGGTGATGACATAGGACTGTTTCTGCTCCTTGATTGGTCAATCAGCCACTTGTGACAAGCCATATTGCAATAAGTATTCATGATGGTTTGGAAGTTGGGTTTTAATGTCAAGAAAACAATGGCAAATGTATTTTAGCAAATCCTACAAACCCAGTAATAGTTTGAGAAGTCCCAAAACTTCTAATCCAAACTACTTCACCTGCCCCTAGCACTGATGTGCAGGATCCTTTCTTTGGGGAGAATTTCTGGGTTACTGAATATTTTCCTAAAGCTCTTAAATACTTTTAAAGTTGAAAATTCAGAGGAAACTATAGTATTCATGCCCTGGGATACCTTCCCTCAATAGCATGTGTTTCTGGACTTCCATGATACTTCTGAATATTGTTGTTACTTGTGCAACATTTAAACTTATAGAGTATTTAACTGTTATGAAATCAATTCATGAATTCCACACAGACCCTTTCCCTTTGGACTACAAATGGAAAAGTACAATGTCTTGTAGTGTGACTGTTCTTGAGGACGTCACTTAGAAAGGTCTAGTCCTTCATTATCTTATTTTAATATACCTTTGGTTAAAGCAAAAGAATTTCTAGATTTTTTTTCATCTTCCAGATTCTCAATGTATAAAAGCATATGACGTACAGGCCATACATATTATTTTACATTGACCTCATTAGCCCTAAGGGGGTTTATGTCTTTTCATTCCCCCAGAAAACTATATGCAAGACTTCAGACCAGGATGAAAAGTCACCATTAATCGACTAATAACTCATATTGATTGCTAGAAAGCAAATCAGTCAGTGCATTCCAACCTTTTGGTGTCTATCTGTCAAACAGGAGGAAAAAGTCGAGGTAATGTGGAATACTGAGAGTAAAATCCAAGTGGCTGTAAAACCACACTCTGGTACTGTAAATATACAGGAACCTTAATTAGGAACAAATTAAAGATACTTTAGTTCCATGTGTACAGTTACCCACTATATTAAATTATAGACAAAACAGGGAGAGAAAGAACCCATTCTAAACTCCTTGCTATTAATGGTACCCTTAATATCAATCTCCTAGCGTTATAAAATCTCCCCTAATTCTGAAGCGTGCAGAAAAACTTGTCATAGCTACTATTCTTTCCCGAGATGAGTTGTCAGTGGATTTCACTAGGTAATGACCTGTCAATAGTCTCCCTGGATCTTTTGCACAGGGTAGATGAGAGGAAAGCCTAGCCAGCCCAGATTGCTGCAGATCTGAAGCAGGCCTGATGGCTTGCTGGGAGGTAATCTGGCTATTTTGTAAACCTGACCCACTCTTGAAACGCTGGGTGATGCTATGTCAAATGTTATTCGTCCTGGAAGCATTGTAACTGGTTGCCATTTGCCTGTTGCTTCTTCAGTTAGTGTAAGGTAAAGAAGTATTAATGTACTCATTTAATAGATGGCTAAACTGAGGAAGGGAAAGGGGAAGGGTCCAACTTTCAAAGCAGTCTTCATCAAGCCTCCAGTTAGGGCTGAAAACACATGAATGAACAGGTTTTGGAGCCCTACCACCTAACAGAATTTGCATGGATGGAATGCAGTGAAACATCAGCCGTAGTCATTGAGTTTTGCCTTATACCCGCCAAGAGCCATGCACTAGGCCAATCTTGTTCATGGCTTGGCCTGGGTTCTCCACAAAGTTGCATGAGCCTCCACAGACCTTCCAGCTAACCTCACCTGCATTTTAGATGTGTACCAAACCCCAGACTAGTTTTTTGGGGGCTTATTCTGTAATTTCCCACAGCTTTTATTGTAGCACCATTATCTTCCACACTTTACCAGATCCCCCAGGCATGACATTTTTAAAAACGTGGCCATGACACTGCATAATCTCTGAAGCTGATCCCATCTATCACTCATCATGAAGAAGGGGGGAAAATATGACTGCTTTTTAAATGTGGAAGCAGTCACGGGAACGGCTCCTGTTGGAAGTGCAGCAGCACACACAGAATAATGAAGCATTGAACATAGTTGAAGGACATTCATTTTTCTGGTCAGCAGGGCAGTTGTGTTTGCTCTCCGAGGGTACCATTGACAGGTAGAACAATGCAGGTATATCAGATGCCTTTTTGGAGAGGATATGTTCATAAACCTCTGCTCCCAAAGCATATATACGTTTGTTGGATCTATGGCCCTGATTGGATTCTTCTCTGAAGTTGTCACACAGGGTAAGAAAGGAAGGAGATGATTGTTGCTGAGCCTCAGTACTTTGGATGTTTGCTTTAAATAGAATTAGCCATGGAAATCAAAACAAGTAAATGTAAATTAGGGTTTATTTTGCAGTTGTTCTTGGGGAAAATTTACCCTAACATTACCTACAAAGCATCTGCTGAAGTGCCATTCTTTTAAGCCTTTAAACAGTATCTATTGGTCCAAAAAGGAAAACAAAAAACAAAAAACAAAGCTGTTGCTTATCATACGAAGGCCTGCAATTATCATTAAAAGACTATTGTGTTTTAGCAATGATTACACAAGATCTGTGAGCTTTTCCAAAGTGTGATATTCATATCTGTTAATCAAAGTCTAAGTATCTGTTGCTCATTTTCATTATTTGCACAGCGTTCAAACTGTTACAAAGTTGTAAAGTATTTGAAGGCAAACTGTGAAGGTCTCTTTAAAGAAATTAATTAACCTATTTCAAATCCCGAATCATGATCGGAATAATTGTGTTGACCTTACATGAACCACTACTTTCATCTGGAGAAGGCAGTGTTCTTCTTTCACTCACACCATTGACTTCTGTAAAGCTACTCCAATTTACGATGGTGTAAGCGTGCGGAGGATCATGCCCTTGAAATTAGGACTGGGTAGAAAATAAGTCCATTTTGTGAAAATTTTGGTTTGGATGAAATGACATTTTTTAATGGAAAATCATTTAGTCTAAAAGTGGATGGGCAGCTTTGCTGGAAATGCAGTTCCTCATTTACTTAAACCCAGTGTGCAAAACCACCTGCGTCTCCTGTAAGAACTGAACATCTCCAATACCTCTAGCACCGTATGGAATGTACTCCCTGCCTGTGCTAGCTGGCATGTGGCATCAGCTATTCTTTGCAGGGGAAACGTAGAACAGTGAATTCCACTCTTGGCAGGTAAAAATGCTTTTCACTTCCCCAGGCAATGGATATGTTCCCAATTATACCACGTTCTGAACGAGTCAAGGCATTGTAAGGCACTTTGAGGTCAAACAAGGTGACAGGCATTTATAAAAATTGAAAGTATGGGAATATTACCGTGTGTTGGAAACTGACCCTCTCTCCTCAGCATGGGGCTTGTAATAAGAAACCAAGACTCCAAAGTGGAGCCTAGTGAGACAACATAAGCAGCAAGGAGATGACTCACCTGAGAGGGTCCATGTCATATTAGCTGTTGTGTACAAACCAAGCCCCTGTGCATGTTTAATGTGGCACAGTTCTCGTGCTGAACTAATGAGCAGGATCTTTTCTAGGGCATTATGTCCCATCTCCTGCCCTCTGTGAAACTCCAAAGCAATCAAGCAGTTTCTTTAACAGATCTCAATTGGGGGACAAGACAAAAGCAATGCCTGCCTTTAAGTGAGCTGTCGATTTTGGTTGTTGGTACAGTGAATTGGAAATATGACACCAGATGAATGTTGGGTCGTATCTAGTCAGAATTTTCACTCAGCACCATTCCATCGGAGGAAGATTCACCATCTATTGTGAGACTGAAATGTCCATTATCTCCAGGTGACAGCTATTTGCCAGTGACCGATAAAAAGGAGAGGGGGGCACTAGGCTGCAGGAAACATAACTTCCTTTCTCCAAGCTTTCTGCAGCCTGATGTATTATTTACATGGTTATTTAAGCTTTTGTTGTCATACCCTGGAGAGTTATTTCCCAAACAAGATGAAGGGCCTGGATTCTGGAACCACTGTGCACAATGTTCTTCATGGTAAATTTGGTTTTGCAAATCACATTGTGCATCAAATCCTGAATTTGTCCAAGGTTTGGTAGGATTAGGAGTAGAGCTGGTTGGGAATTTTCTGTCAAAACCTTTTTTGTTGGAAAATGCTGATTTGTTTAAACCCAAACTGTTCACTGGAAAGGGCCAGTTTCAATGAAACTCCTGATTTAAAAACAACAATTGAACAAAAAAAAATTTAAATTGTTGTAACGTCCTGTTTTCAAAACCAAAAATTTTGTTTTTTGGTTAAAACGACTTTTCATCATGAAATTTTAATTAAGTTATGGTAAAAATAAGATTTAAAAACATAAAAAGGTTGAAATCAAAATGAAACATTTCACAATTGATCCAATTCAAATATTTTTTCAGATTATTGAGTCATGAAAATTTTCTAGGTTTTGACTTTTTGTCACAATTCAAGATGGAAAAATGTTTGAAATCCTGAAAACGTGTGGGACAGGAAATCCTGAAAACGTGTGGGACAGGAAAACCATTTTGCACCCCGCTCTAAGAAGGAGTGGGGCAAAGGCGAATGGCTTTGCCTTGTGGGTGCCTCAAGTCTCTTTAATGTCCTTTTGCAATCTGAAGGAAAATCAGAAGGAAACCAAGATGACACTTCCCAAAAAATTATACCCTAGCAACCGATCTGCCCCTACATTATTATATTGGTATATTACACTAGCAACCAGCAGCTTCAACACTAGGGTGCCAGTGTCCTAGGTGTTGTATAAACACATAGTAAGAGATCATCTCTGCCCCAAAGAGTTTATAGTTAAATAGACTAGACAGACAAAGGGCAGGAAGAGAAACACCAGCAAGGAGAGAGGAAGTGACTTGCTCAGAGTCACACAGAGGCAGTGCCAGGAAGATAACCCAGGTCGTCTGTGTCCTGTCACACCAAGACTAAGAAATGGGAGTGGCATGTGTGGGTTGCAACAGAGGGTCCTGTGGCACCTTTGAGACTAACAGAAGTATTGGGAGCATAAGCTTTCGTGGGTAAGAACCTCACTTCTTCTGATGTGTGGGTTGTGTTTGTTACACCCAATGGCAATCACCACCTGGACAAGTTTGTTCTAATTCCCATTATTTCCAGCGCGTTTCAGACTCTGCCCCACACCACAATGTGAGAAAATTCGTTCCAGCCTCATTTATCTGAATAGCACTGGATAGAATTCTCTCCAAGCATTTCTTCAAATTTCAGACTATAGTGACATAGCGTCACATGTGATCCTGTTAACAGATGGCCCAAAGACGGGCTTACAGTCTGAATTAGTCCTAGCTACTTACAATATAGCTGGGAGCTTATGATACTAACAGAGTCATGTATTTAGCTTCTATATCAAAATAAGCTATCACAGGTTAATTTAAAAAATACTGTGGGGTGATTCACTGGTTCTCAAGAGATGAACTGGTCCCCATTGGACTTAACGATTACTTCCTGCAACAGATGAAATTTTGTTATAGATAATCCATAGAAACCAACAGATAGCTGTTATCCAATGGAAATACATGGATTGTTAAACCAGGTTGCTATTACTGGGTTTATATTGTGGATGCTAAAATATTATATTAATGTGGAAAAATGGACTAGACTAGCAGCAGATAGTTAAACTGATTAGTGAACTCCCATCTCTCGGTTTCTCTAAAGCACGTTTGTAGAGCACCAAGCCTGCACAGAATCCCAGTGGGATTGATAGATACCTCATTAATACATGTCTGGGCTGAATCACAAGGTGTGTTGGTGGAGCCTATGCAATCAATATAGAGGGTGTCTAACAGTGAATCAGCCAGTTATTCAGAAGTAATGTTTCAGAGAATCCTAGGTCTGCTTGGTAGTTTATATGAAATGAGCTGAGATGCTCAGAAGACAGCAGTGAACACACTATTCATGCAAGGTATAACAGTCTAATCAGCGCTCAGGTTGCCAATTAGCACTAACTACAACCCTAAGTGGCAAACCTCAGCAAACGGGCCCAATATTGGTTTGGCCCTGGAGACTGAACTGTGCTCTCTGTCTCCCAGAGAAGGCACCTCCTGATTAGGGATGAGGCACCACGTTTGTATAGAGCAAAGTGCCGTGGATGCCTCTCCTGCTGCTGCTCACCTCATGCTGATTTGCACCAGCCTAAGCATGATCAGAATCAGGCCCACGAACTCCTGGGCTTTCCTGAACAAGCCTCACCACCACGGATAAATACCTGAGTGTTCTTAGAGACATTATTGATGCTGCAGCTTCACAACTGGATCAGAAAACATGGGCAATGGTTTATAATTCCATCTGGCACTTGGTTTGACTGTGAGGGTTTTAGGAAGGACTTTGATAGATATCTTGCCTTCTCCTGTTTGTCACGTTCTTGCTGCAGGCTTTATCCAGGGCTGGTTTCCAATGTCAGGCACTGAAAAGGGGTTACCCTTTCGCTGCTGGCAAAATTGGGTGGCAAGTTCCCATTCCCATTATTTTGTAAAAATGCGAACCATAATGTGGGTTCTTCTCCTTTTGTCATTGCAAGATAAAAGGCTGTTTCTGAAGACAGCTAACAAACATTGCAAGTGGCTTCTGCAAAGAGGGACCATGTAGAAAAATCACATGTGAAGAAATGCCAATCAAATGCTGATTTTTGCCATGCGAGAGCTTGTTAAACACTATGGGGCAGATCCTCAGCTGGTGCAAACTGGAATATCCCCGCTGAATTCACCGGACCTGTGCTGGTTTGCATCAGCTGGGATCTGGCCCCCCAAATTCATCTTGTATAACTCTGCTGATTTCAGTGGGGCTGGGCCAGTTTAAACCAGCTGGGGATCTTGATTAGTTTGTTTAGCCAGCCCAGTGCATTGGGTTTCACCAAATGGTATTCAGATCAGATCTGATGTATTTTCTTTTTCTCACCCACAACGGTTTTCTCACGCCAGCTTCTCCTATTGCACAATCAAAAAATTAACTTTCAGGAACTTTCTTTTACAGTAATTTCTCGGCCCTACCAGACAAGTGAATTTATAGTGGATAAAATGTCATCCATACATCACCCGCTCTGAAGTCTATATTCCAGGAGAGCTTAGCTGGATTAGCACAGCAGCTGCAAAGCTCAGGCGAAGCAGAGACGGCTGAAGCTCACAGAGCTTTATAATGTTGATAGGCTGTACCTTCTTCATTAAAATTACGGAGGGGGGCCCACAGAGACATATTTTGGAAAGGTCATAACTATAAAAACATTATGAACATAATTTTAGCCTTTTTGCTATTTCTTTAATGTTTTATGAAAAGGGAGCCTCTGCCAAAACAGTAAAGCCTGCCCACCTCCAAGCTGTCCCCCATCAGAAATGGGATGTATGTGTGGCCTTTCGTCGTTCTGTCCAAAGGGCATCAATTGTGTCTGTCCAAGTTCAGTGGACTCAGCCTAGCTGGAAGAGTTGTTGGCTGGATTCACGTTCGGCCAGATTCTTAAAAGGCCGAAGCTTCCTTGTCCATTCTCGGGGGAGTGAGTACTAGGTAGACGATACCGCTACACACACCAGCACCCTGGGTATTACCACCATTCCAGTGAAACCTCCTGAAAGAAGTTTAACTAAACTAGTTATAAAAACAGTTCAAGTCACCGTAGTCTTGTCTACACTGTGGTTCCCAGCAATTTAAAAACTTATTTTATGTTATTGCGGGTGGTATTCTCATATGGAAATTGGCTTATATTACATATAGAACATGACTTTGGGCAGGGTATATAAACAGAAATATATAGCCTAGTATGGATGAAACTCTGTTTAGGGTGACCAGATAGCAAGTGTGAAAAATCGGGATGGGGGTGGGAGGTAATAGGTGCCTATATAAGAAAAAGCCCCAAATATCGGGACTGTCTCTATAAAATTGGGACATCTGGTCACCCTACCCCTGTTGCAGGAGCAAAGTGTGCCTGAAAAATTGGGCTCTCAAATAGGAACAAGGAGGTTTTGGATACAGAATCTTTTTTGCAACGTTCTTCTAGGGAAATGCAACCTAGATGGAACTACTATAAGGTGGGTGCATAACTGATTGGAAAACCATTCCAAAAGAGTAGTTATCAGTGGTTCACAGTCATGCTGGAAAGGCATAACGGGTGGGGTTCTGCAGGGATCAGTTCTGGGTCCGGTTCTGTTCAATATCTTCATCAATTATTTAGATAATGGCATAGAGAGTACACTTATAAAGTTTGCAGACGATACCAAGCTGGAAGGGGTTGCAAGTGCTTTGGAGGATAGGATTAAAATTCAAAATGATCTGGACAAACTGGAGAAATGGTCTGAAGTAAATAGGATGAAATTCAATAAGGACAAATGCAAAGTACTCTACTCAGGAAGAAACAATCAGCTGCACACATACAAAATGGGAAATGACTGCCTAGGAAGGAGTACTGTGGAAAGGGATCTGGGGGTCATAGTGGACCATAAGTTAAATATGAGTCAACAATGCTACACTGTTGCAAAAAAAGCGAACATCATTCTGGGATGTATTAGCAGGAGTGTTGTAAGAAAGACACAAGAAGTAATTCTTCCGCTCTGATTAGGCTTCAGCTGGAGTATTGTGTCCAGTTCTGGGCGCCACATTTCAGGAAAGATGTGGACAAATTGGAGAAAGTTCAGGGAAGAACAACAAAAATTATTAAAGGTCTAGAAAACATGACCTATGAGGGAAGATTGAAAAAAATGGGTTTGTTTAGTCTGGAAAAGAGAAGACTGAGAGGGGACAAGATAACAGTTTTCAGGTACATAAAAGGTTGTTAGAAGGAGGAGGGAGAAATTGTTTTCTTCTTAACTTCTGAGGACAGGACAAGCAGCAATGGGCTTAAATTGCAGCAAAGGCGGTTTAGGTTGGACATTAGGAAAAGCTTCCTAACTGTCAGGGTGGTTAAGCACTGGAATAAATTACCTAGGGAGGTTGTGGAATCTCCATCATTGGGGATTTTTAAGAGCAGGTTGGACAAACACCTGTCAGGGATGGTCTAGAATAATACTTAGTCCTGCCAGGAGTGCAGGGGACTGGATTAGATGACCTCTCGAGGTCGCTTCCAGTCCTGTGATTCTATGTAGAAAAATTTCCACTAAAAAAGGTAAACATTCCAAGAAAAGCATCATTACAAAATGCTATCTAATGCAAACAGTCTCAGTAAATCCTATGGGATTTCATCAACAGCTACAGTGTAGTGTTTCTTATGGCCTTGATGCAGCAAGGCGCTTAAATATGTGCCTCACTATAACCACATGACTTTTTGGTATACTCATGTGCTTACAGTTAGGCATGTGCTTAAGTGTCCTGTTGAACTGAGGCATACAGGAGCTGAAGTGTAATCTCCATTGTGCTGTTTGACTTCAGAGTTATAGTCCAAGCTTTGCCACCGATTCACCCATTAACCTGGGGCAAATCGCTTAGGAGCGGATTTTGCCACCCTTACTTGCGTTGTGTATAGCTTACTGTATGTAAGAAGGGCAGAATCAAGCCCATAACCTTTCATGCCTCAATTTACCAAATTGTAATATGGTAGAGTAGTACATTCCTACCTCACAGAGAGTATGTGAGGGTTAGTGTTTGTAAGAATTCTCATTATACTTGGATGAGGTACAGAGAAATTAGCTGGTTTGCTCCACCTCCAGCAACTCTGTGGCAGCATTAGGGATAGAACCCAGGAATCCAGACTTCTAATCCTCTGCTGAGTGGAATGTATTCCACAGTTGCATGATGTACCTAAAAAGGAAATTCTAGCCACCTGAAAACAAACATCAACGCAGCTCCCGTCAGCTGGGAGACCTCGTGAGAGTTTTTCAGCAGTATCACAGCATGGGAGTGCAAACACACAATGCATTTCAAACGAAAAATGAAATGAACCAGTGTCTGGTGGTTCCATCAATACTAACTGCAGCCAAATATTTATAATGCTTTCTATCTAGCTTATAATCAAATGCAGAGCTTGCCACTTTTCCTCAGTCATTTGTTCGAAGGTTCTTGTAAGAAGTACAAAACATTGTAGGAGACATAATTGAGCTTTTTTCTTGTAATTACAAAGAGGATTGGTCAAATGGATCAAAATAATCTCCCCAAAGTGATGAAAAACATGAAAACAAGAGGACAACAGAATCTAAAAATTGATATACTAAAAGCAAATGGGGAGTTTAAGCAAAACGGTTCCATAAGCAAGTACAAGATATATTTAATAGGGCAGCGCCAGGAGCCGATAAAACCTGGAGCAACATGTTTTCAAAAGAAAACTAAATGAGTTTGTATACCAGGGAAGACAAAAAGGATGTAATGGGAAAATGCAGATAAAAAAAAATACTTAAAAAAAAAATCTCTTTGCTCCAATGCTTAGATTCATTTAAACAAGTTTTTCTATGTGTAATAATTAGGGATCAAATTCTCTTCTGAGTTACATTGGTGTACAGCCACAGTTTGGATGTTCATTTTTAATTATTTTTTGTTAATGTGTTCAGAGACCACCAGGTGTTTTAGATGCATTTTGTGCTATTATAAGGTGCAGGATTTTTACATTGCTGGAGAGGGAGGTCCGAAAGCACAGAGAGTGAAGGAGAGGTACAATAGCAGAGTAAACTTCCATAAGCTGCCCTACCAATGAGCTTCCAGTCTGATCTGGAGTGACCTCATCTAGGACTGCACAGACAATCCAGGAAGTTTTTGGAAAGTGTAGGGGACAATTTCCTGGTGCAAGTGCTGGAGGAACCAACTAGGGGCAGAGCTTTTCTTGACTTGCTGCTCACAAACAGGGAAGAATTAGTAGGGGAAGCAAAAGTGGATGGGAACCTGGGAGGCAGTGACCATGAGATGGTCGAGTTCAGGATCCTGACACAAGGAAGAAAGGAGAGCAGCAGAATACAGACTCTGGACTTCAGAAAAGCAGACTTTGACTCCCTCAGGGAACAGATGGGCAGGATCCCCTGGGAGAATAACATGAAGGGCAAAGGGGTCCAGGAGAGCTGGCTGTATTTTAAAGAATCCTTATTGCGGTTGCAGGAACAAACCATCCCGATGTGTAGAAAGAATAGTAAATATGGCAGGCGACCACCTTGGCTAAACAGTGAAATCCTTGCTGATCTTAAATGCAAAAAAGAAACTTACAAGAAGTGGAAGATTGGACAAATGACCAGGGAGGAGTATAAAAATATTGCTCAGGCATGCAGGAGTGAAATCAGGAAGGCCAAATCACACTTGGAGTTGCAGCTAGCAAGAGATGTTAAGAGTAACAAGAAGGGTTTCTTCAGGTATGTTAGCAACAAGAAGAAAGTCAAGGAAAGTGTGGGCCCCTTACTAAATGAGGGAGGCAACCTAGTGACCGAGGATGTGGAAAAAGCTAATGTACTCAATGATTTTTTTGCCTCTGTCTTCACGAACAAGGTCAGCTCCCAGACTACTGCACTGGGCAGCACAGCATGGGGAGAAGGTGACCAGCCCTCTGTGGAGAAAGAAGTGGTTCGGGACTATTTAGAAAAACTGGACGTGCCCAAGTCCATGGGGCCGGATGCGCTGTATCTGAGGGTGCTAAAGGAATTGGCGGATGAGATTGCAGAGCCATTAGCCATTATTTTTGAATACTCATGGCGATCGGGGCAGGTCCCGGATGACTGGAAAAAGGCTAATGTAGTGCCCATCTTTAAAAAAGGGAAGAAGGAGGATCGGGGAACTACAGGCCAGTCAGCCTCACCTCAGTCCCTGGAAAAATCATGGAGCAGGTCCTCAAGGAATCAATTATGAAACACTTAGAGGAGAGGAAAGTGATCAGGAACAGTCAGCATGGATTCACCAAGGGGAAGTCTTGTCTGACTAACCTAATTGCCTTCTATGATGAGATAACTGGCTCTGTGGATGAGGAGAAAGCAGTGGATGTGTTATTCCTTGACTTTAGCAAAGCTTTTGATACGGTCTCCCACAGTATTCTTGCCGCCAAGTTAAAGAAGTTTGGGCTGGATGAATGGACTGTAAGGTGGATAGAAAGCTGGCTAGATCGTCGGGCTCAACGGGTAGTGATCAATGGCTCCATGTCTAGTTGGCAGCCAGTTTCAAGCGGAGTGCCCCAAGGGTCGGTCCTGGGGCCGGTTTTGTTTAATATTTTTATTAATGATCTGGAGGATGGTGTGGACTGCACTCTCAGCAAGTTTGCAGATGACACTAAACTGGGAGGCATGGTAGATACACTAGAGGGTAGGGATCGGATACAGAGGGACCTAGACAAATTAGAGGATTGGGCCAAAAGAAACCTGATGAGGTTCAACAAGGACAAGTGCAGAGTCCTGCACTTAGGACGGAAGAATCCCATGCACTGCTACAGACTAGGGACCGAATGGCTAGGTAGCAGTTCTGCAGAAAAGGACCTAGGGGTCACAGTGGACGAGAAGCTGGATATGAGTCAACAGTGTGCTCTTGTTGCCAAGAAGGCTAACGGCATTTTGGGCTGTATAAGTAGGGGCATTGCCAGCAGATCGAGGGACGTGATCGTTCCCCTTTATTCGATACTGGTCAGGCCTCATCTGGAGTACTGTGTCAAGTTTTGGGCCCCACACTACAAGAAGGATGTGGAAAAATTGGAAAGAGTCCAGCGGAGGGCAACAAAAATGATGAAGGGTCTGGAGCACATGACTTATGAGGAGAGGCTGAGGGAACTGGGATTGTTTAGTCTCCAGAAGAGACGAATGAGGGGGGATTTGATAGCTGCTTTCAACTACCTGAGGGGGGGTTCCAAAGAGGATGGAGCTTGGCTGTTCTCAGTGGTGGCAGATGACAGAACAAGGAGCAATGGTCTCAAGTTGCAGTGGGGGAGGTCTAGGTTGGATATTAGGAAACACTATTTCACTAGGAGGGTGGTGAAGCACTGGAATGCGTTACCTAGGGAGGTGGTGGAGTCTCCTTCCTTGGAGGTTTTTAAGGCCCGGCTTGACAAAGCCCTGGCTGGGATGATTTAGCTGGGAATTGGTCCTGCTTTGAGCAGGGGGTTGGACTAGATGACCTCCTGAGGTCCCTTCCAACCCTGATATTCTATGATTCTATGATTCTATGACTGAGAGCATGGTATGTTTTCTATTTCCATTCAAGCCATTACCCCACTACGAGCTCTTCAGACAAGTTGTTAGGTGTCTATGTCACACAAAAAACAACATCACAACGGTCTTCTAAAAACCAAGGACACTAATTAGTTTTACAAAGACCAACAAATATCTTTCAGATGGCAACACTTTACACCAGGGTTGAATTTGCATCAGTGACCTACAGCTAGAAGCGAATTGCTTCACATTCCATTAGCCATCCTCTGAGCTATACAGTTCCCCACCACCCCCATCCCAACATCTCCCCAAAGCTTCTAATTTACAGTGGCTACTGGGGAGCTGCAGTAGGGCAGACTGTAGTTAAATGTAATGCTGAATGCCATGACACCCAACATCTCAAGTTTGTTGGAAGAGTAATTCCCTTGGGCACTGTAGGTGAAATTGGATCCAGCGAAGAGGGTCAATGCAAGGCCTATAAATATCACTGGAGTCTCATTTATGTCTTATTTTGAGCACCAAAGATCCTTGCCATTCTGGGTAGAATATAGCAAAAGTTGTAGTCATTGTCTTTATGGAAGAAGATAGTTCCCAAGATGGAAAAGGGAAGTGGGAGAAAGTTCTCTAGGAGCTATTATGGATTGTCCTTCAGTTGATGCCAGATTCATCATAGGATTAAGCCCATGATGGGATGCCTGGGCTGAGGATGGAGAGAACAGAGCAATGCCACAAAAAATATTTTCCACAAAAAAACAAGCAAGCTTTCCTGGTCTGTGCTGTGCATACGGTGCAATTTCCAAACTTCAGCACTGTGGTCTAGAATTCTCCTGGCCTTATCTCTACTGGGAATATCCTGGCTGATGAATGTCTGTAGATGCAAGGGGAACACAATCTCAGGTTATAATTTCTTGTGTGTTGGGGAGTGAATATTTGGTACAATCAGTTCCATTACAGCCATTGCCAGCAGAAAACATCTTTGCTAGACATTCTTCTGGTTTAATTACAGTCCATGTCACCAGAATCCCATTGCTTTTTTAAAGCTGAAAATGATGATTAAACTTCCTGGGCCAGATCCCCAGCTCGAAGTCAATGGAGGCTTATACCACCTGAGGATCTAGTGCTATATTCCTTTAATATTTTCCACACTTGGCAATTGGATTATGCCTATTTCATATCTCAACATTTTATAACTACAGCAACCAGTGGGAGGCAATGGAAAGACTGAGCAATAAAAGTGCTGCCTATTAAGAAAGGTTATTTTAGGACACCGTATTACTCTCTTTATATACTGTAGTAGGCAGTAAAATGTTAATTTCTCATTCTCACGAGAAACATTGTATCCAAATGTAGAGAAAGTTGAACTCAGAATTAGCTCTTAGTTCTTGCAAAGTCATTTAATGGGTGCTTCTTCCCATAGACTCTTCTCCAACTGAGATGGCAAAATTGGTAACTCAGTGACTAAGAAAATGTCTGGTGTGTCTTCTGCCTTATTAGCTCATCTCCTGCTGACACTTGGCAGAGACTATTGATCTCTTCCTTCCTCAACTTCAGCTAGTAATTTCCAAGGTCTGTCTTTCTTAGGGCTCTAAATGCTGCCTCTGAACACAATTTAAGTTCATACTACATCTTCCATTGAAACTTGTTCAAGCCACACAAAAAGGGAAGATAAAGGGTGATGTTCTGGCATCTGTCTATGTTTCTTAAGTCAGGAGAAGAAAACTCACTCAGCTTGATTTAGACACATCCCCATTTATTTATTTAGCTTAAATTTGTTTGAATGGAGGACTCAGGGGTCCATTTTCCTCTCAATGTGGCAGTAGAATTGCAAGTGTAATTCCCATTAACTCCACTGGGAACTGCACACAGATAGGATTCCCCCACGTGGCGTTCACTATTAGGTTTGCAAAGCTCGATGCATTTATGGTTTCTATAGCGATTATCTCTTTCTGTATCTACAGAACTGATACAAGGCACAGGGTAGCAATGCAAGCTTCTCAATACCCTGCTGCTATGCCCCCCTCCTGACTTGGAGGTGCTGGCAATAGAGCTTGGAGGGTGCATATGGGAACAGGAGGACAATTCTGGGGCAATTTAGAGACTGCTGATTGTAAAGAGAATGAATTTCACTCTAGAGAGAGAGCAATATATCTCATCTGTATTAGGAGAGAAAGCGACCACTGTCTATCATCAGAATTCCAAACATCTCTGCTGGTCACCTCAACATCTCCTCATATTCCAGGGGAACCAGCCCAGCTCCTTTAACCATTCTCCTAATTTAGATTCTTCAGAGCTGATGTCATCCCCGCTGCCATCTGCTGCTCCCTCCCTTTGTAAGCAATATCCTCGCAGGACAGCACGGAGTACTGAAGATGTCTCATGGAGACCTCTCATAAAATCAAGGGTGAAATTCACCCCTATGCAGAGGGCTCACGAGAGGGATAAGCATTGCTCAGATGTTGTGCTGGCCCATGGCACAGAGGTGAATTTCATCCTTATTTCCACATCTTGCTTGAGAATCTTTCCCTCAGATTCAGTCCCCTGGTTAATATAAAATCCAAGTCTGACTTAGTTCAATTATAATCAGTATATATAGTACAGTATGTTTGCTGAGCCATGACCATTATCCCTAATAAAACATGGCGATTAACAAACCAAATACCTGTGCAGCCTAGGAAAAGTCAGTATTTGGGTCAATCGTATTCGTCCCAGTGGCAGATGATCCACGTCTTTTAATAACATCGGGTGACCGCTGATAACCCCACGTGCATAGAACCCCACCAAGCCACCACAATATTATGTCACCAGAGGAAATACCCCCTCCAGAAAGTGGTGACATCAGCCAGTTAGCAATGACTGATGCTATGACATCACTCTTGGGGACAGTGCTTGATCTGCATATTGCAATGTGGTATCCAGAGGCTGGGAAGGACAGGTTTCGTTGCGTTTTTTTTTCAAACTATCTGACTTATGAATTTCCTTCTGCTTGAAAGCATGTGTACATCATGACTGGAGTTTGCTTCACTTGTACTAGGAAGCTTCCTTTACTGTGAGTGACATATTATGATTTTGCTTTCACCCTTAATCAAACAAACTTTAGCTTAAATGTTTCCTTAACTTTACAATGTTTTACAATTATTCTGATTATACATGGCACCTTCTGTAATCCACTGCATAAGCATCCTGCTGCAATACCCCATCAATCCCTCCTATCATGCCAACTCCATATTTTTATTTATAAATTGCAGGCAGAATGAGCAGGGGATGGAAAATATACCGATAAAATAAAAACCTGGTTTTATTTTAAGATCAGAGTAATGATTTATGGAAGTCTCTATTGCCTTAAAATCATTCACTCTGACACTTGGGAAAAAGAAAAGAAGGCTGTTTCCATGAACAAAAAAATGGCACTACAGGCTAAGTATACATAGACTCCCCTCTCATAATCAATATAAAGATGCACGGATTTGAATTGTTAGTGTTTGGCACCAAAGGGGGAGGGAGGGGAATACACCTATTCTCCATCCGTAGGAGCTGTGATGGTTGACTGTGGCCTGATGTCTTCATTTACATTTCTGTTGTCATGAGTGTCCTGGAACCTATACAATTTCTTTACCCAGCTGTGACATTAGCATGTTCATTGTCTACAATAGGATTGGGTGAACCAGTTTGGATAAAATAAGAAAACAACCTGAAGTTTATCCCCAGGTTTCAAACCAATCCTAGGAACTTGACTTGAGGCTTAAAAAGAATTAATTGGACTTTTTTCTCCAAAAATTGTTGTAACCATCTGCTGGCAGCTGCTGTTTCTGATTCTGGCCAGGACCAGAAGAAGATATTCTATGGGACAGGCTATTAAAATGACCATAAACAATGGACAGTGGAAATCTCATGAGGCGGTCTGTTCAGCACACCCCTTCCAGTCCGATTGCTAGGCCAAATTCCCATCTTCGGTGTCTAGAGCTTTAGAGAAATATCTGAATTTCTAGATGTTTAGCTAATGGAACTTCCAAACACATCCCTAGTTCTTCCATCCAACAAGCTGGCGGACTATTCTAAGGACATAGAAAAGCTTTTGAAACTTGATGGAGAATGAAGGCACAACAGCTCATATCAACACTTTGTTTCCACATCCCAAAGACAAGAGATTGTGTTAGTTAATTTTAAAATGACTGTGACCTCATCCTCATTTCACTGAAATATTGTGCCAGAATCTGAGATCCTTCTTCATATGCAGGCAAAAATGTCACTGGTATGAGCTGGAGGTTTGCATAGAATTAAGCGTTGAGTCAGTCCTGAATAAAGGCTTCAGGATTATGCCCAATAATAATATTTTGCACATATATCATGCCTTTCACTTGACGTTCACAGTGCTCTTTACAATCATGAAACTCTGAAAGCCTTCATGTAGACGATAGACATAATTATTCCCACTTCATAGATTGAGGATCTTGATCTTTATGCCCAAAAGTATTTAGGCACCTAACTCCCAATGAAATCAATGGGAATTAGGCACTTAAGTACCTTTGAGGATCTGGGTCAATGATGTTAAATGTCATGCAGAAAGTCAACATCAAATCATTATCAGAAACCCAAATGTCCTGACACTGAGTCCTCTGTTTTACCAGACACCCTGGTGATGGATGCAGTATGAGAACCCAAATAGAACAGCCCATCCTTCCATTCCCAATGGGAACTCAGAGATATTTGTTTCAGGGCAGTGGAAACATTGCAACAGATCCCAATTAAACTTGACTAGTTGTCAATTAAGACTATCCTGATTTGCTGAGATCTGATGACAGACAGAATAAAACTGCAGGTCTGTTGCTTTAACATGACAGCTAAACTGAGAGCAATGCTCAGCTGTGTATATTTTTGGAGATGAGTACAAAATTTTTCCTCTTCCCCAAAATTGAGAAAAATGAACGGAGAGCTAAAGCAAACAGTGTCGCAGAGGTAACTTCTCAGTCAGCTACCCACGCTCACAGATCTTGGGCCACAACATCAATAAGTTCACGCTTGGCGGCAGACAACTCTTAAACATTCAGCTGGAGGACCTTAAGTGCCAGACTTATGACTAGAAAATCATCATCCAGAACTTGTTTGACCGGTTGACCGAGATTCGTAATCCTTGAATGCGAACTGCTAGTTGGATCGTCTGTTTCTCCAAACCGCAGAGAAGCTGCAGCTGGGTGCTCATGGGGGATGCGTTGTGAATGAGACAATCCACTATGTCAGTCTGGGCAGCCACAAACAATAACACACATTGTTGAGGACTGCAAAATGACTCAGCTTCCTGGAGGTCTTCATGCCTTGACCATTGCTGATCAGAACCCTGCGGCTTGGCTTGACCAGATCACACACGCCAAAGAAATCTTGGGCCTCAAGCTCCTTGCTGGTCACAAAAGGGAACTGGTACGTGTGATGCTCATTCTGTTCCTAACAACTGGGACCACACCACCAAACTTCTGGCTACTTCCCCAGCACAGCCCCATAAGTGACCGACGTGCATCACTATACGCATACCATTTCTGATCAAGCTAGACAGGTAGGACAGGGGAAGAATGATTACAGGACATGTCAGAAAGAAGTACGCCTTTCTCGGCCCCACGCTCACTGTTGTTTGACTTTCCTTCTGATTTCATTTGGACATATTTGAACGCATTATCATTCCTCTGCTGGCTGTAATGAAAGTCCCACCCCTTCTCCTTCTCTGCTCTCCATCAGCTCCTGAGCTTGCTCACTTCAGACTTTGTTAAAAAAATATAAATCTGTGAGGGCGGCTGTTCTACATGTGACTGCAGAATGAGAATTGGACTTGGGAAGCCTTAAAAAAAACAACCCACCAACCTTCTTTTATAATTTGCAAAACTAGGTTGTTATTGGCAACCATTGAGAATAGAACTAAATAGCTACATGGAGCTCATATGCTGCTGAGGAATTTTAAATAGAAATCTTTGTCTCTCCACTTATGTAAAACAGTTGTTCCCTTCTTCAGCATTGTGTCTGAACAGCACCCTCACGAATGGATTCTTTTAAAAAAAAATGACGAATGGCTATTTCCAGAGTCACATTCATCTCCACTGACAGAGTGACACAAAGGTCTGCAGAATCCCCACACCCGAGGGCTATTTTGCAGCCCCATGAAAGCAAACCCCATCTCTTACGTGCTGGTGAACAGCAATGCTACCCAGCATTTGCATTCCTATTTCTCCTTAGCTTTATGCCTGTAATATGGGGATCACTTACTTTAATGAGCTAATGCAAATACTTTAATAAGAATCGTAGCTACCTACTACACATAGGTGTTGTGAAGAACAGGTAATGTTTAATGAGTTAATGAGATCACAGGGTAAAATATGCTGTAGAAGTACAAAACTGTATCCCTCTCAACCCTATGTTCTGTACGGTAGCTTCTGCCTACAATTAAGTCTGCAGCATATTATCATGAGCAGCTGCTGAGGGTATTGGATGTTATTGATTGTGCTGGGTAAGATCTTTTTTGTTCAAAGAAGTTCCAGAGCTTTCTTGAGGAGGAAAATGGCTGCTTGGGGAATGCTTCTCTTTCTCAGATAGATGGAAGATATTTCTGAGGCCATTTCAACTACCACTGAGCCGGCTAGCATTAAAATCATATTCAGCTTCACATTAAATATTAAATAGAATAGCTACTAAGAATTAAGTTACTTACATGATTCTGATTAAATGTTTTCTGGTGAGCAAGGATTCGTCAGATTAACTTGGGAGTTGCTTCTAAGCCCCATTATAACTGTGAGGTTTTAAATGGAAATTGAAGAGAAATGACTGGCGGGACATCAGTAATGGAAAGCTTATAGGCAGCTTAAAAAGGGGAAAATATCATTCAGAAAGATAATGTTTAATCTCAATGGGTTTCTTGATCACTCAAATCTTGGTGGACATAGGGAAGTAGCTGATTTATCAGTGAATTCATTGTTCATTGTTTTGTCATTTTCTATGAAGGATCAAGCCTTAAAGTCCTCTCCAAAATTTATCAGGCACATGAAAATATCTGAGAGAATGTAATGTATTCTGTGGCATCCATTCAAAGGGAAATGACAATATCAGTGAGGGTGAAATGCACCCTGTGCAAAGAACTAGCACAAGGTATATGAACCACTTAAATATTTCACTGTATGGGTAAGTATGGGCAGGGATGGTGTCCCTAGCCTCTGTTTGCCAGAAGAAGGGAATGAGTGACAGGGGATGGATCACTTGATGATTCTCTGTTCTGTTCATTCCCTCTGAAGCACCTGGCATTGGCCTTTGTGAGACGACAGGATACTGGGCTAGATGGACCATTGGTCTGACCCAGTATAGCCATTTCTTATGTTCTTCTTAAGTATTAAGTTCACAGCATACAAATGGACAAAGTAGATAAAAACAGAAAAGACCCTAGTGGGAAGGATGCAATGTAACCCTTCATTACTTCTTAGAATTACAAACCCTAGCACACAAAATCCTAAAAACAGAGGGGGACAAAGGCTGCTCCCTAAGGCAGCAAGGCACAACTCACCCCACCTTACTGGAGGTTGGCTCTTTGCAGACTGACTACTGCTAAGCCCACTTCCTTACAAAACCACCTGCCTGCAAGCAGGAACAGACCTCTTTTCCCCTAAAGAATTTAAAGTAATAGATCACAATTTTAACACATCACACTAAAGATTCTGCCATCCTGGCCCATATCGAGTAATACTTTATTCTTTGCACAATCCCATGGATTTCAATGCAACTAAGCAAGGAGTAAGATAATACTCAGTGTGAGGAAGGGGGTCAGAATCTACCCCTGGAGAAGTAACTAGAGCATGGGTTATGAGAAGCAAGAGATCATGCAGCTGTTACAGGACAAAGAACAATCTCAAACGCTGTGATAAGGTCAACAGGATGCATTTGACTCTGTACAGTAGTGATGTGTTTTGGGTACCTTACTGTCACCATGATGATAGTGAGAAATTGGAGGGAATTCAGTGAAGGGAATCTGAAAAGAAAACGTATTTAAGGGGCTGGAAAGACTGATTTATGAAGACAGATAAGAACTGAAATGGTTTAGCTTGGCCACATGCAAAAAGTGTGAGGGCACTTGATAAATGTCTACCAATATTTCAGGGGATTCAGCTCCAAGAGCAATTGCTGAGGGTGGGTCAAGGCCAGATAAGTAAGAATAATAGGATGAAATTTAAAAATATGTATTGGGGGGGAAACTTCCTAACTGCAAAATGCATTGGACAGTGGAATAGTCTGCCAAAGGAAATGGTGGAAGCCCCACTGATTGAGTCAATAAAACTGGACAAAACACTAGAAAATCTACGAAAACGAACAATCCTTCATCCCCCATGCAAGGACTTTTCCATCTTTCATTTCTGTGATTGTTTGATATGTATCCCAACTCTCTCTGCTAGACACCACATACCAAACCAGATATCTCCACTGTATAACTCCTGCACTCACTGCCTCTCCACTGGCCTGGTTTCAGACAGCACCGTGGTAGTTGGTCCCTGAATCTCACAAGGTAGAAATTATGAAGTAACTATCCATCTGCCTGGGCGTAACATACTGGAGAAGTCAGTAACTTATACCTTTAATAAACATTTATGCTACTTGTATGAGTATTTTGCTAAGGCAGATGGAATGGTTGGATTAATTGAGAGTGCCAAGTGTCTTTGTTGGCATTCTAACCCCGATTGATGGGTTTTATTTTCTCATCATCTTCCTCTGTTTTTCTCTCATTTTTAAAAGAATTACTTATTTCCAGCAGGACTTCACTCCCTTGCCACCTTCCCCTTCTAGCTATAACTAGTCACAATTATCTTGGTAGACTTCCTGTGCACATGATAAATATATCTCATTCCCTTTTTAACAATCCTGCAGCCAATAAAAGGCAATAAAATGTGAAATGACACGCAAATTGTGTCCCCAAAGAGCGGTAAAGTGCTAAGCTACTGCTCCATGCGATAATCTGATGAGATTTTTGTCTTTAAACAAATAACTCTAGTTAACAAAGAAGAATATTCAAATTGTGTAGCCATGTATTTGGGGAGAGCAGGGAGCTTGTTTATAGCTAATGGGCTATATTCTATGCTCAGTAACCCCAATGTAAATGCAGAGTAACCCCATCTACAGAGAGCAGGGTTTGAAAGTGTCTCCACACTAGAGCTGCTGGGGAGGGAGAAAATAGCTTTAATTTCTGTTCAAGCTTTGTGTGAAAACAAGCAAGTTCCCTTTATTTCAGCTAATAGACACTGTAAATAACTTACAATTGGCTAGTTTGCCTCACAGTGGATGCTAACAACCTGCACTTAAAGTTGTATTGTTTGAGGCTATATTATACCCTGTGAGAAAGGCGAGTGTCAGGGTTTCAGAATTGTCTGCTCAGTGGGCAGAGCAATAGCTTGGGTCACAAGGAAGATTTTAAATCCTCCCTCCTCTGAAGCATGAACATACACACAAACACCATGGGCCAGGCCTCCAGCTGGTGCAAATCAGCGTATCGGAAGTCAAGGCTGAGAATCTGGCCCACAAAGAGCGAGACACTTGTCTCTACTGGGGCACTAATTTCAGATATTCATTTGGAGAGAAAAGTGCAGAAAAACTGCACTCTTGTTAAGTGACACAATTCCCATTTTACCATTGGCCTAAATTTTCCTTCCTTGTTACTAGAATAGCTGTTCTGTAAGTCTTGATTTCAAATATTGGAGAGTTTACACTCTACCTCCTACACTTGGCATCCAAACTGTGTCCATAAATTCTTAAAAATTCAGTTGATGGGAGCAGGACTGAATTTGTGATACATGGAAACCACTTGGGAATCTTTTTAAAATTAAACTACAAGAGGCTGATGCTATATTATAAAGGAACTATAGAATTTGGTGCAAACTGGCACAGTTCCTCTGACTTCCAGTCTAATACAGATCAATGGAACTATGCCAATTTACAACAGACAAGGATCTAGCCATAATGTAGACATAACTCATTGGAGAATATTCATTAGGGCTTGTTGAGAAAGAGCAAAAAAATTCCTTCAAAAATTATTTTTGGATCATCTCTAATATTTATTATCCTGGAATTGGAAAGACATTTTCTGTGCCTGTTTTCAATATACTTCTGGATGTTAGAGGAACCTGGCTTTGCAGCTTACTAAGCATTCTACTATTCAAGGTAGGGGAAAGCAAAGGTGGTCACTGCTATCTGAAATTATGGCACCAGTACACTACTTCAAGGTGAATAATTACAGCATTGTATTATTGAGGAGGGCTCTGTAGGTTTAAGCACAGATATAAACTCACACAATCCCCTGGTTCTGTGACATGACTTCAAACTCAATGGCTGCGCAGCCTGTATAGAGGCTGTTATTTTCAGGAGTGATTTGGTCAGTCTCTTAAGTACAAACAGAGAGAAGATCAGTCACTCAGAAACTGTGCATTCATGGGCTGGGCTGGATGTTAGCCATAACACCAGTCAAATGCTAAGCCGCCATCTTGAAACATACATCTCTTGCTGCATTAGGGGAGTCATCACATACTGCCGAAAAGCAGGCAGCAGCCCAAAGGGACAATGCTGAAGCCCAGAGGATACAAACACACTGCACGAAAGTGACAGCAGCTGTTCCTGATGCTAAATCTCTTTCAAACCTTCATTCTCCAAGGGGAGTTGGAAATGGTACCTGGGGCCTTTCACCATTAGGTCACTGCCTCTAACCCAGCCCAAATAGGTTGTGAATGTAGAAGCCAAAGGCGCTAATCCCCGGCCCCAGCCCCACTGCAGAACTGATGTGGCTCTGCTGTGTATCTGCAGGGCTCTGTGTCCAGCACCAGTGACCTGCAATTGAAAAAAGTCAATCATTAAAAATATCACTGGCCAGTGGCAGCAAAAGTCAGGTGCTCAGATGGCCCCTTTGACAGGAATATATCTCTGGCCTCCAAGTTCTGCTTCAGAAGCCAACCTCCTTCATCTCAGGCTGTACCGATGAGTGGGGCCCAGAAAACCCTGCCCACCACCTCTCCAAAGGTTTGGGTGTTGCAAAGCATTTCCACCTCCGCCTTAACACTACTTAGCACCAAGAACGGGCCTAATCCAGCAGTTCCTATGTAGGCCAAACTCCCATTAACTACAACAGGAGTTCTCCTGCTTTAAGGATTGGGCCCGCTAACTGCACATCATTTTTATTTTGCTTGGTTCTTCCAGCCTGGACTTCATTTCAGTGCAGCCCCATCCAAGCGCCCGGCGCTGTTAAGTCTCCCCGGTAATTGAAGTAGCACTGATGATAGTCTTTAAGGAGAATTGTAAAGATTTTTCTCCTCTCTGTTCCAAAGCAAAGCTGGCTGCCACGTAGCATGGTGACCTCTGCAAATCAGGCACTGGCAATAATGAATAGCCTGCACCAGGCAACGAGTCCTCAGGAGCTCGGGAAAGGGCTGCCTGCTGGCTTTGTGAATGCAAGGTGTGCATGGTGGGACTGTCAATAGGGGCTGGGCCTTGGGATCAGACGGGGTATTGATTGATCTGGTAGCTTTAATATAAATCAAAGGGAAGCATGGAAGCTGTCAAAGGTACTGAATGAAACTGAACATCAATAGCAGCAAAGGTTGGAGATCACAATCCCGTGTGGGGGGTCGTTCCTGCCAGGATATGTGCCGGTAGCTGCCTTGCCAGTGGCCTCTGCTCTGCATTGGGGCAGCCAGCTTCCTGGGCGAGGCTGAGCAGTAATTCAGACTCCATGTGGATCAGCAGTGCTGCCCCCGGTATCGAGCTGCGTTGAGTCGACTGCTCCACTTGTGCTGTGAACTGCAACACTCGGTAGTGGGGCTGAGTTTGCTAGGGGGTCTCGGGGCGGATATTAACCACAGTCTGAGGCATAACAAAAAGGCCAACGTGGAGAAACCTCTCCTGTCTTTATCTGCTGGGATACACAGAAATCTGCACAGGCACATGCAGACTATGTAGGCATGCATCCAACAGCTCCCCAGGTTACATGCACTAATGTGTGTGGGGAGGGCTCTGCACAGCCCTCCCCACACATTAGCCCCCTGCAGTTACCAGTTGCACATGAAAAACTTTTCTTTGTGTGCACAACGAATCATACATACCAAAAAACCCAACCCCCGGCTCAAAGTTAGAACCCCTCTTTGGAAATGCCCTTTTCCCTATAAAGTGGGGTCTCATTCAGAGCTGGGGTTAGGGTTAATCAGTAATCGGTGGGGAAGTACCAGGCCCAGGGCTTTCTGGGCAGGTCATTGCTGAGTGATTTGAAGTACTTCTGCCACAGTGGCCCTGATCATTTACCAACTAAATAATGCAAAGCGCAAAGCCTCAGGAACGACTCATAAATCCCCATAATCTTCTTCCTTCTGGTCAGACATCCCCACTGGAGAAGGGTATCCTTGACACTCCAAGCAGGTGTGGGACACTATCAGTTTTACTGAGGGAGGCAACAAAACAAAACAAAACAAAAAAAAGGACAAAAAGTTATTAATAAAATTCTGTTCTCAGTACTCAGGAATTGTGTTTTATTGAGGGGGGGGATAGGGGCATGGAGAGGGATCAACAATCTTGACAGTATATTTCCCCCTCTCTCCACACTGCGTGAGCATACCATACCTTCCAGCACAGCAGCTCATGGTAAGGGAGAAAGGCTCCACTCTTAGCTTGACCCATCCAGCTACTCAAAGGAGGAGAGAGAGCACCCAAAGGTGCAGACTCCTCCTAGCGCAAGGCACTGCTAATGCCAGACTGATGGTGCAGTTAACTGGATGCATAAGTGACTGCAATACATGATACTAAGACAAGCTGTGAGACTGTGAAGCTTTATTCAGGTTCAGCTGTGTCCTTCTGAATCAAGCATATGTAGCAGATAGCGTGGCTAGTGTGATCACAAACAACCTCCAGAGCCAGCCGGGAGAACTAGCCCACCCCTGTAACCCCAGCAGGAGCACCTCCTTCCTTCCCCTCTTTCAGCCATTCCCCAGTGGAATCAAACACCCTCCTCATCCCCTCTTGAAACCCTGCTCCTTAGCTTAACTCTCCTTTGGCACCCCCTATTAGCAAATAATACAGATACTGTCTCTGATGTTAAAATGGGTCAGTGTTGGCTCTGTTCTGGGTGCCAGCTTCTCCACCACTAGGAAGAAGAAAAGGTACTGTCCAGAATTCCCCTTTGCATCACAGTCTGTTCAGCATTAAGAAAAAGCTCGGAGAAAAACTTCATTCTCTGAGAGCCCCTCTCTTACCTGACTCACTTATCTGCCTTGTTCAGCATTTCCCTGCTTGATTTCACTCTAAGTAAGGCATTTCAAACGGATACATTTCTCCATTCAGAACACTTTGCTGTTAGATGTTGAGAGGCTGCCTGTATTCCTTATCTATTGCTGGGGGTGTGTGCGTTTATGGAAAGAAGTTTCTGGGAGGAGCGAGGTAATATAATAAAGCCCTTCCCAAAAAATGTGTGTCAGGGAAAGTGTAAATAGGAAGGAGGTTTTGTTGCAATAGCACAATGATTCCTACAGCTGTTTGGTTCAATTGCATTCTGCAAGGCACTCCCTACTGTGCTGTCCTACCTCTCTAACATGCACACATACACTTGCACACCTCCCAAAATATTAATCCAAGTTCTCTACATTATAGTGCAGACCAACAACAAGCACAGAAGTGTGGCATTGTCACAATCGAACAGGCTCTGAGATCGTGAACCAAAGATCAAGAGGCAGTACTCCCAGGAAGGCTAGCAATAACAATAAAACATTTTCCTTTTGTACTTAAACCAAGGATCTCAAACTGCTTTATAAATATTAATCAGAAAGACACTCCTGTGAGACAGCTAAATATTATCAACCCATTTTACAGGTGGGTAGAGTGGGGACATAGAGTTTAAATGACTTGCCCCTTCTGCTCCAGGAGTCAGTAGCAGAGCTGGGAACAGACTGCCTTGTTTTCTTTAAGAGCCTCATCTTCCTAAAATTCTGCTATTACCAACCAAAGGACAAGATATTTCTCCACCAGGCCAATGATAAGAACAAGAACGGATAGTTATAGCTACAGTACACTAATGCTATTTCCTTGCTAAAGGGCGGGTCTGCTCTGAAAAGTAACCCTGTGAAAATAGGATCATATTTATTGTCCCTCAATGATTCCTTATCACAAATAAAGAAGCTTTGGCTGCTTCCCTCGCTGCAGAGTAACCTAGGATCTGAGCCAGCCAAGGCCTTCCCTGCTGGTGCATGCTCACCTGCAATAAAGCTTTTGGAGGCTAGATTAGGCCCTCAGCGACATCTGTGCAGCTCCTTGTCGTCAGTGGGTTTGCACAGGTGTAGCCAATAGGAACGTTGTGAATAATTGTGCTGATGATGCAAAGGAAGGGATCAAATGCAGCTGTGTCCTGCTTAGCTGTGTGCACTGCAGGGCTAACAGGAGTGACAAATAATGAATGCTTATTGTCCTCACTAAATTATGCAGCTAGGGCACTAATAGGAGATTTCCTGAGTGAGAAGGTGCCAGCTGTACACGGGCAGAGCCAAACTGCACTTTGAGCCATTGCTTATCAGCGCTGTGGTTACCACTTTCCCCTGCCGCCCCCCCCAAATGCTCTGTTAGGCAAGTGGGCTGCAAGTGAGATAAACTGTGAGTCTGGCTCTTTTTTTTCCTCTTCCTACCTAAACAGCTATTTACAGCTTTTACAAATGCTGGCAGGCCCCGTTGAAGTGCACTGATGCTCCAATCTGGCCACAGGATTTACCTCAGGGCTGCTGCCGAGAATGGAATCATCAACACCAATTACTGCGACCTGCTTCAGCCGGGACTCCTCAAACGCCAGGCAGCCCTCTGGGGCAGACACCTGCGACATCAGCAGCGGTGGAGTTTAGCTTGGCAGGGCTGGCGCTGCTGCTGAGAGCGACGCAGTGGGCCTTTACAGACAGACGGATTTTACAGCCATGTCAAAACACCTCCCAGTCATCACATCTGAGCCAGTCAGAGAGACCCCTCTGCTTCTGACAGTTGGACTGAGGAGAGGAGAGATAAAAACCCCTCCAAAATCTCAAAACAATTAAGGACAGGCAAGCAGTTAGCAAAGGAAGGTCCCATGCTGCAGAGACGAAAGCCTCTACCAGCAGAGCAGTATAATATAGTTGCTGCTGTTACTCACGCAGCTGAGGGGCAGGGAAAGAGAGGAGCTGACTGGGGATACACAATGGAAATCTCAGGCCATTGCCCAGGGTGCAAGAGAAAAATATAATGTGGAGTCAGATAACTAAATTGTTTGTAATGATGGGAGTGATAACGTGGCCTCCACTTATAGGGAAGGGGGGAGATACACCAAGGGGGATGTTGATGGACTCTGGTTACATAGAAAAAGCCAGATGACTCTCAGCTACATTTACACCAGCTAAGGGTGTGGTCCAGGACCTCTGCCTGAAAAGAGGAACAGAAATGGGAAAGGGTTCAGAGCTAGGCTGTGGCTGGTCTTCGTGGAGCTTTACAGGGGCAAGGGAGAGATCATCTTAGGAGAGGCCGACCCTTTGTATGGCCTACATAAGGCCTGAGGAAAACTGCAGCCCCGGCCCTACGGAAAGCACGGGGACAGCTAACAAGATGCTCTCTTGGGAATAACTCACTTGAAAGGGAGAGGGGAGTTCACCCGTGCCCCTCCTCGTGTGTTAGACAGTGGAACTGGCTGCAGGAGAAGTAAGTTGAACCTCTTAAAGGGCTGTCTCAGGCTGTACAACACCCAGCACAACCAGGGAGCTCCCAGGGGCACGAGAATTAGGTATCCTGACCTCCAATCCCCTTCTGCAATTACCTCACTGCTCATGTAGGGCCTGATCCAAAGGGATCCCGCCAGGACCATCCAAGAAAGGGCAGGAAATACAGTGAAGGCTCATAATGGTGACAGAGCACATGTCCCACCATGAGATGTTGCCATCGTGTCTATAGTTCATTGTGTTTATGGGATGAGAATTTATTTTAAAAAATAACCTGCTCCAGGCGCCTGCTAGATGCCGACATTGCTGAGGGTTCTAATAGCAGGCGTCCTGCCATTGCTCCCTGGGGCCTGTGCTGCCATCTCTCCCAGAAATGAGACGTTTCAGCTCCGTCAGCTCTTCTTGTAACATAATATAAAGAAAATCAATGCACATCGATGTTGTCGTCCGAGAGTGACGTACGGCACTGAGCTACCACTAACTATACACATCTTGAAGTTGCTCTACATAATACAAAATGCAGCAGGCAAGGTTGAATGTTCAGACAATATCTGACAGCTATAATTTTGTTTCCCCGCAGAATTTCATGTCTGATTTACCCAAAGCCCCTTCAAAACATCATCTGCTGATACTGAGAGTTTGCTCTAAGGATGTGATAGCGGAGCAGGTGGGATCACACTATCAGCGAGTAGGCATTGATGTTTCAGGAGACAGGCACTGTAATCTAGCCAATCATGGCTGGGTGCTGCAATGGTTTACACCTTGTGCAATCCCATTGGTTGTATGTCTTAATTTAAAAGTCTTTGAGGAAATCCAGTTAACAGGGAAGCAATCCCATTGCACCAGAAAGGTCTGTGTGGCTTTGGCCCAGAGGTCCAGAAGTGTCAAAGCCAGAACAGGCAGGCTGGGTTGTGCCTGCCCTGTTTTTCAGTGGCCTCCACACAGAGCTCAGAGTTCAACAGAAAAAAAGAAACAGGACCCAACCCAGAGGATACAGTTACTGTGCTGGGTTTACTTCCTAGCAGCTTTGCCCATAGATGCCTGTTAATATGAAGATGGAGGTCTTGCACGTACAGCCCATCAGCCATTCTGCATTATTCATGCATCCCACACTCCAGCGTCTTCCTATTCATTAACAGAAACCTTTTCATTTATACCTTAAAGGGCCAGATCCTTAGCTGTTTTTAATAGGGAAACCACTACGGAAGCCAGTATAACGATGCCAATTTACACCAGCTGAGATCCAGCCATAAACCTTTTACTCCAGTTCCAGTACACTTTTGAACTTGCTTCCAATGACTTCTACAGGAGAAGGTGTGATGCTGTATGACCATTTATATCATTGATATTGCCACTGCTATACAATTGCAACAAATCTTGTACAAAGTACAGTATGTTACGGAAGGTGTAAATAGAAAAGTGATGGTTTGCTAAGGATGCTCATCCTGTTTATATGCATTGATCATTTTTGGCTATGAAGTTATGAATATTGGCTAGGGATTTGTATCTTAGACATGTGATTGTGTTCCTGGGTAACACCCACCAGGTAAAATTTACATTGAGGCCAGACAGCAATGTGTTGCTGGCCCATCAAAGACACTTAGCTCTCACAATGGGTCATAGAAGAAACTCATTCTGTCCAGATATCGCTTCCTGCAGGCACTTCAGGCTCCAAGAGCCAGTGGCTACCCCCTGTGAGTCATCAAGACATTTAAGGACATGTGATATGCTAATGTGACCCTGGACTCCATCTTGTGCCAGTAACTTTCCACAAACTGGGCTGTGAGCTTTGTTTGAGACAGTAAATTTCCAGGCATGTGGCAAAAGATATTAAAGACCCCGAGAGATCTCCATTTTGCCTCTTCCCTACCCTGATTCTCTGAATTATCGACGTACAACAAAAAGGGGCATTTTGAACTATGGACTGCACACCTTCCAGTCTGGAAGTTACCAGAGAGACTTTACAAGCCTATGTTTGATTGAACTGGTTTTCAGTAACAACTCATCATGGAGTCCAGTGTCTGGGCGGTAAGACAAGGACTGGAATGCCTAAGGAGACTGCATCTCTGACTCCTTGTTAACCAGTGTGGTGAGACACAAGTTTAATATTGTTACTGGCCTGGTATAATCTAATGATAGAATGACCACCAGTTTGGGGTGAGTTTGCCCTATTTCTCAGAAGTTTGTCCTGAATCTGCATTCTCAGCTGTTACCCACTGAGGCCTGGTGACAGAAGTCATGTACCTGCACTAACTTGCACTAGTTTTACCATGCCATAACTACTTGATTCCTGATGTACATTACTGTAAGCTCAAGGAGAATCAGACCCAATATGTACAGCCAGTTCCAGCACAATTCACTGCTGATGCTTGTAAATCTTCAAAAAACCAAATGTGTATTATTCGTTTCCTTTGGAACCACGACTGTAACATTTTCTATGTGGTTTGATATTTGCAGACAAGCTAATGTCTGTAGCCTTCTCTGGCAGTTGTTTAACATGATCCTCTTCTAAAAGAAAGTAGAACATGAATGCCAGTTTGATAACTAGAGGCAGAACATAACTCCCATCTGCTTTGCTTGCCAGACCTACTTTTAACTCTTTTCAGACAGACAGCATTATCAAATTAATGTAACACTTGTGCCTTTGTGAGGTCTAGAAATGAATGCCTCAGCTTGTGAATTCCCTCAGACTCATTTCCTTTATTGTTCTCCCTCAAAGACTCCTTTTAGCTGATGGGACTAAAACAAAGGGACTGTTAAATAACAAAGCCAGTCTGATGTGCTTCCTATTGATTGTTTAATTGATTACCCAGCCTGTGTGGATGTCTCCATGTGCTCAGTTTAGTGAATCAGGCAAACTTTTTGGGCTTGAATATCAGAACAGTGAGATTACTTGAGTTTGTTGTTGTGGAGGAAGAACAGGTGCTTGGATCTAACTGTTCACACGTTGCTAGCAATGTTTGGTTCATTTATGTCTTCTGTGGGGTTGGGTTCTGGAGGAAATGTGATGAGAATAGTTCCTGTTTATCCCAGACTGCATTTGCTTTTGCAAAATGTACTGACGTTATTATGCAAACAGTAACATATTTGCAGCAGGTGTAATAGATGCCAAATGTTTCAGCATATTGTGCAATTCTTCTACCCTGCCCACATGTACCGTGGACTGAAGAGGCTCAACTTAGCACAATACCAGCAAACTCAACATCACCACAAATGGGATCCAACATCCTGAGCTTGATTCCTTCCCCTCAGATGGATGACATGAAAATTGACTGGCGTCCTAGTTCAAAGACATGCATGTCAATGGATGGCAGTAGCTCTTGATGCCACCTGCAGCTGAGATCTTTGGATTGTATCCCTTGCATTCATGACCACTGAAGGGACACTATCAGCTGTCTGATGCTATGGAGATGAGGATAAAATAAGCACATGCACTTCTCAGTGGAATTTGAGTTTGTCACTAGAAATCTCAGGAAGAGCCCTTTTATACAGTATTAGGGGGGTGGAGAGAAAAAGGCTGGCAGGCATAAGTAATTTAGAACAAGCATGGTTTAAATGAACTTGTCTTGCTGTGATACCCACAGTAAAACCAATGGCTGCAGTGGAGAATTTAGTTCCTTTTCCAATGAGTCTCATACAGTAGCCTTCGTGGTAGTATGCTCTCCTGATATCATTCAAATAGGTATTTTTCTTAACAGAATTTATTTGTCTCAATATTCCCAGGGAGATACATGAAATGACAAGTCCTACAATATAATGACTACAGGATGACTAATACTGGCTCCTGCATATTACCCTGCTAAGCTCATTTTCAGCTGGGGAAGTGTGCATCAATTTGTGCTGTGGTTTCTTCCACAGAAGAAAGGTAGAGACCCTGGTAGGAACAGAATGTTTGTGGTCTGCAGCCATCCTAATTCTGCAAACCTTCCTATTTTATTTTTATTTTTTTAAATCTCAACACATGCTTAGCAGGCTGGATTCAGGTATTTAACTGTTTATGCTAAGGATGAAATTCACTCCCATGCAGACGGTCTATGGACCACTGAAGTTCCATTTAATCCCAAAGGTGCATTTCATCCTCCAAGATTAGAACGGAGAATAATAAATAGAGATTACAACAGGGTGAACAATTCACAATTAGCAATTTATTCATTGAATGTCACCCATTTTTCTGTACATAAATTGTACTTAAACAGCCTGGTTTTTTCCATTGCATAATTATTCACTATTCACAATTGCTGAATTAAAAATTTTTTGTAAACACACTTGAGGCTGTTAGCTGCTTGCAAGCTGTTTTCTGTGACTATTCAATAACAGTGATTTGATAATCAAGCTGTGTTATTCCTCACTGAAGTCACATGATCTTGTTTCTCTTCCTTGATTGGATAATGTAGCATTTGTAAACCATCCTCTATTAAAAAAAACCACAATTGCATCACAAAATTATTTTTTTTCAATAAATCCTAGCTCTCAGTTGCAAGTTTGTTTCTTGTGTTACATGCACATACACAAAAATCTTTCCTCATGTTAATGTTTGCAAAAAGTGAATAAGGCTGGGAAGGATGAACAGCCACAAAGCTACATGTCAAAGTTATCAAGGACTTTTCTCTTTTGACAGTTGGTAAATATTTTTAGTTTAAAAATTCATAACAATATTGCAACTTTGCCATTCACTTAAACAACCAGGGGACTTCTCTGGGGACAGTACATGATCAAGTCAAATTTGGATACAGTCTCCAAAAAGTACATTTTCTTAATAGTCACTCAGCAATAAAGGGTCCTGATTTGGCAAAGCACCTAAATATATGCTTAAGTCCCATTGTATCCAGTAGGAATTTAAGGTTAAATGTGTGATTGACTACTTTGCTGAACAGGGATAGTTTGCTGAATGAGAGACCGTAGAGAGATGGACCTGTCCATGGTGCTGAAATTCAGAGTGCATTCCAATGGAAGCAAATGGAACATTTGGTAACAATATCATGCTCTGAAGTAGCAGCAAATACACTCCCTGATGTCTGTTCACATGATAATATTTTAATATTATTACATCTCATAAGCAATCAGAAGATTCCCATTGTCTATAATATAGTTCTAGCATCTCGTCTACATATCTATAGTCTTGTAAAATTAAGAAATGTCTCACTTTGAAGAGAAGTTGCTTCCATTTTTGTCCTTTCCAATTCTCAGAAACATTTATATATTTGTCCCAATAAAAATGACTTCTTGTATAATAAATTACTTGAAGTTGCATTTTTTATCCACTTTTCCACATGAACAATAATGTTGAACTGAATGTCAGTCATCAGACAGACATAATTGGATTTGGAAAGTGTTATATTGTGAATTAAGTTGACTGATGGGGAAATGTCAGTTTTATTAACAATCTTCCTTCAGATGATAATTTTATACCTATAAGGATGAATTACAAAAGAGTACTTGAAGGCATCAATTCAAAATGATGGAGTCATTTTAATAAAGGCTGACTTTCTCTTTTATAGTCTTGTTTTTAAATATTTTATCTCCTTGTGGGAAATTGCATCCAATTAGGAGCCAACACCATTGTAAAAAATGCAACATAACCAAACAGAGTTAGTTTGTATCACAAGCTTAGATGCCTAGGGCCAAACTAGCAATAGAAGAGACAAATACTTATCTCTGTAATATTTGCCCACAAACAATGCATGGGTTGGTGTGAGGACAGGGTTAGGGATGCTTGTTGTAGCTTCTGTTATTAAGAAATGCAAAAATATTTTCCTCTTGCAGCACTGAAGTCAAACAAATTACAGAAACTGGATGCCTTTATTAATTTAATCTAATAGGGTATACAGTGCATGTCTAATTAAATGTCTCTAGGTCCACAAATAATAAAGCGATTATTTAAAAACAACCATAATAATAATAATAACTAATCATCAAATTATCAAATAATCAAATCAATCAGAGACCCCCTTAACCCTCAATAACTTCCCTATGCAGTCTACCCTGTGCAACAAAAGCCAAATGGAGATTGCCTCAAGCAAAATTTTAGTGCCTAGGTCTTCTACTGGTTCCCTGCACAAGGGTGAATTTCACCCTGTTTGAATACGGAAGCATGGAAGATCATTGTACCTCCTGAACTAAAGGGGAGAAGCAAATTGTAGAGTTGAGAGCCCTTCTCCGAGAGTGACCTGACTCTAATCCCCAAGAGAACAATAATCTTTACGCAGAAGCAAACTACTGAGAAGAATGTTCCTCTGTGGAAGGCAGAGAGCACATGGAAATGAACTCTTCACCTCCAGTCCAGCATGCATAATTCAAATGAAATTTTATTTCCACATCTGAATTCAGGTCCTGAATTTGTCCTGCACCTGAGCTCTGCCCTGCAGCACATGAGAATGTGTGCATGTACAATCCTCTTGCATGGTTTCTCCCCAGCTTAGCTCTCCTGCAACAGCATTGTACTCTGTGTCCAAACACTGAGCCCTGCAGGATCTAGCCCTTGGCGGATTTCCATAAGTACTCACCCACACTAAGTAACACACAGTTGCTTTACAAAGGCTTCCAGAAACTCAAAAGTGCAAATACTACAAGCATAATTATTTTACATTCCAATAATGGTCAAACCACCAGTGCCCAACCCAGCCCCTAAGAGCAGGCCAGTGTAAGGGCAAAAGTTAATATTCAAAAGAATATATGCAAAGGGCACATGAACTTTTACATGTCTGACTTAGGTGTGCCAACACTCTGATCCCCACATGCATGCATAGGTCTGAAATTTTGGACAAGAAATTATTGGTGAGCATCAGGAGACATGCAATCTTTGCTAATGCATTCTGGTACCTGTGACACCCTTTGTTACTTCATTACTGGGGCCTTCATATTCACCTGCCAAAGCTCCTCACTATCTTAGTATCCCAGAGTTGAGCTTCCTCACACTGCAAATGAGAGTTGCATTGAATTATACCAAACTAGTTTTGTGAGGCAGGGAAAGCCCCACAGGGACTAGAATGAGAGCAACAAACTTATTTCTAGTCCAGATCTACTAAGTCAGCATCTCAGCTCCTCTCCCCAGAGGGGAAATCTTGGAGGAGAACTCACACTACAACTCAGCTTTCAAAATAATATTTGAAATGTTCTTCTCCTAAAGTTTGACACCACTTTAATTACTTTGAACACACCCAGGCCCTCTGGAGCAGACACACACACCACTAAAATTCTACTTTAAATTTTACCCTTTGACAGATTTTCTCGTTGGTTTTTCATATTGTTCCACTCGTTCCTGGAACTGATGAATATATTAAAGTTCTAAGGGAAACTGTAGCTCGATAACATGTTCTTCAAAAGGAAACACTCCATTTTTTAAAACATTCACTTCTAATATAGCAGTAAAATAACCCCTACTATTATAGTGGCATAAAAAAAAGCAGGATTTCTCAATAAAGAATGGGGTTTTCTGAATATTATGAATATATATAAATAGCAATACCACAGGAGATACCAGCAAACAGTGCTCCACTCTACAGGATTTAGAATGCAGTTAATTTCTAAACTAACCAAAGTCATGTGAAATGCATAGACATTTCCTTATATCCATCCCAAATATATTTAACTGAATCACTCTTTCATTCATGTATTCATTTATAAATACTTTATGCTGCCTTATCCCTTTAAGCAGCCTGCTACAAGCAGAACTGAGAAGGATACAGATATTAACCACATCACCTGATTACATTTGCAGACAGGTGCCTGATTATGTTAACTTGCTTTCTTCATCATCTCATCCTTAGTCACACATGTGGGTCCTGCTATTCAGCACAGGTGTATTGAAATACATCATACCAAATACCAATTGGTTCAGGAGGAAAAGACGTTCAAGACTAAAGAAATAGGGATGTATAGCTTTCTCACTGCTCCGGCGTCTGTGTCAACTGCAAAACAAGAGTAGTTGACTGAGCGATAATTTTATACAGCGCCCTGGTCTACAATGCAAACTATTGTTAGTAGAACTACGTCGCTCGGGGTGTGGAATGCAGCAATGCATTTAGACAGCACTTCCCATTTAGACAGTGTTACGTTGATGACAGGACTTCTCCTGTCAACATAGCTACTGCCTCTGGGGGAGGTAGAGTACCTAAACCAATGGGAGACGCTCTCCTGTCGGCATAGGCAGCGTTTTCACTAAGCACTACAGACTGATCACTAAGCAGTTGATCTGAGACCAGATTCTGCCCTCAGTACATATGTACATCTTCCACTGAGCACTGCACGAGTGCTTCTGAAAGCAGGATTTGGTCGTTATATTTATTTCGGTGCAACACCTTATACAAAGTATTAAACCAATATATTCAACATTCAGTAATAAAATATTCCTCTGTTTGTTTCTTCAGGATGTGTTCACTTAAAACATTTAAAAATATATTTCAAAGTGGAAAATATACCAATATACTTTTTCATAGCTCTGTGAGGAAAGCAGATAGCACTTTGAGCCAGAGAGAGATATTCTTACTCAAGTTGAATAGTACCTTACACTACCAGTAGCCCACTGATATCAGTGGGTCTCACTGGGAGTTGGGATAACACGTGGTAGAGAGAAAGAGCGCACACCTAACTGCTTGGTCCTTGCACTTTTAGAGTCTGCTTCAAAGTTCACTGTAATCAATGTGTGTCTTTCCAATTACTTCAGTGGGCTATGGTTTGGGCCTTTAGATACTATGGTTCAATCCTATGAGATGTTGAGCACCCTCCAGGAGCTGCTGGGCTGAAGACTCTCCAACTCGAGTTGGTTGGAAATTTATCAACAAAACTTGTGTCAAAAATGCCAATTTTTTAAAACTGAAACTGTTTGTGAAACGAGTTTGGATTTGACAAATCTCCCAACTTGAAAAGAAGTTGAAATGAAAGTTTTGAAATTGTCAGAATGCTTTGACATTTTCTAAACAAAAAATTATGTTTTTCTGTGGCAAAATTACTTTTCTTTTTGAAATGTAAGCTAATTAGACAGACTGAAATGAAACATTTCAAATCTATCTAAACGGAATATTTTAGTTCACCCAAACTGAAAAAAATGTTGGGGTTTTGGTATGCAAATATTGTCAAGATTTTGACTTTTTGTGCTGATTTGGGATGGGAAAAAATTTTGAACTCGAGAAAAATATTTGAGGGATGGGAAAACCAGCTGTATCTCCAGTGCATCCTAGAATGTGCTCAGGAATGGCAAGATGGGCCCTGCAATTCATTGCCAGCACATCTCTCCTCTGAGACCATTTGCAGATCTGCAAAGCCAGTTGAACATTTTCTCATCAAAACATTTTTTTTTAGTGAAAATGGCTTTCTGACTAACAATGAAGCATTTCACAGAAAAATTTTGTTTTAGTTGAAATGTTCTGGTTTTTCAATGAAGATCTGACCATCAAAACAAAAATTGAGTTTTCTATCCTCTGTTCCTCTTCTCTGCATTTCTCTCCTTTTCCTTCTCCCCTTTACCAGTGGAAAAGAAAGGAGGGGGGAAAGGGTGACAAATGTGTAGGGGTGGGTGGGGGAGATAAAATAACAAAGATTGAACTTTTAAGAAGTTTTTGTTTCACTGAGGATTGGGAACATTTTATGAATTTTTTAACAAAACTTATTTGTTTGGTTCAAAAAAAAAAATCACAGAAAATATATTAAATTTTCCTAATCCTGATCCAAGTGTAATCAATGGAGTTTCTTGCAGTAAGTTCAATAGGGGCAGGACTGAGTCTTTTTTGAAGACCTAGGTCAATGATCAGTCTGATTTTCTTCTCAAGTTTAACCTAACAGATTTTTCCTTAGAAGATGGTTACCTTACATTTCAGATGCACAGTCTCTGTTTAACTTGACTGTAAAGGAAAGTCATGCATTTACTGAGAAAAACTTTTCAGGAGCATGACTAAGCTGTAGTGCATGGCCCCGATACACAGAATCCTGAACATTTATCAGAGATTTACACCTGTTTGCAGGCAAACACTTTCTTTTGGCTCACTCACTGAATCACTCACAACTGAGACTCTGAGTCAGAGGCAATTATCCTTGTCTTACAGACCCTGTGGTTGCTCCATTTAAGTCTGAGGTTCCAGAGTCACATTAAGTTGCTCACTTATCGCTGGAGAATGTGAGGTTCATTAGATGACTACCGCCTTGTTAACAACCTTTGCTTTTATTTAAACAACCAGCAGAGGAAGGATGTGGGGGAAAGTATTGTGCAGAAAGGAACATTCACATTCAGCTTTCAATCCATCCTTCCTGTGAGTTCAAAATGAAACCAAGAGAATGAACTAAACTTGGACCCCATGACCAATTGTGTCAAAGGGATAAAGGTAAAGAGAAATAGAGATGGATTCTCTCCTGTCCTGCACCGCGTGTGGTTATTTACACTAGTGCACACAGGGTGTGAAAGGCTACATCAGCTCAGAATGGCAGAGTTTTACACCCAACTGCATTGGTGTAAATGAATGAGCAAGGTGGAGGACGATGGAGAATCAGGTCTGCACTTTGCAAACACCCACAGAAGAGTTGTCAAACATTGCAGCATCATTTCAATGGTTCAGCACGTTTTCAGTTAATCTGCTACAATTTATAGACTGACTGAAGATTGATACTTGACACATATTAGCCATTGATGGGCCAGCCTCAAATGGTCCAGAGTTTGAATCAGCTTCCAAAGGTTCCGATAGGCCCCCAGACTTAGCAGGACTATTTAAATCTGGGGCTCAAACTGGGGCTCGTTTCCAAAGGCATCTTCCTCCTCTACTGAAGGTTGGAAGAAGGGAATAAAATACAACCTTCTAAATGACAGGTTTCAGAGTAGCAGCCGTGTTAGTCTGTATCCGCAAAAAGAACAGGAGTATAGGTGGCACCTTAGAGACTAACAAATTTATTTGAGCATAAGCTTTCGTGGGCTACAGCCCACTTCTTCGGATGCATAGAATGGAACATATATTGAGGAGATATATATATACACATACAGAGAGCATGAACAGGTGGGAGTTGTCTTACCAACTCTGAGAGGCCAATTAAGTAAGAGAAAAAAAACTTTTGAAGTGATAATCAAGATAGCCCAGTACAGACAGATTGATAAGAAGTGTAAGAATACTTACATTGGGAGATAGATTCAATGTTTGTAATGGCTCAGCCATTCCCAGTCTTTATTCAAACCTAAATTGATTGTGTCTAATTTGCATATCAATTCGAGTTCAGCAGTTTCTCATTGGAGTCTGTTTTTGAAGCTTTTCTGTTGTAAAATAGCCACCCGCAGGTCTGTCATTGAATGACCAGACAGGTTAAAGTGTTCTCCCACTGGTTTTTGAGTATTATGATTCCTGATGTCAGATTTGTGTCCATTAATTCTTTTGCGTAGAGACTGTCCGGTTTGGCCAATGTACATGGCAGAGGGGCATTGCTGGCACATGATGGCATATATCACATTGGTAGATGTGCAGGTGAATGAGCCCCTGATGGTATGGCTGATGTGATTAGGTCCTATGATGATGTCACTTGAATAGATATGTGGACAGAGTTGGCATCGGGCTTTGTTGCAAGGATAGGTTCCTGGGTCAGTGTTTTTGTTCAGTGATGTGTGGTTGCTGGTGAGTATTTGCTTCAGGTTGGGGGGTTGTCTGTAAGCGAGGACAGGTCTGTCTCTCAAGATCTGTGAGAGTGAGGGATCATCTTTCAGGATAGGTTGTAGATCTTTGATGATGCGCTGGAGAGGTTTTAGTTGGGGGCTGAAGGTGACAGCTAGTGGTATTCTGTTATTATCTTTGTTGGGCCTGTCTTGTAGGAGGTGACTTCTGGGTACTCGTCTGGCTCTGTCAATCTGTTTTTTCACTTCAGCAGGTGGGTATTGTAGTTTTAAGAATGCTTGATAGAGATCTTGTAGGTGCTTGTCTCTGTCTGACAAGCCCCCACCTGTTCATGCTCTCTGTATGTGTGTGTATATATATCTCCTCAATATATGTTCCATTCTATGCATCCGAAGAAGTGGGATGTAGCCCACGAAAGCTTATGCTCAAATAAATTTGTTAGTCTCTAAGGTGTCACAAGTACTCCCAACCTTCTAAATGACTGTTTAAAAATGGGTAATCGGAAAATAACACTGAGCAAAATCCTTCCTGACAGCACTGTTTACAGCATTTGTTCCCATTCCCCTGGTGCATGTGTGTTTGTCCACGACAAGGCAGTGCGCTGGTCTCATCCAATATTTACATTACATACAAACTGCAAAAGAAAAACAGCCTATTTCCAATACTGAATGGGGTGGGCTATTAGGCAGGGGGCTGCCCATCAACATGGGTGCTAACTACCCCCTGGTATACACAAAACCAAGAGTATTCTACTATACCTTTAAAAAAGGGCAAAATACCAGAGCCCTCCATAGCTGAAACTCCTAAGCGATCACTATATCACCGATGTGTCTCCAGTGAGACACATTACTTTTCCAGCGTGAGGCAACAGCCCTCTGAGGCATGCAGGCCACATCTCCATCCTGCAGTGAGTCCTGCCTTCGTTTGCTCTCACATTATTAGCTCCCTGTGGGGGCCTTCTGGCCAAGCTATTGCCTTCATGTGTCATTGTTCACAGCTGCCTTCCACAGTCACTCCTCGGGGTCTGACCTTGCCGTCCGCTATCTGGCGGTGATATATGGAGCAGAATTTGGCCAGCGTGATTATCTTACCTGCTAAAAATAGAAAATTTAAACAAAGGCTCCATTAACTCTGCACAGCTGAAATAAGAGTGGTAAAGGTGTCAGTGTCAGGCCTGAATTAGAATTAGCATTCCTTTATAAAAGGGGCACCTACTGCCCGTAGTGGTAAAGTGCAAAAACTCCGGAGGAACGTGTAGGAAAGTGGAGAAAGGGCAGGGGTAAAGTTTTACATAAGTTGTGCTAGTACCAATACAAGCAAACATGATGAGTATTAGCATTACAGTATAGCATACAAGCCCCAACTATTTATACAGGCTGCAATACAAAGGCAGGTTCCCTCCCCAGAGAGATTACAGTCTAACTTCTGATCCTGCAAACACTTATCCACCCATTTAACTTTACACAGATGAGTAGTGTCATTGAGATCGATAGGCCTACTTACATGAGTCACATTAAGCATATGCAAAAACGTGCAGAATTGGGGCCCACATCAGCAAATATTATGACTGACCCATTTGTTTGTATTTTGCTTAAGAGATGAATGGAAGCAACTTGCTGTGTGAGTTTGCCAACAACTGAGATTAGCTAATGTCTGCCTACCACTTTGGAACATAAAGAACTATATGGAAGTGCTAAGGATTACCATTATTATTAGTGCAATGACAATAAAAGCCTGTAGTTGATCAGACTTGTCCTGATCCTACAGTCAATGGAGAGAGAGGAGCCACAAGCCACATTTTAGGACACTGTCAAATATGCCTAATTTCCCCCCTCCCCAAAATGGATCCCAATCTCAAAGCAAAAATTAAAATTCAAGGTTGGATTTAAGACTTCTTTGTTACTTACTATTATAGTTTTCAGTAATTTTCCACCCCCTGGGATGTGCATCATTCAGATGAGGTTGGAGAGAAAGTTTCTCTGCAATTCATTGCTTACAGACTGATCCAAAGGGAATTCTTGATTTTTAAGTAAAAAGCAAGACTAAAAATAAAAGTTGCTTTTACCAGAGAAGGATTTTTGTAGAAGTGCAAATGCTTTGAAGCATCAGAGAAACATTTTAAAATTTAAAATTCAGAACATTAGCAAATTGATAAATTACTGAGCATTAGGCTAAACTCCAGGCCCCACTGAAGTCAACGGGGAGCTCGCTATTGACTTCAATGGAGATAGGATTTCACCCTGATCTCTGTTAAATTAGGATCCTGGAACGTTTCTGCAACGTATGGTTCTCTTAACAGCTCTCTGCCACCTCAGACAGGATAGCATTGACAATGATGAAACACCAGGCTCAGTCGTGGACTCAACTCCTGGTGCTTAGAACCAGAGTTTCCAAAACAAAGTAGTTTCTGTGCTGCCCATTTCCCACTGCCCCGGTGTAAGGGAGACACTGGGTGTGGAGAGGGGCGCTCTGGGGCAGGAAAAAGCAGAGGTGCCTGGTGTTGTGCTAGATCCCAGCAGGTGCAGCAATTGGCCACAAGTGGGGTAATTTGGAGACGCCTAAGGGTTGATATAAGTTACACGGAGGCCATTTTGGCCTCTGGCCAGCCCAGGATCAAGGGAATAGAAAAGCGGCCAAGGAGAACTAAGCCCCACCCTGGGCTTCAGAGCCAAGCCCAAATGTCTACACAGATCCTTGTAGTGCCATAGTGCAAGCCCTGTGAGGCCGAGTCTGTAGGCCTGAGCTCTGAGATTCACTGCCGTGGGTTTTAAAATGCAGTGTAGAGGTGCCCTTAGAGTCACTTATCCCCAGCCTCTTCTCAGCTGTGCCAACTGTATATTCAGCACAGCGGAGGACTGAGCCCAGCTTGTTTGAGGCTTGGAGCGCATGCCTAGAGGCCAAGGTTCTCTGGTTCTGCTCCCCCCGGCTCTCCCACTGACTAGCTTTGTGACCTTGGGCATATCACTTAACCGCCCTGAGCAAAACTCACCCCTGCATAGAGGGCCAGCACAAAGCCTATACATCAATTAAATCCGAGGCAAACCCTACATGTAATTTGAATGACACCCCGGTCTGAGGCTGGCCCTCTGCACCGGGATGAATGTTCCCCGCAACACATTAGTATTTCCACAAAATGGGGCTAGTAAGTACATCCCAGGGACATTGTGCAGGTTAAATCACTTTAAGATTCTTGGGTGAAAGGAACGCTATAGATCTAAAGTATTATTAGCATTAGCATTAATGATAATATAATATAATTTGACCTGGAAAACACAGCACCAAACAACTGGGAAAGGATAATTTCTCCCTGTAGATATATCATTCCTTGCACAGCTCTGACATTGATTGACAGGGCTCTCGGTCTCTTGCCAGTGTGCAGACCAGAACTGCCAACAGAAGATTTCAAATTCTCCAACATTTAGTTAGTTAGTTAGGAAGGAAGGAAGGAAGGAAGGAAAGCAAACAAGCAAGAAGTTAGGGGACAGCCCAGCATCTCATGAGATGTCAAAGCGTAGTGAGATATCACTTTAACTCAGAAAAATTAAAATGAGTGTGCTAGCGTCTTAATTTAATAGCAAGCTTAAAGAAAAATGAAATTGGGGAGAGGGACAGTTAAATAACAATTTTAAAGATGACTGAGTAGATGGAATTATCTTTAGCTCAAACGGAATGACTTTGCATAGGAGGGAGGAGGGGGGTCTCCTCCCACAAGAGAGAGTCTATTTAACCCTGGGGGAGACCCCTCCATTTTGTCTTCAGCTGGCTAAAGAAGGAGCCTCTCCAACCCCCCAGGATGCTTGAAGGAAACTGAAACAAAAGACAGTAACTACAGGGGTGTGAGAGATTGCTGGACCCAGGCTAAAGGGAGATTAGCCTGTAAAAGGGAGCATTCTGGAACTGGTGAGGAAATTATCTGTATTTAGTTTGATTAGGCATAGATTTGCGCATTTTATTTTGTTTTGCTTGTGACTTACTTTGTTCTGTCTGTTACTACTTGGAACCACTTAAATCCTACTGTCTATATTTAATAAAATCACTTTTTATTTAGTAATTTACTCAGAGTATGTATTAATACCTGGGGGAGCAAACAGCTGTGCATATCTCTCTATCAGTGTTATAGAGGGCGAACAATTTATAAGCTTTATGCAGGGTAAAACGGATTTATCTGGGTTTAGACCCCATTGGGAGTTGGGCATCTGAGTGCTAAAGACAAGCACACTCCTGTGAGCTGTTTTTGGGTAAACTTGCAGTTTTGGGACAAGTGATTCAGACCCTGAGTCTGTGTTGGAGCCAGACAGGAGTGGCTGGCTCAGCAAGACAGGGTGCTGGAGCCCTAAGCTGGCAGGGAAAACAGAAGCAGGGGTAGTCTTGGCACATCGGGTGGCAGCTCCCAAGGGGGTTTCTGTGATCCAACCCGTCACAGTCAGTAGGCAACTCCATCTGCTCCAGTCTGATCTTCAGCCTTCTCCAGCCCTCTGGCCCTGGCTCTCTGGCTTCGGGACCCCAGCCAGCAAACTCCTCTGCGGCTCTCCTGCCTTTAGCCTTCCCTAGGAACCACCTACAGCTTCCTTCAAGGACCTTCTGCAGCCTCTGGACCGCTAGTAGCTCTCACCTGCCAATCTTTATCCTCTAGGGCACAGGTGCCTTCTTTGAAGACCAGCTGACCAGCCTCTTCCATCTTAAAGGGCCAGTTTTATCCTGTGACACCCACTAACACTGAGAGAGATGACAAAGGAACAACAGTGCAGAGTAAGTGCCATGGGACATGATGCTGCCCCACTAGAGAGGAGTATGTGGTGGAAAGCAAACTCCATGAACATTCACTGATATTGGGAAGTGATTATGGATTTGCGTTCACTTTCTGTGCACATTTCAGAGCTTTGCCAGCGTGACTCCTTGCAAAAAAGGACATTTTCTATCAGCCTCAGAGATGAAGTGCTGCTGTGTACATCAGGTAGGAGCATCTGATTTCTCAAGGAAGATAGCTGTCCATCTGCAGATTGTCATATTTAAAGATGGACGGGACATGGCATTCCTATCCCCTGAATATTTTTTTTGAGTTCAACATTTTTCCCCATCTCAAATCAGGATGAAATGTCAAACTCTCAAAACTATTCATGCACCAAAAACTGATTTGTTTTTATTTCAGCCAATCAAAAAGTTTCATCATCATTTGATTCAGCTTCAATGTTTTTTCAGTCTAATTAGCTTAAATTTGGAAACAAAATGTAATTTCAAACTGGAAAGCTGGAATTTTTCATTTGGAAAGTGCTGCAACATTTTAAACCTTTTCCCACGACATGGTTTGAGTCGGGGAGTTTGTCAGAAATGACCCTGTTTCATGCCCAGTTTTGGTTTGGACAAATCAGCACTTTTCAACAACAAAGATTAATCAAAAAATGTCCAGCCAGGTCCAGTCATATTAGGAAGCCTATGCTCAGACTCTGCAGGGGGGTTAACCCCTTAGTATGCTGTGCCGTCTGGGAGGCCTCTGCTTTTTACCTCAACTGACATTCAATCTGGGAACCTGGGAGTCCTCTGGCAGCAATTTTACAAGGTAAAGCAAAAGGCAACTTTCCACTGGCTGAGCCAGTGGGAATTTCATTTGAGCTGGTCTAGGCCTGAAGTTGCTCTTTGCATATTTCACACAGACCAAGCACTATGCACTGACACACAGTTGCTGAGGTAACTGTGCTTCTTCCCGTGAATAGTTCCTGTGAACTAATGATGAGCAGCAAATGATTAGCATATAAAGCCTGCATAATTTCCCACTGCATATGTTATTCCTTCTGTGGCAAGACAGTTCTGAGACCCTGCTTCTCCAAAACTTCATCCAAAGTCTCCTTGGCAGAATTACTTGCTCTTCCTTTTCCTCTACTGATTGGACATCTTCTTTCCTTTATTTTTCATCCCCTGTTTCGAGTGATGGGAGCTATGTGAGTAAAGAACCACAACAAGGGTGTCAAATAATAGAGCAGTGGTATTCAACCTGTGGTCCATGGACCCTGGGTGTCTGCAGTCTATGACTAAGATTTCCAAAGGGACCTGCACCTCCATTTGAAATATTTTAGGGGTCCGCAAAATAAAAAGGTTGAAAACCACTGCAGTAGAGTGATTCCAGGTTATTTACATATGGTCCTAGAAGTGATGTATTGATACTTGTATGTTTTTATCTCCTGTTCCATATCGATACTGGCAAGATTCAACTGGTGACTGAGAAAGAAAATACATATTGGAAGCTGAAATGATACTTATATGCAAATGTGTTTTTTCTAATGCATGTTAACTAATCAGTTGATACAGAAAACACCGAGTATTCATAGCAGGGAAGCTTTTTAATATAACAAGAGCTATAGAAAGTATTTTGCATGATTTTTTTCCCTTACTGTCAAAGTTTTACCACAATGTAAATTAAAAAATAATTGAAACAGATCATATGCAACTCCGAGCAGGCATTATTCTCTAGTGAATGGTAAGGGAATAGTAAAGTGGTAATGCATGGCTTCTGTAGTCTTGTCACTTTGATGAATTCTTTAGTAACATCAGACTTTAAAGCATGGATACTCTTGTTTTATTCTACATTTCTGTCAGTTAAATGCCAGATGGAACAATAACTCAGGTTGGAATCAGAAGGCCTAATTTCAGAAATGCGCATATGTGTTTTCTGCTAATCAGCAATGTATTTTTTCTCTTGTAAAAAAAAATGCAAATGGAAAATTTGTTAAAATTTAATTCATTCCTTGACAGTGACGTGTTTCTTTCCTTGATCTGTGCTTTTTGGTCTATTGCAAAGGAAACTAGCTGGGAAAGATGACTCTGAGTTCAGTCTAGTCTCACTCAAGACGGAAAGCAACACGAACTATTTTTGTTTAAAGAACCCAAAGGCTGTGAAGTGTGGTGTGAGTGAGTGAGTGAATCAATACTGAGCAGGATTTATTTTCTAATTAACCATGCATGTTATTCACAAAATCAATCTCTTATTACAGTCGAACATGCATCACTCCGAGGGGGCTCCTCAGTGGTTTACAGAACATCAGGAAATAGGGCTTAAAACAATATTCTCTGAATGTTAAAAACAGATTTTCTTTAGTTAATGGCTGCATTCAGAAAGGAGACTCTCTGCACATGTCTTACATTCTATTCTCTGAAGAAAAGATTATCTGAAAGCCTAGTAATTCTTGTGCTCCCTGGAATTTCTCTTATTATTGTCCCCCCAAATCATACAATTCCAGCCAGGCATGTGAGATGCCTTTTGCACTGAAGGTTTTAAAGATATTTCAGCTTCAATTACTGCATTTTCTCTTGGAGATAGCTGATGAGAGCAATGCATATTGATTTTGTTATCACATTCTATTCCTCCACCAATAGCAAGGTTTTGTGGATACCTGGGTAGCTCATGGAATTGTCAAAGCAATGGGGAAACTCTATGGTCTGCTGCTGTGATCTCATTCATGATTCAGGAAGCAGATGGGAAGGTGACATAAATAAGCAGCCTTTTTGTGGGTCTTTACATATTTTTGTGTGTGAAGACAGGTGAAATGTAGAGCTGAGTGAAAAAATTTGCAATGACTCATTTAAGAGCTGAAAGTAGCCTCTTATTCCTCTCCTGGAATATCCACAAACAGGTCATAACTTTGTCAGACTTCTTCTTTTAAATTATTCATTTATTTTTTGTTAAGCTTTTTTAACTGTCATTTGTGTGAATAGGTCTGTGTGAACAATGCAGGGCTGCAATGCACTGGCTAATTGTGTTTGTTCAGGACAGGCATGCAATACTCTTTCTAACCTTTGATTTCTTATGTGCAAATATAAAATGTGGTTTCCTGGAGATCTTGTGGTGCAACTTCAAAATTAGTTTTTTGCAAGCTTTTTTTTTTTTTTTTTTTTTGCTAAAAGAAAAATATGATCACTTGCATCTGCAGAAAAACAAACATAAAGGGGACATGAACTCAGCACAGCAAACATTTGCAAACATTTTTTTCCTAAGGTATTCCCCAAACTCTAACAAATATTTCCCAGCCTTTTCCTAGAGTGATTGGAATGCCCTCATATATTCAGCGAATTATGATAGTAAATTGCACTGTCTTGATCTTGTCAAAGTCAGTTAATTTGATTTGACTAGCTCTTCTCCTTCTCCGGCGTCTACAGTGTCACTAATCCATGTGGAAAGGCTGAAATGATCAACATACAGAACATGCAAATGACAAAAATTACCCAGCAAGCCAACCACAAAGCAACATAAGTCAGAGATCTTCATAAAAGAGCTTGCATGCATACTGCACAGTACGGGGCTGTAATTTATTTTTCATTAACAATAGTACGCAGACTGCAAAACCTTCCATCTCCTGGGGTCGGGGGTCTCACTTCTTATAAAGTCCAGATAATTTCCAGATGTAACAGAATGGGACATTTCTTGGATGTTTAGGAGACATAAAACTAAACAGTTGCGTGTGACACTGTACAGATTGGAACCAGTTTGCCTCCTTATCAAGGTACATGCATCACACACAATTTCAGCTCGAATCAAATGAAAAGCCCCATGCAGGACAGCAGCATGACTTCTCCAATCCAATTTCCAAGGATGGAAATATTTGCATAGCATCATTGTAAGCACAAGCTTAGTTTAGTTGCCATAACAGCTCAGACTGTAGGTCCATCTAATCCTGCATCCCATCTCCAGCAGTGACCTGAACACAGGGGCATCAAAAGTTCAACCTTCCATTGTCCCATGCGCCTTGGGGTTAGATTGTGACATTCATAACACCTGAGAGAGGGGGCTGTGCAGATCCGCACCACCAAGAAGAGGGAGCAAAGGAGTAAGCAGACCCTGTGCTCCCTTAAAGGGACAGTCTCCAGTACCACACGCCCCATTGCACAGGACTCGATATTTTGGGAAACCTTCACACGGGTTGTGCAAGGGGAGGGGAGATTGCCTGCATTCTCCTGCAGCCCAGCCCCATAAAAGCCATCACAATGAACCCAGCCGATCTGTGCAGCGCTGATCAGGAGAGGCACAATCTCTTCTCAGTTGCCTGGGGGGACAGACAGAAGTGCTGAAGTCTAAGGTTTGGTTACCCCTCTAGCAATGGGTCAAAATGCACCCCTGGGATAACTGCCACAAAGCCAGTGGACATCTGGCAGGGGTGATTATGGCCCCATGTTGTTAATGTCCACATGTAAGTGATCGTCACAGAGCTATCGAGACCTTCCTAGCAGTCAGACACAGTGTCTGTCGTTTTGATTACTTAACCTAGGTTCCTTTTATAAACCCCTCAGCTCACCCTGATACTTTGTATGAACACCCATCTCATCCCGCGTGGGACGTGGCCTGGGGAATAGAGCAGAGATGGTGAGTAAAATCTGAAGTTTTTAATGACTTCCTCCAAAATTGCATCAACGATGCCTTCAGGTGCCACTTGCACACAAACATTTGGGGGGTTCATGTTCATTAAACTGCTGACATAAAATTGGAGCCTGAGCTGAGAAGCCCCTTAAAACGTGGTCTCCTGCCCCTTCCATCCCACGCCATCTTTTTGGTGATTATTTTCATCTTGTTTTGCCTCCTCGCAAATAGACCTTTCCCATAAAAATAAAAACAAGCCATGATTTAGAATTGTATTTGTGTGTGAACATTTTCTTTTCACATCTGCTGCTTTGAATTAGGACTTGAATATTCATTTACAAAATGTATAATTTATTGGTGTAGCAGACAATTAATAATTTAAACGTTATTGCCCTAAATTAAGTATAACATTTAAGCTGGCAGAGGATGGGAGCACTGAAGCTCAGAATCATAGACAAAATTGGAGGAAATCCTTTTAGGTCATCATTGGCCCAGCCCCTGGAAGGAAAAGATTATAACTTACAGCACAAGGCATTTCGGTTCAAGGGCCTGATACTAAACGTAATGAAGTCAAGGAAAAGACTCCCATTGGGCTCTGGAACAGACCCTAAAACACATTGCAGTCAGCACAGGTCTGCACCATTCAGCTAGTTCTCCTCCTCCTCCTCTGATAGCATTTATTAGACAAAAAGAGACAGCAGAAATGAAAGTAGAGAATTAAACATGAAAATTTAATTAAACCATCCTTTGATCACTCTCTGCGGAATGGACTTTGGTTTGAAAGATTATTTGTAGGAGTGCAATAATAGCATCTAATTAGGATAGGAATCAACCTGAAATGAAAGTTAAAAAAAACCCACAAATCAACTCACCCCATAAACATTAAAGGGAGCCAAATCTTATTAAAGTTATATTTTATAGCTCAATTATTTGCCTCCTTTCTATTGTGTATCCGCTTGCTCTTTTTGATTTAAAATAAGCACATACATGTAATCAAAGAAATATGTGGCCAAGTTGGAGTTTTGCCTAAGTGAGGATTGCGTGAGGGTGACAGGATTTGATCCTATAGAAATTAGGCATTGAAAAGACCTTTATATACTCTAAAGTCACATGCATTTCATCTTCTCCACATGCCAGTGTGGGATTGTTGCCCTCAGTATGGAGGGGAGTGCTTTTTCCCTGAGCGTTTTGGTCCAATGCTTCTGAAGTGGCTTTGGATTTGTGACATGGACTAATTACTTCCCTAAGGGCTTGCTCAGCCACCAGGGAAGAGTGCTGACTGGAAAGGTTGATCCAAAAAGGATCCCCATCTCAACCACTAACTACGTGGATACAGAGATATAAGAGCAGAAAAGCTAATCACTTCAGACACTAAAGAGAAAATATGCATCCAATTATTACAGGAACTCACACTCTCCAGGAAACATTTTAATAGAGGCTGAGATGATAGAGAAGAACTCGTGCAATAATTAAAGCACCTTTTCTTGGTGCCCTTTTGTAATAGTTGGGGATATAAGGCTAGAATATGTTTCTTCTTTTTGGAATATATGCATGCAGGACGTTCTTCAAATAGCATTCGCAGTGGAAGCAGATCTGTATCTCTAGGACCTCAGGGCAGACACACTGATAACTAATGACCCTCTGGTATCACTGTCTTTTATTATTTGTGTTACAGTAGCAGTCAGAGATCCCTTGAAATCAAGGTCCCATTGTAGGAGAGAGGTAGTTCCTGCCCTAAAGAGCTTACAATCTAAATAGACAATACAGACAAAGGATGGGAGAAAGGAAAGATTGTTATGCCCATTTTACAGATGGGGAACTGAGGCTCAGAGATATAATGAGTCACCCAAGGTCACACAGGGTGTCTATGGCAGAGCTGAGAACAGAAGGCCAGCATGTTAACCAGAAAACCATCCTCCCTTTCTAGCTTTATGGACATTTCTGGAAACCATATACTATCAGTCTCTGCTGGGAATATGGTTTTTGTTCCATGCCGGGGAGTAGGTCTTCCACTGTATGTGAGCCTAATGGTATAATGATTCAAAGAGCGGTGGAAAGCAGAAACTTTGGATGGCAGTAATCATCTTTTAGGCTTTTCCTCACACAGAGTAAATTCCACAAAAGAATATGCGTGTACCTGGCTTGGCTTTGTGAATGAGGCCCTTAAAGATTTGCATATATCATAATAAATGTGAGTCACAGCCAGTCTGTATTTAAAATGCTCACTGAAAGAAGGAACCAAATATCCCCATTAGTGCTTTTATCCTCTGCTATTTCATATCACAATAAAATGTCACACGGAAAAGAGAAGCAGATTTCTGATATTATTACTTTGAACTTTTCTTGGCTATAGTCCCCCGAAGCATGACATTTAGTGAGGGATAAAAAAAATGGACGATCTCCTTAATCATTTTTACCTCACTGCTGGTGGGTTTCATCTTCTTGTGTGTACTTCAGCTGTGAGTTGGCAGCGGTGCTGAAGTCCTGGGACCTGACACTTTCCTCACTGTGCTGCCAATCTTTCCAATGCACAGGCACAAAATAAGTGGCATTTAAGGAACGATGCTCTAGGTGAAGCCCATGGAAGGCATTTGGCAAATTCAATAATAGTAATATATAGCATTTTTAGGGCCTGATCCACAGGTATATACTAAATGTAGCCAGTTATTAAGGAATTCTTAAACTACATAACATTAAACAGGCCTGTTAATAAAAAGTAGAGGCATGTGGGAATGGAGGACTGGACAGCTCAGATGACTGCACAGGGCAAAGGTTACCAGTGTAAATTCAGTCCAGATTAGCACTATGGGAAACTGTTTCTATCTGCTGTTCTTCTGGTGTGGTATGGTGCACGAAATGAGTTGGAGGGTCTCAGTCCGATTCCTAATGGATGAATGTTCACATCTCAAAAACCACCATGATAACTGGCAGGGACTATCTGGTAGCGTGGGTGAGGTACATCTTTGTAGACCATCTTTCTTAATGGTGCCATCAATAGTTGGCTTTGAAAAGGGAGAAATGAATTAGTAAAAAAAAAATTACAAGTCATTAAAAATTCATGGTGAAAGGAAAAATGTGAATAGATGTCATAAAAAAGTTATAAGAATAAAGTGTTTTTCCATCAAAAACTTTTATGAGCTCATTTAAAAAAACCTCCATTTTAACTGTATTTTAATTTAATTTATGGACCTATCATCAGGCTTAGGGAAGACCAAATTATTTCTTTCTTTCTTTCTTAAAGAAACTTCTGTCAGAAGTTGTGTCTCTCTCATAGGTATGGAAAGCTACTAACGTCGTAAATGATTTTGATTTTTGAACAAATACTTTCTTCCATGAGGTGATGGTGGCTTGAATTCTGATGGTTTATACAATGGCAAAGGGACTATCAAGGGTGCCTTAATAATTTAGGAGCACAGGTCCCTTTGACTTTCAAGAGGATTTATGCTCCTAAATCACTTGGAAGATTTTGAAAATCCTTGTGAGCCTATTTTTCAAATTTGACCCCTAGAGCCTAATCCAACTTTTCTTTGAGTCAACATTCCAATTGGCTTCAATGGGAGTTGGATGAAGCCCTAGGTAAAAATTCTCAATTTGGGTGCTCAAATCAGCATGAAAGACCTCAATCTTGTAAGATTTTCTGCATGGAATCACTTGAAAGACTGGGGCTTAGGTGCCTAAAATGGGCATTTGGGTACCCAAATGAAGAATGGGCTACCCTAATTTAGATACCTTGAAAATGGGGCCCCAACAGAGGGTGAGCAATTTATACACAGAATTCCACACCGTTTTCTGTTTGGAAATTGTCTTTGGACATGTCGCTAAATTCCTGAATTCATTCATTATTCAAAATTATTCATGAATATTTTCAGAGAATAGTTCTTGGTGTCCAGATCCTTTGCAAGCAGCTCGCTGAGAATATTCAAAATCTATGTGGTGCTGCCTCGCTGCACAAGTCACATAACGTTATCTCCATTCCCTGAGTGGATGACTTATGAATACATCAACAAAAGTTTCAATTTCAAATTGTATTTTCAAGCATAACATTTTCTATTTGACATTCAAAATTTGCACAGTTGTTGGTTAATTCTGCAATTCCAAATTTGCTTCTAGTAAATATTCAAGCATTTGAGCTATTTATGTATTTTCACACTAGCAAAGATGGATTTCTAGGATATTTTCAGAAAGCAAACACAAAAGGGGTGTGAACACAGCTGAAGCTAATATATTTAATAATTTGAATGAATATGCATGGAAGCTGTTTGGCAGTATTTCCCCACTTCTGCATATTATACGCAGGCTCTTTGGCTGCTGAAAGTGAAAAGCTGATAATTGATTGCAGCAAATCAATATAATCTGATACTATAAAAAGAGATGTTGAAAACACCTCATTCCATTCTCTTATTTCTTATGTTTTTTTGTATCAGGCTTTAGGAAGACTTTTCTTTCTTTCTTTCTTTCTTTCTACTCAGTTTGCCTGCCTCCTGTATTTTCAGAAATGTTTTTTCTTTTACATTAGAGATTCTTAAGCATCTGATATTCTGTATCAGTTTTCCTGCCCATGTAAATTCTATGTCAAGTCTTTTGACATTTTGAATATTTCTTCCTGTCAATCCCTTTTATGTCTTTTTGGATCAGTCACACACTGATGCCCATACTCTGCAATACTCTTTGATTTCATTTGGGTAAATGGTATCTTAGAGGGTGGCTCTGACCAGGACATCTTACATTTTTTGGCTATGAGAGTTGTATACTGCCCTTAATCCACACGTGTAGCTGATACAGACTAGCAATGAGATTGTCAAAACTGATGAGGGGATTTAGACACATGACCCCCATAATGGGAGCTATGTGTCTAGATCCCTAGACAGCTTGGACAATCTCAAACTAGAGCTGCATTTAACCCAGAGGTTTCAATTTGCAGGGGTTCACATAAACCGTCCTGTAGGTTTTGACTCTGTGGGTCTCACACCCCTTTGTCCAATTCTCCCATAATTACATATGTGCAAATCTCATTGTCTGGTAAGCTTCCCATTGGCTGGGAGTGTGGATAGGGCTCCAGCGTTTTACCGCAGTGTCTTCTAACCCTAGTCCTAAAGGCTACATCCTGTCTACTCTACAGCTTCCAACACAGTGACCACTGGTTAGGAATTATGGATCCCATTCCTGGCCAGTGTAGCAAGGTCCTAGAAGTTCTGTACAGTGTGAAAACATTCAGAGTTTGATTTAAATCCACCAAAGCTAAGGTGATTCGGAGATAAAATAACTAGGGCATTGACCTTTTTTCCGGCCTTCTGAAGAGGGAAAAATGTCACTCTAAATGGTGATCTGTCTGCAAACTTCAGGATTTTGTAATATTTCATACCAAATAAATGGTGCTATAATGCACTATAACGCTATACTACAGTTTACATGGCTGTTAATGCATGGGCCATCATGACATAAAATTAATTTAATATAGTGGAGGTGAAAAGTGACAACCTGGGTGAAGGAAGCCTCCTTTCTCTCTTCATAGACAGTATGGTTAATAACAGCACAAGTTCACCATTCATTCATTCATTCATTCACTTAGACTGTTGTAGTGCCAAGAAGCCTTACTTTCATTGGGGCCCCACCATGTTCAATATGGAAGAGCCACATAATAAGTGATAGCCCATATGCCAAAGAGCTTGCCGTCGGAAAGACGCGGGTGTAACAGGTGGATGAGACAAGCAGTAGATGATGGAGAGCGGAGAGCAGGCTAACAAGATACTTTTGCACAGACTAGCTGTACATGACCTGTGCACACACAGCCTTCTCCCTGACCTGGAGTGACTTGGCAAAGGGTGGCTTACCTTCCATGCCAACTGGTCCTCAGCCTCAGGTTATCAGGAAGAGAATCAGCTAGAACAATTTGTGATCTGCCAGGACACCAGTCCACCAAGAGCTGCACGGAGACTACCAGCTGAAGAACTATCAGATAGCTAACAATTGTCAGTCACTACTGTCCTAGGCTGGATTTGAACTGGGAAGATAGAGCTGAAAGGGTCCATTAGCCATTTCCAACCCTCTGAGCTACGATCCAGTCCCTCGTGAAATCAGCCATCTCATGAACATTCTTCAGTGGCTCTTAATATTTAAAATGATATCTATATACATTTTTTTTTTCAGATTCTGATTTCTAGAGACTGAACTGAATTCCCTCACTGTGCTGTTTTGGCCTTGGTCCCGTTGGCCGTGTTATGATGGTTTTGATCTCTGTAAGTGAATCTAGTTTAGTTGATTCATCCTGTGCATTTAATTTTGATGTTTACATAACGAGGTTATATAATTGCACAGCAAGAGTCCAGAGGCAGGATCTAGAATTATAACAGACAGCAGTATTAAAAATTCTTACGTGAAGTACATTAAAAACAAAGTTCTTAAGCTTTATTTTATCTCAGAGGTCTGGGGAGCTTTCAACTGGATTTGAAAAAAAAAATCAAAGCTACTGGCATTTAGGAACCACTGTATTGTCAGGATTAAATTATAAATAAGAAACTGGCACCTCACTAGATAAATATGTTGACTAGGTAATTTGAAAGGAGGAAGGAGTGGAGACAAGATGATTGCTTGACACAGAGAAAAATAGAGGCTACCAAGGAAGTCAGTTTCTCAGTGGAATTATATGTTCCCAAGTAAGTTACTGAAATGAGGGCCCTTTGACCAAACTACTGTTAAATTCCTTTATTACAACTAACCTTGGGTTTGTAAAACCCCTGGCAGAATGCTGGCCCTATCCAAACACTACTACTACTAATAACAACTGAAAGAGGATAACCATACATAATTATTTGGGGGCTATTTGAACCAGACCTATCCCTTGTTCAGGTAGTGTAAAAATATAGTGCAAACCTCCTCCCTAACTCAGACTAAATGCTGAACTCCTCTGAAGTTCGAAAATATCTGATAAATCACTTCCCTTTTTAAAACATCCCACATTCTTCTGCACTTCCTGCTTTCAGATGGGATCAGGAATGTCATAGGAAGTTGTTCTCAGAGCATTTCTGACCAAACAGAATCCAGGAAATAGTTGAAATCTTCTAAAAAAATGGTTTTCCATCCTGATTCCCATCCTGAAGAGGTTCCGGAAAGCATAGATGTGAGCTTTCCAATCTTTGACAGGCCCTGTTATTCCTTGCCTTTAGCAAAGCTTTTGATACGGTCTCCCACAGTATTCATGACAGCAAGTTAAAGAAGTATGGGCTGGATGAATGGACTATAAGGTGGATAGAAAGCTGGCTAGATCGTCGGGCTCAACGGGTAGTGATCAATGGCTCCATGTCTAGTTGGCAGCCGGTATCAAGCGGAGTGCCCCAAGGGTCGGTCCTGGGGCCGGTTTTGTTCAATATCTTCATTAACGATCTGGAGGATGGCGTGGACTGCACTCTCAGCAAGTTTGCAGTTGACACTAACCTGGGAGGAGTGGTAGATACACTGGAGGGTAGGGATAGGATACAGAGGGACCTAGACAAATTAGAGGATTGGGCCAAAAGAAACCTGATGAGGTTCAACAAGGACAAGTGCAGAGTCCTGCACTTAGGATAGAAGAATCCCATTCACTGCTACAGACTAGGGACCGAATGGCTAGGTAGCAGTTCTGCAGAAAAGGACCTAGGGGTTACAGTGGATGAGAAGCTGGATATGAGTCAACAGTGTGCCCTTGTTGCCAAGAAGGCCAACGGCATTTTGGGCTGTATAAGTAGGGGCATTGCCAGCAGATCTAGGGACGTGATCATTCCCCTCTATTCGACATTGGTGAGGCCTCATCTGGAGTACTGTGTCCAGTTTTGGGCCCCACACTACAAGAAGGATGTGGAAAAATTGGAAGGAGTCCAGCAGAGGGCAACAAAAATGATTAGGGGGCTGGAGCACATGACCTTTGAGGAGAGGCTGAAGGAACTGGGATTGTTTAGTCTGCAGAAGAGAAGAATGAGGGGGGATTTGATAGCTGCTTTCAACTACCTGAAAGGGGGTTCCAAAGAGGATGGATCTAGACTGTTCTCAGTGGTAGCAGATGACCGAACAAGGAGCAATGGTCGAGGTTTAGGTTGGATATTAGGAAAAACTTTTTCACTAGGAGGGTGGTGAAGCACTGGAATGGGTTCCCTAGGGAGGTGGTGGAATCTCCTTCCTTAGAGGTTTTTAAGGTCAGGCTTGACAAAGCCCTGGCTGGGATGATTTACTTGGGGATTGGTCCTGCTTTGAGCAGGGGGTTGGACTAGATGACCTCCTGAGGTCCCTTCCAACCCTGATATTCTATGATTCTATGATTCTATGATTCTCACAGTAATGTGGATGAGCTAAATGGAAAGTGCAGACTAAATAATAACCTTGTCACTAAAGCTGGTCAAATAGCAGAAGAAAGTATTCAGCATGTAAACCATACAATGGAAACTGGTGATAGTGGCCAAGTAACACATTGGCAGAACACCATTCGACGGCTCTGTTCCCTGATGCACAAATTATCAAAGTGGCTGGGCAGCTAAGGAGAGCTAAGAGCCAGTTTGTGAAACTGAGAAAACATGGAAAATAATTGCATGTACAGATGGATCCAGCCTGAGATTTTGTCACTTTGAATTAACACTGGCAGGCACCTGAACCAGCAGCATTTGGAGAGGAATTCTTTGCCTATCACCACAGCTGCTTCTGCAAGCGAGACGGTGGCAGTTAGTCTCCAGGGGGGGAAAAAATACAGTCAAAGGGAAGCTGGTATTTAAACTTCGCTGAGTGGGAGAGAAAAGGTGTTGTTATGGTAACAAATTGCTTGTATTCTCCAAAGGAAGCTCTAGTTTTGTTTAATAGGGAGGAAATGCAGAGAAGGCAAAAGGATAATATTTCAAAAAAAATTTAATGAGACATGAATTGCACATTCTCATTCTGCTGGAGTGTGTAATGGTTCAAGAGGAAGGGAGCCTGGCATTTCTAACCAGGTCTTAAATACAGTGCGTGCATGTTCCTCCTGCTGACAGCTCTGCACCGTGGACTGCATGGAACCAAACTTTAGTGACTTTATTCCTTTTCATGTTGCATTTTCCAAATCAGGCTCATGTTTGTAAAATACACAGAACAGAAGGCCCCTCAGGGGGAGCCAGTGGTAGCACCTTATTTTTTTCAGAAGAGAGAGAGGGGCTGGCTCCTGCCAAAGGGCGCAAGGAAAAGCCATGGAGAATTTGACAAAACAGCATGGTGTAGATTCTCATTACTGTCTTTGTGATGCTTCCAAATATTTCCCCCCTGAAATAAGCACTTAGAGGGGAATGCAAAATGACATGCTATGTGATAATGGGTGAGACACTGGAGGCCAAATGAGAGATTGCTGGAAGTGGCCATGAGGAAAGCATGGACTCACCTACGGTGACCAGATGTCCCGATTTTATACGGACAGTCCCGATTTTGGGGTCTTTTTCTTGTATAGGCTCCTATTACCCCCCCACCCTGTCCCGATTTTTCACATTTGCTGTCTGGTCACCCTAGCTCAGCTCAGCACTGCTGATGTAAAAATGCTTTTCTAGTTCTGTGGAGACAAAAGTTCCTGTGCTAACACTGTCGTCCCCGACACATTAGCAATACGCACAGCATTGTATTACTGTGCCACAAACAATCACACAGGCCTTCAAGCAGTCTAGCTGCACGTTTCCTTCACAGATTTCAGTTGAACAGTTTCGCCTGTCCTCTTCTCCTCTGCACAGGCACTTACTTGTCAGAGGAAGGTGGCGGCTTGATAAGGAACATGATAATTAGGAACGTGCCAGAAATCAGGTATTAATAGAAGCGCTATTAGAGAGTTTATGGATAATTTAAGATGCAGCACATTCTTTTAGTGAGTGCCTTGTCTGTTTAAGAGCAGTAATTGCCTATTACTTTGCAGCTTCTGATGTGCTTGGCTGCATGACACATGAAGATACAGCATATATTTAAAGAACTAACACTGGTTCAAAGTACCTGCTTGCAATTTTAAACATAAGAATCCAATAAAATTCTAATGGCAGCAAGGAGATTGGAAAAAGAAAAGAAAAGAAAAAAAAAGCACATACAAAACAGCAAATCAACAACAGCCAGGTAAGTGCCCTATAGCAAAACACTGGATGTAGCTCTTATTAACGGCTTAAACTGCAGAAGACAGTTTTGCTTATCTTTAACTGGGATAAATACTGCCTCGCCTTTACTATATGCCACTTGTTTTGTGCCCCACAGCAAAGATGCTTTCTTGCGCATTGATCAAACAGAATGTGGTTAGTGGTTAAGGGGAAATAAAGGAGCTATTGCATACTGAGTAAGCCCTACAGCATATTACTTGTTTACCTTCTGATATGTCTCTAGAAATGCTCTAATTTGATTCTGCACAACGTGATGGGACTTTGATCCTGGCTGTGTATTAACATAAAGGAAGATCTTTTATTTCTGAACCAAAAGGTGAGTGTTGTCTCATCTCCCCCTAGCCCAGGGGTTCTCAAACTGGGCGTTGGGACCCCTCAGGGGGTCGGGAGGTTATTACATGGGGGATCGCGAGCTGTCAACCTCCACCCCAAACTCCCTTTGCCGCCAGCATTTATAATGGTGTTAAATATATAAAAAGTGTTTTTAATTTATAAGGGGATCACACTCAGAGACTTGCTATGTCAAAGGGGTCACCAGTAAAAAAGTTTGAGAGCCACTGCCCTAGCCACTGCAGTATGAGCAGCTCATGGCTGAGTGGTGGCGCTGTGACATTACCTGTCAATCCCCCCAGCCAATCCCACGTAAATAGGCAAGCCAACCGGTTGTGATATTGGAAGAGGCCTCAATTCTTTGTGTTTCATTCATTTGTATGTAGTAATCCTATTGGGTCAAATGCACTGAGTCAGTGGGGCATGTGAGTGGGAACTGGACATACATTTTGAAGGTCAATTGAACCCCGATTTGCATAGGCAACCCCCCCAAGCCCTGTTTGCACAGGTGGAGGTCTCTAGCTTTTGGGTGACACCCTCCCTATCAAAACGGGTGGAGACACAGTAGACACTGGGAATTCACTCAGGGCGGTTTGAGAAATAATAACACAGGGTGCCTCATGCACGTAGGTGAAGATTTTCAAAAGCGTCTAATGATTTTGCAGTGCCCAGCTTGAAACCCCATGAAGGAGTCTGATGAAGGGGTCTGATTTTCAGAAAGTGCTGAGCACTTGCCCTCTGACAATCAGCTCCCTGTCCGACGTCTGAAATTGGGCCTCTAAATATTGTGGCATCTGAAATCAATAGTCCCATGTGCAAAGCTTCAGCGTAGTGACAACAGCTCATTTCCACGGTGCCAAAGCTCAGTGTCTCTGGCGCACTGTTCCTGGCTCTTGACAGCACAATGAGCCCCTTGCACTTCTACAAGCACCAACAAATTTAAATAAAAATAAAAATCAGGTTTGACCGTTGTTTGCCTGTGGAATAGTGGGGAGGTGTCCCCTTGACCCCAGAATTGCCACCCCATGTGATAGTGCCCAGTGGCATGACCCCTCCTCACATGTTGCTGTTCACTTGGTTGAATCATTGTTTTTCTTGCAATTAAAGGAGGGACCGGGTTTTGAATTAGGGGCTATGGCTGAGAGTTGGAATTAAAACCAACTCTTTAAATGCAGTGGGGCAGGGAAAGGGGTTTTGTTAGGTATCACAGAAGCCAAGGCAAAAAGAATTCACTTCATGGACGCCTGGACACCACTAATTTCCACTATCTTTCCTTTTTAAAATAAAAATACCGTAAAAAACATTTGAAAAAAAATCCAAAAAGCAAGTGAGTGCAGGTGAGTCTCTGGGGATAATGTCGAGAAACTTGAATGCAGCTACCAAATGAAGTGCAAAGCTGACAGACATGAAGAGCGTCAGCTCAGCCTGAGTATATGAAGTTTCTCACCCATTCGACTTTTGTGTTCATACTCATCACTCATCGTCTTCTGAGTCACTTTTCCTTGCATGGAATTGCAATGTTATGCCATCTCGATGGAGCAGCTGATCATTTCCCACCTCTGGATATGCATATAGATATAGTCCCCTTCACACAGCAGGCTGCTTCTTCATTAGGAAAGATGACAGGCAGCCCAAAGTATTGCACTTCTCAACAAGCTTCCTGGTAAGCGGGTAGGAGTAGGTTGGAGTAGGGTTCTATCTGCCAGCTGCCAGAATGATTGTAGACTCATATCATATGTGAGGAAAGGAATTTTAGGCTGTGAAAAGCTTTTCTACAGGTAAAATGAAAGTTCACATTTTTTTAGAGTTCCCAGAGCTCTGCCAATCTCTGCAATAAATCAATCAATCATTTTTTTCATCTCCAGTCACACTCCTCAGGAACCTTGTTCAATTGTTATCTCCCAGGCTTTTAATTTACTGCACGTGCCCTTTGGTATGTTGATCTTTGTGATTACATGATGAATTGAATTTGATTTAGATATAATTGTTCTAATTTGTGCACCCAGTTACTTATCATTTCTACATCATGGATTTTGGATCACATCCAACCATTACAATTAAGGTTTGTACAGTGAGTAAATGATACAGGAGTGCTTGAACACCGGATCAGCAAAAAATGCAACTGAGATTGCAAAACCCAAATTATTTTTGTGATAATTTTATTCTTGAGAATTTCAGTTAATTATTGTGTATCTCTCTCTTTCTTTTAATGAGTTCATTTGTTTTGAACGGTTTGCCTTCCCACTACTGTGAGTCCAGAGAGCTGAAATAGCAGTCAAATTCCAGTCAGAATGGAAAAACACTTTCTATTATCCCAGTCCTCAGATGAGCAACATTCTTTGCTTTCATCTTCAGTCTGAAATATTTTTCATACTGTCTCGGTGGTGATGAAAAATCCTCCTTAAATTCAGGCAGAGCAGAGGTGAGAATTCAGGCTTTAGCAATTGCACAAAACCCCAAACATATACACCAAGCTGAATTGAATCAGTCCTTGGACAAGAGACCTTCAGGAAAGTAAAAACAACAAGGAGTCCTTGTGGCACCTTAGAGACTAACAAATGTATTTGGGCATAAGCTTTCGTGGACTAGAACCCACTTCATCAGATGCACTTCAGGAAAGTGGTAGTGATAGCACAGGACCCTTGCTACTGATACTGGCCCAGTGTCTCTGTTGGGGTGCAGAGTGGTGCTGCGCATGGTGCTGTCTTTCTGGATGACATGAAGATGCCAATGCACAAAATCTGATGGCTTATAGCCGTTGAATAATCTCCAGCATTTTTCATGAGCTGTGGTGCTAGCTCCATTGCCCTGGAAAAATCCCAGTGCAGGTTATTTTATTCTGCCTCTCTAAAATCCCCCTGCAGTCTCCGCTGGAATTGTCAGTGCTCAGCCCTTTACACAATCAGGCCGTAAATAACTAACTTTAGTTTTGCCATCTGTAAAATGGGGATAATGATCCTGACCTCCTTTGTAAAGTGCTTGGAGATCTGCTCTGTGTTAGATAAGAGCTAAGGCTGCTGCTGCTGATTAATAGTGACTGCAGGTACATAGCAACTCTGAAAGTTGGACCCTTAGGGTATGTCTACACCGTTATTTTTAGACTGGTAGCACAATCCTTGCTCTCCAAGTCTGTCGACATGGCTGGGCGGTTCGCTGCTGTGGGCTGTGCAGACGTACCCTTATTGGCTACAGTTCGTTTCTTCACTCCTTGCCCTAAGCTGACATATGAAATAGCTGTACGGTGTGAACACTCAGCTGTACCCCAGTGGTAGCTGCATTTCAGTGCTGTGTGAATTGATCCCTTTATATCCATGATCTGCCTCCTTGCAGGCACACTTTCCATCCTTAGCAGACTTCCAGCAGTAGCAGCTGGGCCCAAAGGGGTGGGTCATCCTGCCTTTGCATTGTCCCTCTCCCTGAGGGACCTGCCAGGGTGGGGCAGCTTGGAGTTACATCCGGAGCCCCTGCTGGCAGAGACTGCCCAGTGGATGCACTTTTCTGCCCACTTTTGGGACAAGGGCAGTACAAAGTTTACGGGTTTACAAAGTTACCCCTGTATTGAGCCCAGTAACTTGTGTGTGCCTAAATCCTATCTTCTAGACAGGTAACCGGTCTGGATCTGAACACGTGATGAGGTAGAGAATCCACCACTTCCTTTGGGAATTGGTTCCAATGGTCCATCACCGTCACGGTTAACATTTTGGGTCTCATTTCTAATTTGAACGTGGCTACAACTTCCAGACACTGGAACTTGTTATGCCTTTTTCTACCAGATTAAGGAGCCCTTTTCTATGCAGTATTTTCACCCCCTATTGGTACTTGTATATCGTAACAGCCACCTCTCTTATCTTCCTTTTGATAAGGTAAACAGATTGAGCTCTTTAAGTTTTTCACTGTGAGGCACTTTCTCCAGCCCTCAAATCATTTTATGGCTCTTTTCTGCACCCTCTCCAATCCGAAGCCTTTTGTCTTTATGGAGCCTCCGCTTTGTTTTAGTTTCCTTTAGTTTTTATAGCAATGCCCTGCTTGTGGGTGGTGCTATAAAAAGCCATACATAATAAATAACAATACTGATAAAGGCTTTCACTGTCTCTCCAATGAGCACAGAGACACGTACTCTGAGGGAGCACTTCATTACTCTGCTGCGTTTCCAAATTCAAGAGCTTTAAATACCTGGCTTCTTAAAAAAAATAGTCCGGGGCTGAGTATTATTTCCCCCCGGGAAACTCTGGCACACCTGGCCCTTTCTGTTGAAAACCCCCACGGCGACTCCCCATTGCTTGACATTTATTTCTGATCATTCAATCTCTGCCACTCTGGTTTCCTAGTGGGCCCAGAAGTGACAGTGACAGGGCAATCACTGACCGTGATCTCCCAAGCAGCCTAGCTGATGAACACGCACTCAGAGCTGCTGCTGGCATGTCTGAGCGGTTGTTATCAGATAAATTGGTTTTGAAGTATACAACTAGATATCTAGACATACTTTTACATTTAGTCTTTCAATTCAAGTTAATTGCTAACCTCTGCTGCTTCCTGGGCAGGTAGTGTCCTTTATTCACTTCATAATGTATTGCCTTGGCATGTTTCTCTAAACCGCAGTGAGTGAAACAGCTCTGAGAAGCTGCTAGTTGAAAATAGATACATCTGAAACCCTCTGGGGGACTAAGCAGTGAAAGAGCCCTTCAGCGCATGTGCAAACATTAAACAAAAAATCAGGAAGGAAGAATTTAAAGCAATGAGAGCAGGAACCCAGCTGCCGACTGCTCATGGAGGCCTATTGTTAATTAACAAATGGCTGAAACTTGCAAGATTATATGTCTCGCCCGTACTGGTGAATTTATACCCCTGCTATTGGTGATAAGGGATTAAGGCTTTCAAACCCCTTGATGAGATCAGGATATATCTTCTGTTTATAAGTTGCCTGTATCCTCACTGCTTTCTTGATCAAGATCTCTACAAAATAACCTGGCAACAGCTATCCTGTCTATTTCAAGGTTAATTGACTAAGCAGTTGAACGTCATGTGGAATGCACTTGCTTTTAGTAAAAGGTCTAATAGAAAATAGACTGTTGTTATTTCCCATAACATGGAAATCCAAAGCGTTAGTACTGCAAATATGCAGCTTTCCTCCATTGGCTAATCCTACTTGCCAGATATCCAGCTGGATAACCTCTGAACCAGTTTGATTTGAAACCCACGATATGTTGGGGTTGTTACGTGTGCCTGTCTGATGAGTCAGGTAGCCTGCACTGCTTTCCCCTAAAGTGATAATTAGGGCCATGCATCATATTTACAGAGAAATCATGTTGGCCTCACTTGGCTGGGTTTTTTTAAATGTTTTGTTTGCTAACTACTTATGAAAAATGAGTATAGCGTGCCAAATCCTATTTGGTCGTGAATATGAATCCACAGCACGTAACAGCTGAATCTGAAGGAAAGGTGGGTTTTGCTCAGAAAACTACATTTTAGTCAAGCCAAGGAGCTGCACAAGGCCCAGGCCTGAAAGACTCTCTAGGCCTTACAGGCCTGAGCTTGATATAATAAAAAAAAAATGTATGTGGGGTGGGTGGGGCTTACAGTTTCTACACTGGCTCTGAAGGCACCCCCAGTTCTCTGTGGCTTAGGTCGTCCACTCGGTTGGGAAATGTACAGGAAAGCAGGAGCACCGCCAGCTTTTCTGCCGCCCTAGGCGGCGGAAGGTCCCGCCCCGAAATGCCGCCCCCCACAGAGGCGGCGGAAGGTCCCGCCGCCGAAATACCACCGCGGTCGCTGTCCCCCAAATTGTAGCACCCTAGGTGACCACCTAGGTTGCCTAATGGGTTGCGCCGGCCCTGCAGGAAAGAACTAATTAAAATTCACATAAGTCACTGGGGTGGACTTCACCCTCAGACGACTGTCTTTAACATAGTGCCTGCAGTGAAATCAAGTGAAGTACAGGAGGCAAGCTGGTGCTGAAGCTGTGGAAGGGAATGGATAGAGAGGAGGAGAAGTATAAAGATGCAGGAGTCCTATTTACGTGGGATATGTTTGTCATTCACTGCTTGTTACATCTCTTAATTGTGTGTCTCCATCACTTAAGCTTCCCCCTCCTGATCTTGACAGTATGTAGTTTCTATTTATTCTCATAATATTACCTTTTCTGGAATCTTTGCAATCTGTTTCCTCTTTTAACTCTTCTGGGTGTGCACGCACAAACAAAGCCACACGCACTGCTAAGCAACAGAGCCCACGCACCTAGAGTCCTTACAGTTGGTATCAAACAAGCCCTTTAAAAGAGCTCTTGAGCCAGCATCTTTCCATATTTTTAAACTACAGGTGTTGTACGTCCTCAACGGGGGCGGATGACATGTGAAAGTGAGGAGGCAAAACTGACTCACAAAGGTGTATGCTGAGCCAGTTCAAAGTAGCGGGTGAGGATCAAAATGTATGTGACTCAGACCCTGTCTATCTTCAGGACAGTCCACTGTTCCCCCATCCCTCTAACATGGGTAACATTTGGAGGGATGTTTCGTACTGTGACTGTTCACAGGTGGTCACCACAGAGGGAGGGAGTGTCGGTGCCCTACGGGCCTCAGGGCAGGACTAGGAATATTTACCCTGAAACATTTCATCAGGAGGAAAGGACCAGTAGGTTAGAAAGTGTCACATTTGGGGGGTAGGGACCACAAGACAGCCTAGGGCATCTACATGCCCCCCACTACCACAGCATCTGAGCACCACACCATCTTTACCCTCACAACACCCTGGGGAGGCAGGGAAGCGCTAGCCCCATTGTACAGATGGGGAACTGAGGCCCAGAGAAAATAAGAGACTTGTCCAAGGGAAGCTTGTAGCAAAGTAGGGACTTGAACCCAGGGCCAGCCTTCTACTTAGGGATAACAAGCTCCAAGTAGAGTGTGTGTGTGTGTGTAATAGGCGTGCAAGGGCTCATTGTGTGTATCAGGCTCCAGTACCCGAGGGATGAGCAGAATCTGAGCCTGAATGAGTGTCTGGCATGTGCTGTGTGCGGGGAATGGGATGCCTGCCAAACAAAGCATTCCTGCCGGAAAGTGCAGTGCCAGCTTGTGATGCTGCCTGGGGAACAATGCTGGGAGTCCGTATTGGAGCCTGATAATCCACCTGGCTAGGAAGTGAGAACATAGGAGAGGGGGAAAAGCACCCCAAAGGTCACATGGAGAGAGCCCCAATGAGTACAGCACAAAAGCTAGTAACAAATGAGCCATCCCTAAACCTCCAACTGCCAGAAGCTGAGGCTGGACGATAGGGAATGGATCACGGGAGATGCCCTGTTCTGTTCATTCCCCCTGAAGCATCTGGCAGCAGCCTCTGTCAGAGACAGGACACTGGGCTAGATGGAGCGTGTGACCCCTTATGGCCATTCGTATGTTCTTATGTTCAGCTTGGTTACATTCCCCACGCTGTCCACACAGAGGCTGGGACCTTCTCTGTGCCAAAAGGGAGTCAGGCATTTCCACACCCCTGAGGTTCCCCAGGGAAGGGGGTAAAGCAGGCCCACCGCGCCCCCTGCCAGAGATTCCATATCTGCCCTGCAGTCTGCAGCCAGAAGGTCTCATTAAGCTAGAGCCCCTGTATGGAGGAATGCTCCTAGCGGGGCTCCCCCTCTCCGCCAGGCCATGGGTAAGTGCATGACGGGCTGAGGAGGTTGTTGTATTACATTGATGAGGCTTTAAGACAATGAGGAAGGAGCTGTTTCTGTAGGGCACTGTCATTGGGCCAGGCTTCTGCCCCAGCTCCAAAGCATGTGCTGCCTCACTAACTCGATCCTTAGCCTCAGGCGTCAGGGCCACCCCTCCCAGGGGCCTTTGCACTTCTGCTCCGGGCAGCTTCCTAGTTTTAGTCAGCTCTGCTCCCCTCCTGGGGCCGAGTCGCCCCTTGCTCTGGGACCCAGCACAGGAGCTAGCTCTGCTCTGGGGTGGCTTTCCCGCCCTAGGGCGCAGCCTGTCTCCCTCCTCCACCTGCCCACGAGCAGCCCCTTATAGGCCAGGGGTAGCCCAGCACACCCGGATTGGGCTCCCCGCTCCGGTCCAGGGGTGCTGGGCTTCCTCTGTCCACAGGGACCGGCTGCCCTGGGACAGGCACATACAACAGCATGTGGCTGTTGTGCCCTGTCATTCGCATTCCTGGGGGATTTCCTCTCCCCTTGGTACATTCCTTCTGGCAGGAAGAACAGAAGGGGCCGGTTGCCCTTAGCAGCAGCTGATAGGAAAGGCACTCGGAAATGAGCTACGCTGCTCTTGCTCCCAGACCCTTCATCCTTCTCTCTTCGCCCCTCCCTGTCCCTGCCCCCTTTATTGCTCTAGCAGCGGCAAGCAAAGTTACAAGGAAAGTGTGGTTTGCCCAGCACACACACACACACAACACACCCACCCTACATAACACATGGCACATCCACAGGCCACATCATACAATCCACTGCACCCACCCTACGTGGCACATGGCTTCCCCCCCAGCCCATCCCATACACCCCACTGCAGCCACCCTGCATAACACACACACACACACACACACACGCTCTGCACCCACACACACAACTCCCCCCAAGACACAGATCCACTAACACAAAGCAAAGCACTTAGGGCTAAATTTTCATTCACTTCTGCCTACCCACACAGACACTGCCACAGCACATGTGCCTTTGCTCCAAACAACCAACACCAACAACTTCATAACGCATACCTCTTCCTCTTACTAGTACCCAAAGTAATCCTCCCACATACACACACCGGACCCCTACTCCCCTCCACGTACATCGGATGCTTGGGTAATATTAAAAGACTTACAGAGAATGACCAATAAAATAAATGGGTGCAGATGCTCCCAGGAGCTGACGGGTTACTTAAAACATTAGCTTCACCCCCTCTCTCTCCCTCCCAAAGATCTGTATTCTGTTTTGTTTGGTTGTGTTCTTTGAATTTTCTATTCATAGCTGATTACTGGAACCAGGTTGAGCTCATTTACATCCAATTTACATAAAGAGTTATGAAGTGAAACTGCCAGGGTTTCTATTATCCAGCCCATAAACTTTCTTCTTTACTTGAGAAAGTAACACACAGATCTAGAACGAGCACTAAATCGTCACCCGGGCCTTTAATTTCAGTCCATCACATGGTCCAAATTCACTCTCAGGAGCTCTCAGCCCCAGATTACAGAATCATTATTATGCTAGTGTCATAATACCCACAATAACTCATTAATAATCTCTGGTGGTAATAATAATAGCCTTATAAACCACCTTCCATCTAAGAATCTCAAGGTGCTTTAGAAAGGTAGATAAGGACTTATCTACACTAGCATGTAGAACTGCTTTAACTTATCTAGTATAGGTCTAGTATCTTAGTATGGATATAATTATAATGGCATAAAGTTACTTTACACAGCTATAGCTATTCCCATATGGGAAGGGGAATAATTACATCACAGTAGGTCACCTTTACACTGGTAATAACTGCATTTACACTGGGGCTTTTACGGGTATAACTACAACGGTAAAAAATCACACCCCCTAAGTGAAATGTTATATTGGCATAACTGATAAGTGCAGAGCAACCTAAGTATCACAGTCCCCATTTAATAAATGGAGACACAGAAATATTAAGTGGCTTGTCCAAGGGGGGAAAAAAGTCAGTGACAGAGGTGAATAAAAAACAGATTTCCTGACTTCCAGCTTCCCACTCTTAACCACTAGCCCACACTATTGCCTTAAGTAGTGACATTACAGCTACATGTAAAAAGGTAGATGATTGTCTATAATTGTATTGTGTAGAGAAAGGAATAAAAATGTCATTTGAGATCTGAAATGGTTAATAGAAAAGGAAGGGCACAGGCACCCAGGAAAGGTAAGTGTAAATATTTAAATGCTTTAATCAATAAGGTATTAGTCATTCAGGCTGAGAAAAACACAGTAATTCACTAGATAGAGAAAACAAGTGTGCCAAAAATGAATTAATGAATCGACATTGCTGCCTGCAGCTTATCCCCTCTGCCAAGGGCAAGCGGAGTTCTCTGAAGCAGGCCTGTTGCATATACAAGTCAATATATTTACATTAATCCCCAAGTGCAAAACAAAAGCGCCATCATAAATTCAGCCAAGTGCATAGCACTCATTTAGGAAGAGCGTAGAGCACACTTGCCATTTCCCTCAATTAGACAGTCACACACTCTCCAGACTTAGGGAGCCCAGGGGCTGTGTAAGCTGAGGTGCACAAACGTCTCCCAGCTTAAGGACGCAAAAATGATTTCCCAAGAGCCCAAAAGGCCATTCTTCATTTGTATTATGTGGAGCATATTGCTGCTACCTTCAGCTTTAATCCAGAGGTTTCAGTTACTAGAACTCAAAGAAGTTAACTAAAAAACAGGGGAATAGGTTTTTTGCAGTTTGATTTCTTTGTCCATTTGACACCAATTCACATAGAGTTGGTTTCACTATTTCCCCTACGTAATTAGGCTCCATCTATACAACAATTTACTGTGCCACTAACTAGTCAGCTCAAAAAACTTGGGGCCTGATTTTCATTTACACTTAGTCTCTGGCAGTACAAAAGAGCTGTCCAGTTACATCCACTTTAAGGTCCCTTTAAACTGCCTGAGTGGTGTAAAAGGCCCTTAGCGCAAATGAGAATCAGGCCTTTTGCCCCAACATGGCACCTGGGAATGCCCTTGCTATTATTATTAATATATTTGTATTGTGGGAGTGCCTAGGGTTCTCACTCATAGACCAGGAGCCCGTTGTGCTAAGCACCGTACAATCACAGAACAAAACCACAGAGGAGTTTACCTTGTGAGCAGAAGACGTAAGAAAACCGATGGGTACAGCAAACAGCCAGGTGGAGCGCAAAGAAAAATTGAAATAACAACGGTCATCTTGAAAAGCAGTGGGCACAGCATTTCAGCCTGCTTTGCACTACCAAAGCGGCGCGGAGCAATTGTTACACACTACGGAATCTGATCCAGCGCATTTACTATCAGTCCAGTTTGACTCGTGTTAAAATATTGGCCTTCCAAGAGCAGGAACAGCTCTTGAGAATGCATTCAACAGGCCCTTAGTTAGCTCCTGTCTCACATGTATACAGACCAGCATGTTTGGGAAAGGACAAGCTCAAGCAAGACATCAAGATCCCTTATTCAAGTGACCTCTACCCTCGTGTGGAGGGATTATTGCGTTCCTTCCATAAAACACCTCTTTAAATCTGAGGTTTAACTTGAGTTTACAAAGAATCAAATGCCAAGTTAGGAAAAATCGAATTCCCTGTGGTATTTTGTTTTGCTGAAAACATCTATTAGCCTTTTGCTCTCCGAAATGGGCTATTGAGAAAGAAGGTGGTCCTTTGTTTTCAGGATTTTAGCACAGAGGTGTGTAATAATGTTCTTGGTACGAATAGCTGTGTTTTTTTAGCTAGCAATCCTTTCTATGTCTTCATGCACTTCAGCTGCCATTTAGTGCAATTATTTCCCATTGTGAGCTATCAAGGTGGATTCAAATGCTTTGACCTATTGGGCCAACATTACTCTCAGAAGCAGAATTCTCTCACATTAGAATTTTGGCCCTGAAGCTTCTCAGCCCATGACAAGTGGAACCAGTGTGAATCAAGAGTAATTCTACTGAAATCAATGGAGTCACGGGGCATAAATGAAATGAGAACAAGGCCCATAGATGGATAGCACTATCACTGCTGATGAGAGATCCCGCGTGTGTCTGTGTCCAGTAGCTACCCCTTCATTTTGAAGTTACAGGTCTGTCTCATCTTACGCTGGGGTTACGTTCTGCAGTCAGCGCCTAAAGCAAAAATCGCATATAGTCAAAATTACATTGAGTGTAATGGCGGGCGGAATCGCCCGCACTACAGGAACAGTATTTAAATTGTTATTTTTCTCTTTTTTTTTTCTTTGCCAACCGCGTAAAGCTGAAATCGCGCATGTTAAATGCGCCTAAGATGTGACAGACCTGTATGCTGTTCTCCTGAGTATGTGGATATACAGCAGGGTGACACTGTTAGTGGTTAATGTCTTTGAGGACCATTGTTACTGTTTCTTGAATTACTGACCATGCTGTAATGTTCCTCTTCCCGTCACTGGAACGCTTTAGATTCTGTTTCTCTGGGAGTCTCAGGGTAAGAGCACAAGGTCACCCAGATACATTAGGTACATTCCAAAGACATGGATGGCAGCTCAGCTTTCACCAGGTATGAAATAGACAGAGTACAATCATTCACCACAATACCACATCTTGTCCAATTAAAATGTTGCACTCTTCTTTCAAACACAGCTACTCACTTGCATAAATAATTAATGCCATGGTCTCCTATGACTTCTTCCTCTTAGACGTGCTGCCAGCTCTGGGTATTCTGCTGCAAACCCGTTTCCTATTAATTGCCTCTGATGTACACCAGTTTTTGGCCTTAGGTATCATTTATTAGTGTTCCTATTAATGTTCAGATGTTCCATTCAGGGCGACCTTGTTCCTAAACCTCAACCTACTGCTATAGCCTATTAAATCACCACATTGTAACACAGTTGGAGTAGAAACAATTTACTGCTTAAATAATTTATCTAGATTCAGTACAGAAAGTCTTTTGAAGAGATTCATCAGCTAATAAAGAAAATTGATTCTGGAAGCCAAAGTCAATAAGAGGTTAGAGAAACACCACAGCATTTACCTAGAGAACCTCCTGACGCAGAGCCTGTCATCATGTTTGCTCTGATATTGTGATACCATTCCATGCCTCCCAAGGAGGGCAGACTCCCCTATAATTATTAGTTCCTGCTGCGTAAGGTTCAAGGCGTTCCCCCGAACTAGTTAGCCCCCCCCACTGTGTTCATACGTATTCCAATTTACTGGGAAAGCGGAGGACAACTAGGGAGTTAAGAGTGCCAGTGTTTGCCACTTTAGACCTGGCACGGTACAAAATAGAGCATGTGGCCACTATTTGGGGAATGGCATTCAGAAAGCGCCATTTTCTCTGGTGGGATCAGTAGCCAGACAAGGTATGGTTCCGTGGAAGGTGCAACCAACGTGCGGCACTATTATTTCAGACTCTACAAACCGAACCAAAGCCATGGTGAGCAAGCAGGGCTCTGGGGAACTCACTCCTGAGTACTGAGCACACAATGAGCTCGGTTCATTCGACCCCAGGCACTCATGATGTTCTTGGGTTCAGTTCCTAGCAAACTGAAGGATACAGGGAGGACCAAGAGAAATGAGCTGGTGGAGGACATACAGTTACTGCTGATAAGAAACAAAGCACAGGTGAAAGGTTTAAAGTAACTTTGGTAGAAAAGTTTTTATCGAGGCCTATGTGTGTAAGCAGGGCCGGCGCAACCCATTAGGCGACCTAGGCAGTCGCCTAGGGCGCTAACATTTGGGGGGCGGCGGCCGGATCTTCGGCTGCCCCGGTCGTCGTCGGCATTTTGGGGGTGGGACCTTCCGCTGCCTCTGTCGGGGGCGGCATTTCAGGGGCGGGACCTTCCGCCGCCTAGGGCGGCAAAAAAGCTGGCGGTGCTCCTGTGTGTAGGTCATATTATGCATGTGTGTCTATATGTCATGCACATATGCATTGGTCTCTACACAGCTTGCATATAGTATATGTTGGACAGGAATTGTCTCAGAGGTTGAGATTTTTTAAACAATCTAGGGGATTTAGAGACAGGTCTTCCATTAATTCCAGTAATTCTAATGAGTCATGTGTCCGAATCACAAAGACTGCTTTGAAAACCTCAACCAAAGTCTTCACTCTTTCCTTTCAGACACGGCTTTTACATGCTCTGAAGTTCCTAAGTAGTTCTGAAGCATTATGGCTTGTCAGGGTGCATTAAAAATTCATCTCCTTATTGTTTGCATTACAGAGGGACAGCAGGAGATAAAATAAGGAGACAGCTTAGACCCAGCAGTGGCATATTTGCTTAGAAGGGAAGCATTGTCCCCACTTCCCCTGACCCTGCTAGTGTCCGATGTCTATCAATAAAGGAGTCTTTTTAAAGCTACCACCAAAAAGATCATTATCTATCTTATAAAATATGGCACGTACAATACTCCATATTTTGACCTATTCATGTAGTTGTCCAAATGGAAAAAAATATGACTCTAGACTGTATCTAATGCAATGTAAGGTGTCTTCATGGCATATCTTTCTTCTAACAAACAAACATTTCTGTTCTTCAGGCTGAGAGTGCTTAGAAAACCCACTGTAAATTGTGAGGTGATGGTGAAGCCAGTACAAGTGTCTGTGTCTCTGTTTAGAATCAGTGGGCTATCATGCTTTCCATCGATCTTCCTCAGCATGGATTACTCCAAGTAAACACAGGAGGACAGCAAGTGCAATAAAAAGGTAGGTGGAAAGGTCATAGATTTAAATCCCAGGAAGGAGACTGAACCTAGTTGTTTTGATATTATAAACTTCACTTTAAAACTGGGCATCTAGCACATATCTAGGAGAATGGGTCTGGGATAACTGCAATCCATGAGTCAGTACCCCACATGGAGTTCCCCTGTTATACATGGTACATCTTTGTGTTTGCTTTTAAATAACCTGATATTTCTCAGCTTGACTGGCTAACTTGAGGCCTCTCTCAAGCTAAATGCTATAGACTCAAACGTGTCTTAAGGAAGTTTCTCCAAAGGGCTGACAAAAATTGGTTGCCTAATAGAAGTGTATCTCTAACTAAAGGTCAAACAAAATTGTACGGAAAACCTTGGGGATGCTGTGAAGTGATGGCTTATGACAGGTGATTTCTTTCGAGACTGTGTCTCTGCCTCTCTGACCTGCCAGGCCAACTGCATTTGTCTGCAATGCCCAAGATAACTATCCCCCAAAATGAAGCTTGAGAGAGCAGAGCACTCTCGGCAGGAGGTCCCCACCTCCAGAATTCACTTCAGTGAGAAATGCATCTGAGCATGAGCCTGGGCAGGTTCAGGAAACGTTGTCAGAGCACTTTGTCCAGGCTTCTTGGTAATGGCCAGGTCTAGAGTGCTCAGTACTCTGCCGACAGGCCTGGTCTCTCTAGCTAGGCAATTCTATGGGTCCCTCACCTCAGCAGCTGAACACCTCACACACATTCGTGAACATTATGAGTCAGATAGGACAGGGTTATTACCTGCAATTTAGTGACTGGGAAACAGAGTCCCAGAGAGATTAAAGGCTTTGCCCAGGATCAGATAGGGAGTCTGTGGCAGAGCTGGGAATTGAAGCCTGATCTCCCGAGTGCCAGCCCCGTGCATTGACTGTAAGTATGTCAGTCTTTTAGTGTTGCAGTGCTGTGATGGAACATGATATATTACTCCTCATACTTGGTAAATGGATTTTGGTTTTAATATAAGTCATCTAGAGTGACCTCAGATGCTACGGTGATGGGCAGCTTCTCCACATTTGTAACAATACTGGGCCTCCGTGCACTTTTCACTGTAATGAAATGCACACTGAAGTGTGTGCGTTGGGTAGGAGAAGTTACTGTCTCGTTTGTGATTGGCCTAATTGCTCAGTTAATTCAACAGTTACTAGGAAGGCGATGCTTGGCACTTCAGCTGAAATAGAGAGAGATTCTGTGCAGTGATCAGACCCATCGATTTGTCTTGATTTCACAGGGGAATTGCATGGGCTTTGTACAACATCACACCCTTTCTCCTTCCCCTGCCCCCAAATATGAAACTGTTTGTCCTTTGGAATATTTAACAGCTGCCTAAGAACGGAACATAATTCAGTAAACATTGGCTCAGACCCACCAAGGCCTGCAGCAAAGCTCACTTATGCATCTCGGTTCACTCAGACAAGTACTGGAGAATTTCTGACCCTTCCTTTCTGAACTCAACATTTGGAGGCCATGAAAATTTGAATAGGCAAAAATAAATATTAAAGATGCATTACATTGTTCTTCCACTCCTCTGCCTTCTGTGTAGGTTCTATACTGTCTGTCTGTATAGAACCTACATTGTGAGCAGGTACCCTTACGGTGAAAAAAAAATCTATTTTAGGGACATATCCTTCTCTCAGCTCTACAAATGAAATCAATGGGAGTTGCACCTTTACAGATGTGAGTGGAATTTGTCTCTTAGAGGTTAGTGCACAAGACAAAATCAGCAAATGATGTAACTAATTAATAATCATTAGACACTATGACTTAAATGGAAGTGTCTACTTTTTCTAAGCATAATTTAATTTAGACTTTAATGCATCCACTTTGCTTCTGAACTCCTATATCCAGAACAGCAAAGAAAAAAACGGTAATTGTGCTGGCAGTACCGAATCCTGGAATTCTGAAGCAAAGAGGAATGGCTTGATGTGCTGGTCTACATATCAGTCTTCACAATGATTCTCCAGATCACAGCTATTTGATAGCAGAGCTAGTGTCAGAGCTGAGCTCAACAGCTTTGGATGTGCCAGTAGGGGTGCTGGGATCTCTTCCTCTGTGTGCTTTTGCAAGATATGAAATAAGAAAACCTCCAATCAATATCCACCATTTTCCTGGCTTCTTCTACTCTGAAAGGGGAAACCAACCATTGAAAATGCATGTGGCTGAGCAAAGTTAATTTCAAATGCCACCTCCTCCTGTTTTTTGCTATGAATCTTATTGGGAAGCTAAAGAGAGTCAAAGAGAGCAAACTTGGAAGTGAAAATTAATGTAGAAATGAGAACTTGGTGAAAAATGTGAAGTTGCTATAACCTTTAAAACTGCAATAATATTTCCATGTGCTGAGTCTACTGTATGAGTTTTGATTTCAGAGCCATTTCCTGGTGCAAATCATATGTAGGGGATGAAACAATCAATGGAAGGTATAAACTGTGATTCTTCTTTCCAGCCAGAACATCTCATCTGTGAGCACAAACTCATTAGTGGTGTCACTAAAAGGGTTTGAAATGTGGAAGTCAGACGGTGTTAAAACTAGCTTTAAATTCTTGTCTCCACTGAACACATCCAATATATATGGTACCAAACCTTAGCCTTGTTTCAGCTTCAGACTCTGCCACAGCCTGGACATTCAAGAGTGCCTTCAAACGTGTATGGTGAAGGTGCTTTTCAGTCCTAACATGATGCCCATTTGAAGTGCGAATATTAGAAGCTTTTTTGAAATTTGCTGTTTTGCATAAAGAGAAACTAAAGGAGTAAAGAATCAATTTCACTTTTGTTTAATTTCTATTTCTCTCATTTCTACAAAACAGATATTCTTACCCACTCCAGCACTCCCTAACAGGAGCACCTTGGGTGTGGCAGAATCCTTTGCCCTACTACTTAACCATCCCGCCCCACTGAGTTGCATCTGAATCAAGTAACCTGGAGGTGAAAGAATGTCTCTCTCCCTGGAGCAATTTAGTGCCCCATTTCCCCCAGTCTTTTCTTTTGGGGATCTGATTCTGCACTCGTTTAAGTCAATGGGTGCTAATAGGTCCTTTTACTGGAGGGAGAAGTTGACGATGTTTATTAGCGACACTAACAGTAACTAAAAATAATTGCTCTAAAATAGAGTGCAAAGAGTTGTGCAGAATTCACAGGATCATGTGAATTAGGTCACCGACTGCATGCCATGAATTACATATGGTGAATAGCCTTAGAGAATGGATAACAAACCACACATGGCCTGAAAACTGTGTGGGCCAATTTTACATCAAATGCTTTCAAAGATGAATATACAGAAATCTGGATCAGTTCAAGACAAGATACAAAAAAAGGTGTTTGCAGTCAATAATTAAATAATGAGAACATCACTGGTTACAAAAGAAAGAAAGAAAGAAAGAAAGAAAGAAAGAAAGAAAGAAAGAAAGAAAGAAAGAAAGAAAGAAAGAAAGAAATCGACTATCTGAAGGCAGAGGATCACTTCTTTTATGAGATGGTTATTCTATAAATGTTCATTCTGGGGTTTCTTGTACCTGCCTCAGGAGTAAGTGTCACTGGCCTGTCAGAGATAAGATATAGGACTACATGCATCTCTGGTCTCACCAGTTGTGGCAGTTGCTATGTTCCTATAGAACAATTGACCAGTTCTAGTTCATATGACCAGTTCTAGTTCAAATCTGGCCCCAGGTTCCACAGCAGCATGAGGTGAGGAAACAGGGCAGGGTTTGGAGACCCACACAAGGGGTCACTGACTTAGATCCTCAACTGTATCTAGGGAGGAGAATTATTTTCCTTCCACAGCCCTTGCAACGATCCGTGGGGCAGAGGCGGTGAACTGGGACCTAGAATTCTGTCTGTGACATGAGGGCTGCATGATGTGAGGCTGGGCTCCTGAACTGCAATAAATTTTACCATCAGAGAGCAACACCTACCCGATGAAATCGTTACTATTATTATTATATTTTAAATAAGGACTGCCGACCAGAAAGAAGTTGATAGAATATTTGTATTCATGAAGGATCTCATGCGTTTTCTCCTCTAAATTGCCTCCTTGATTAGATAGATCAAAAGTGTACCTTGAAAAACCAAGCTCCTTTTATTGATACGACCTATCATTAGTGTAAAAAATGCCTGACAGGACCTTTCAATTTTCTTGTTAAACACTGATCACTGTATAGCCACCTGCCTGTGAATCTATCCAGTTCATTAGTAAGAAACCTCATTTGCCATTGGAGGCTGGGCTGCATCCCATCCCTCACCGCCTGTGTGTCATTTGCAAACAATGGAAGAATGATGTGCCCATGATGAGAATGCATGTCGCGCTACTTAGCCACATTACTGTATATTTTCACTGCTGTTATCTAATAGAGGCTTCCACAGCTGGCAATATCTGGACACCTTTTTCCGTTCCTGTCAGCAAGCTGCTTCTTTTCCATTTTCATCTGTCATCTGAAATTAAATGGTGAAAATCCTCCTGCGAAAATGGAAAGTGCTATCACTCTATTAAAGCACGGGGAGCTATTGCTAATTCATCATGTACCCTTTTCTTTCTAGTTAGGAGTTAAGGGAATGGGATTCAAAAGTAAGGGAAGCGCTTAACAACCTGAGACATAAATTTGTATGTCTCTAAACTCAGGTGCAGCTGTCAAGCCACAGGCAGGGCTTAAGGCTTCACTTCCTAGTTTCTCTGCTGTTCAGGTAGAACCATCTTTCTCTGAACTGGCAAGAAAATAATGACTAGGCAAGCTGGAGCTCTGAATAATGTCACAATGCCCAAAAATAATGTGGAGGAGTGCTAGGTAGTATGGGCAGGTGGTCAGCCACCAGTTTGTCTGGTCCAAGAGAGAGGCCTGCTGGCAAGAGCCCGCACTTTGCATGTCTAACTTCAGCAGAGAGTTCGGAGCATGGTCCAGGGCTGTGGTGGTTAGTTCCTATAGAATGTTTTTGAGCTCCACGTTCCATAGGGAAATGAATACTTCCGGCCTGGTACCGTACCCAGGGGGATTTCAAGTGGGCTGAATACGATTGCCTGGGGTGGAATCTTGCCAGGATATTTGTGAAAAGAGCAATAGCTTCGGACCAGAACTTTATGTCTCATCCCAGAAAGACCCCACCAGCAGCCCAGAGCTACTAGTACAGTGCAGGAACTTTGGGTTAGGACTGACTCCGAGGAAATGACCGATACCAGTACATGGATCATCCATCTAATTGCAGGTCAGCTCCAAACCTGCTTAGCTTCCGAGACTATCACAGCATGAGATTGCAGGGTTGCAGGGCTCCTGGTTGCCACTGGCAATCGGAACAAACATGCCAAGGACTGAATGGAGTGGACTTCTCCATAATTGGCCCCTCCCAGGCAGGTTTGAGGCATCCTGCCACAGCAGGGTGTGTGCTGTCCATGACTTACATGTTATGTCAGTTAACAGAGAGAGTAAAATAAATAAATCTACACACAGCTAATGAGCAGTCCTCACATCTGCAGCCTGCTCTGCTTTTATTCTACATCTGACCCTGGAAAGGGCACAGATTGCTATGAAAATGATGAATTGCCAAGGTTCATCAGGGGAATGGTCATTTCAAGATCCTATTTACTTCCTTCAGGCACATGAGGATGAGAAAGGACAGAGGGGAAAGGTTTCAGAAATGTACTTTAAGGCTGAACTTCACCACACAGAAGAAATTAATTCTGTAGATGCAGTGGAAATGGTAGCCTATAAAGTTAATGAGATAGTACTGAAGGAAGGATAAACAATTAGGAGTATTAGCTGCTAAGATAAACCAAGACCTGTTGCCATCAAAAATACTGAAACTAATTAAATTGGAAAATACAGCGTGAGAGTGCAAAAACAAAAGCAAATAAAGTGAGAGTGAGAATTAACTGGCTTAATATTGCAATGACATTATTATTATTAACAATGGGAGGTGGGGATGGTTTTGATTAAACCCGTTTGTTCTCCCATACCTTTTCTAAAAAATAAAAATAATGGGTGTTTGGGAACACGCAGGGGACATGGAGTTCTGTACTAGAGGATTAATGATGCTCTTGCTTTGGATTCAGGGGGCAGGAGGGAGGGGGAAGCAGAATTTCCTTCTTTATTGGATATTTGGCATCTGCATCAAACTCCTTTTAACATTTGATATCTGGAATACTGAAATGGGGGGTTACTGACACAGACGATTATCTCATCAACCCGGGCTATCTGTTAGGGCCAGATCCTGCTAGTCCAGGGGTGCAGAGAGCCGTACACACAATGCAGCTGCAGTGCAGAGGATGGGGTTAGAGGCTGTGAGAATTCCTCTGCCCCACTGCTTGCTGAAGACCAGGACCACCAGCAGCCCTCTCCCTGGCAGTGCAGAGGAGCGTTATGGGGGCAGGTAAAGGACAGGTTCATGTTCATTACAGCTGCAACTATGCAGCTCCACAGGCTAAACCTGGCATCAGGGGGATGAGAGGGCCCCTGTCACAGGGAAGTGCGAAGGTTAGAGAAGTAGCTGTGCTGGTGCTCATCTCTTTGGCAGAGATAGCCGCACATGGTGCTTTTACCCAGGCTTTGTAAGGGCTCCAGAATTTGGTCCTCAGAGCCCAAGGCAGATGCTATCCCATTATTATCACCGAGCACGTGTGCATCCCTGAGTTTCTGGCCAGAAACTGAAGGAGAACCACAGACACAGAGCCAGATTCAACCTGGCTGGCACAGAGTCGTGCAGACTCTACCCAGGAGGCCAGCCTGCAGCTGGGGAGGTTTTCACCTGGGGGAGAGCAGGTTTAATCCCAAACAGGCTCCGTAGGAGACTTGCTGCCGGAGTCTGCTAAGGTCACTAAATCAAATACATCCACTGGCAGTGCTGGCTCCTCCCCTCCTCTGCCAGCACCTCTCACTTCTCAGGGCTGTGCTATCCCCAGGGCTCACTGGTATAATGGAAGTTGGGGGCACACTCTGCCACGGGCACAACCCCGGGGCGCACTTGCTGTTGCTAGGGGCCCTATGCCTGGGTTTATCCCTCGAGCGGCTGATGCGGAGCCGGGCTGAGTTTGCTCCATGCTCTCAGGAAGCACGTTTTCATGCGCTTTGCAGCCTGAGCTTGCAGGAATCAGGACAGCTGGACGGTGGCTTTGGATAAAGAGCTAGACTTCTGGGCACTTTTCTGACCTGAACCTCTGACCCATGAGCCCTTCATTCATCGTCAGCAAGGAAAGTAGCTTGTTCCATAATGGCAGGAAGGGGCAGTCTATCACAGAGCAGCAATGACACAGGGACATGTGTTAAGGAAGCCAATAGGTTCCTGTCAAAGGAAAGAGCTTATTGATTTGAAACAACACAATTGACCCATGAATTGACCCGTGCCGTTGTATACAGACAGCCATCCCTGTCTGTGCTGGTGCTATCTCCACACAATAGCCAGAGCCATAATCTCTGTGGCACTGGCTGACAGTGGAATTCTTTGGTTTAGTTCTCCTATGTCATGTCACACGACAAGTGTCTGAGGCTAGACAGGTCCTTGTGCTGGGTAAATGCACGGAGGGGCACCGACAGTAAGTGCAGCGAGAGACCCTTGTGGATATTGGCAGACAGGGTTTTTTTGTGTGCTGTTGATTAATTGAAAATACCTGAGTGCCTTGCAAAGCAGCTAAAAATTGGCACCACCACCAGGCTGCCTGTAGCTGTATCAGAGGGTTCAAAGTAGTCTGGCTACTGTCTTTGATGCGATGAATGCCTTTGATTAATTATGGCATGAAGGACCCTGCTATGAGCTTTCAGGAAACAAGAAACCAATGAAAGTTACAATGTTCCTGCCAGCTTAGTTCAGGAAAATTTGGAGTAGGTTCTTCCTCTCAAAAGCACTGCATCTGCAGGCCAGAGCATCCAAAGGGGAATGCTTTGCTTCACCCCCTCCTCTTTCTGGGATTCATTGTCTGATTCCATTCCATTCCATCGTCTGACTGGTCACGTTTCTGGGTCAATCGGAACTCCCCTGGGCCAGGGGAGTCACCCAGAATTTGTGAAAACTACTCAGTGAGACAGTCAGGTACAGCGTTTGCACAAATGACCCTCAGTTCCAGGTCTGGGAGTCTGCAAAGTTCTTTTTGCTGCTTATTAGCAAAATCAGTGCCAAGCCTGAGCAAAATGAAGGAACAACACTGTCCGAGCAAGCAAAGGAAGGACAAATCTTCTGTAAAACATAGAAGCTTTCTCAATGGCTTCTCTGTGAACTTATGAAACCTACCGAGACCTTGTAAGAATTTAACTACTAGTCTGGGTATTGGGGAGAGATGGGCAAAATAAATAACAAAAACAACAATAATAAAATCGTTTTCACTCTTGCACAGAACCTTTCATCCATGGATCTCAAATCACTTTACAAAGGAGACCAGGTATCCTTATTCCTGTTCTATGGATGGGGAAACCTGGCCAGGAGAAGGGAATATTTTCAAAGGCGCAAAGGGGAATTAGACACCCAGCTCCCATTGACTTTGGGGTGTGAGCTTTAAGAACAGACTTCCCACAGGAGTGGTTGGGGGCAACAAATCTAAATGGTTTTAATATAGAGCTTGATAAGTTTCAGAACAGGATTACATGACAGCATTGCCTGCAATAGCAGGACCCTGGACTCGATAACCCAGGAGGACCCTTCCGGCCCTATGTTTGTAAGTAGGCATTGCAATGCCCTTTGTATCTTCAAAGGTCTCCCCTGAAGTAACTTGCTCAAGGTCACAGTAAGTCAGTGACAGAGCTGTGAAAAGAACCCAGGTCTCCTGACTCCCAGCCCGTGCGCTCCCCACATGCTTTCAATTAAGTCAATAAGCCCACTACCTCTGCACTTCATTGATTTATTTCAGTTTAAAGAGTGTTTACTGTTTTGTAAAACAGAGAGAAAAAGAGAAAGAAAAAACATAACCAGTGTTTTAACATGGCTGGGAACATGAAACAGAACTAGCCTTAGCGAAACCAAACCAAACAAACACCGGAGCAAGGACACTTAAAGCTCTCTTTTTAAATGTAATTTATGGGAACATAATAATTTTTCCATTAATTAAATAATATATGACTCTGCTAGCAAAAAATGTTAACCTGAAGGAAAATCTTTAGCTGCAAACATTCCATAGGGTCATTTGTAAAGCTTAACCATAAGTGGACTTTATTAATTTAGCATTTGCAGTAGCTTTAGAGGTTTTGCAGCATTCCAATGACTTTGCCAGCAGTCACTACTTTTATCTACTTTTCAAAACTCTTGTGGCCCTGGCCAGTCCTGAAGGCCAAGATTTTCCAAAGTGACTAGTGATTCTGGGTGCCCTGAGGTAAGCACAGAGGGCCTGGTTTTAAAAGGGCAGGCGCTCAGCACTGTCTGAAAATCAGGACACCCCAAAAGTGGAGATCTTCAAAATTATTAGTTGCTTTTGAAAATCTTGAGCTGTTTTAAGCGGTCAGGGTCTCCATTTCCTGGCATTGAGGGACTGATATTTTTGCTCTATGATATTTCTGAGAAGGCAAAGGTAGCCCTTTGTTCTACTTCTTCCAGAGGAGCTGGAACTAGGGGAACTGCCGCACCCCCTTCTTGAAGTGGTTTCCATTATTTACAGGGTTTGCAGTTCAGTTAAATGGCTGTCAGCTCCCCCACTATACAAATTGTTCCAGCACCCCGGGCTTCCTCACCTGTGTATTGAAACCTAACACTGTATAATAATTTAAAAAATAAACAAAATGCATTTGGGAGCGTGACTGAATTCTGAGGAGCATGTGCTTGCACAAACACTTGATTCCTTTACTGCTTTATTGTGTTATGAATTTTGTTTTAAGAAATTAATGAGGAGAGTTGTGGTGACAATAATTGACTGCAAATAGAAATGCCCCTTGACACATGGGAAGGCTAAGGAATAGCATGAGAAAGAGCAAAAGCAAAAGGCAACTGAACACTAACAACATGGGCAGTGCATCTACTTAAACATCCCGATGGTTCTGTCTGAGTTAGTGCTATTCGGTGGGTTATTACTGCTGATTTAATGCCTGCTTGCAGCTCCGAATGTACGGTTCTGCTGGCTCCTCAAGTGCAAGCGCATTGTGCATTTGGTTGTGCTCTGCTTTGAAAATGTCTGTTTCCATTTCAGAGCATTTATGTGAGCATTGCCGGTCAACGAGGGCCTAGCCGAATGTGAGAAACCCAGGGGACGAGTCCCTAATAGGCAATGTTTTCTAACACCTGGAATACTAGAGACCGAATATAGCCCCTGCTCAACAATAGCACTTCAGGCTCTTACCATGGCCACTGTACAATAGCCTTTTTCTGGCTTCAGACCCTTAACTGCTCTAGTCAGCCACTGTCTGGCAGAGACCTCCAGAAGAGACATTAACTCTTAAATAATTGGTTCCGTTTAAAGGGTTTAGCACCAAATTAACTTTATGGTTTGCCACCCAGAAATAATTCCACTTTAAGTGGTCAGACTTGCCTGTGGCATCCAGGGAGACAATGAGTGGGCTATGTGCTGCTTGCGTGAGTTCTCAACAGGATACAGGGCTGGTAGTCTTTCCTCTGGGAGCTCCCAGCATGTCTAATCAGGTCTGATGAGGTGAGCTAAATGGAGGGCCGATGCCTTAGCCACGGTTTCATCCAGCGTTGCAGTGGGTGTGATGCGCCCTGAAACAAACCTGAGACTGACAACATTCAGAGAATGAAAAATCAGATGCCAGGATGAGGAGGCTTCAGGCAAGAATCTGTTTTATTCCAAAGGGGAAGGAGGCAAAATTCCCGGCTATATGCGGAGACCTCATTCCCAAAGCCATCTGGCCCCTGTCCTTCTCGTGCAGAATATAAAAGCATTAGTGATTTCTCTGAGCAGGGATACAGATGTGCCGATAGCACAGACTGTCTCGCTCCCTAATAATTGTAGTGGGATTAACTCACTCAAATGAAGATTGCATAATAGATTGACATTTGTCGGAGATGCTCGTTGAGAACAACAGAAAACTTACATAAAACTAATGAATGGCTTAGTTTGTTTTTCCATCATGTCCTGACTGGGCAGGAGATCGCATCACCTGGGGGAGGGGGTGAAATCTCAGGCACAGCGAAGGCAATGCAAAACTCCCACAGATTTCAATGGGGCAGGGATTCTACCCCTTCTCGAAAAGCCTACTTTGCTGCCTCATCTCAATCCCTGGCTCCAGTGACACAGAACTTCGGTAAAAAATAACATTCCTTCTGCGTCCATGTGTGGGAGAGTTAATCACTGCTACATTTCCAGTCGCCTGCATAGGATTTAGAGTCAGCAGAGGCTGGGCAGCTAAACTCCAAGGGTGGAAGGCCATCCAGTGCTGTACACACTCCAGTCATTCTTCAAGATCCCTTTTAGTGAAGAATAATTTACATATTTAGCAAAACATGTGAGTTTTTAGGTTTCATGCTGATTTGAGATCCATGGGGTCTATTCTCTTTCTGACATATGCGCACAGCTCCTGATTATATTTGCATTTCTAGGACTGTCCATCAAGAGGTTTGCTCTGCAGGCACTGTGCAGTATTGAAGGAAGTGCCATGCATTCATTGCTATTGCCACGTTGACGCCTGTCTCTGTGCCACAGACGATGCCAGTCTTGATTGCTCATTTGTAAAATTTCCTAACAAGCTCGTTTGTGCTTTCTCCCTTGCTGCTCCTTATCAAAGGAGGAGCTCCACAGAAACATCTACAAGGCCACCTCATTGTCTCCCTTCAAATCCCTCCTTAAAACTAACCCTGCCTTGGTCCCTACACAACACTTGACAACAGCGCCCTGACTGCTGCTTCTCATGCTTTGTCGTTGCCCTCTTGTGTTGTGCTCTTCCTGCCTGTTTGTTGTGTCTCATTTGATATTTAGATTGTAAGCTCTTCCGTGCAGGGACTGCCACTGAGTTATGTGTGTGTGTACCTTTCCTTAGCACTATGGTGCTGAAGTCTGTAGATGCTTCTCTAATTCTAATAACAATAATAATAATAACAATCATTGGCTAACTAAAGGTAATGGTAAAAGAGTCTCATATTTCAAATCAGTTCTATGCTGCCTCCTACTGGCTCCCCTAAGAACAACATCAAAAGGGATTAGCCTCTCACTTGCCCAGTGAGGTGAACAAATTCATGTAATCCGTGAGAGCAAAACTGTAGCATTATCACAGCGGATCAGCTGTAAGGGAAGGCAGCATGGCCTAGTGGATTGGCCAGTGAACTGCGAGTCAGGAGACCTAGGTGTCACTCCTGGCTCTGCCATTGACCTGCTGTGTGATCTTGAGCAAGTCACGTCACCACCCCGTGCCTCAGTTTCCCCATCTGTAAGTGGGGATAATGACATTGATCACCTTGGCAAAGTGCTTTGAGATCTACGGATGAAGAACCAGGTATGTAGGTATTATTATTCACTATGATACTTACTTATCTTAGCAAGGATGTTTGAATTCTAGAGATGGAAGAGCTAATTATTAATAATTATATTTATTATTAGTCTGAAAACACTTTGGGATAGAGAGCTGTCTTTGACAGACATTTATACTGCTATAAGAATAATAAATAATAATATTAAAGATCTGCAGTGTGATAGATAAGAGACTGATGATAATCCCATATACCTGCCAAATATTCACCCAAAAGACAAGGTATATATAATGTCTCAAAGGAAGCGTTACAACTTCTGATCAGAAATCTAGTGGCATTTGGGAAACTAGCAAGAGCCAGAAGAAAATTTATAAGAAGGTATGAATTAAAGAGACAAAATTAAGATGAACAAATTCAAAGGATTTACCTTATCCATTCTGATAGTAAATCTCTGGTTATTAATGAGATAATCCGACAAATGTAATCTACTGAATTATGCCTTACTTCTTACATTTCACTCATCTGAGATGAGGAAACCAAATTGGTCTGTTTCATTTCTTGGTTCTTGTGGGCTACCCAATACCTATTGCCTTCTTTATTCAAACTGGAACTATACTAAACAAAAATGTGTTGTGACAGAAGGTCAGGTTCCCAAAGGAATTTTGATGTCTAAGAGATGCAAATAGGCACCTGGTGAGATTGACAAAAACACCTAAATAGATTAGGTCCCCGCCACCCCTTGAAAGGCACTGCACAACAATGGTTAAATTACCGGTACATCAAGCCATTTTCACAGATGTTAAAAGCAGTTGTGAAAATATTATGTTTCAAATTAACTTTCATTAAACACTTGACTTTATTTTTTACAAAACCTCAATCTAAGAACATAAGAACGGCTGTACTGGGTCAGACTAAAGGTCCATCCAGCCCAGTATCCGGTCTACCGATAGTAGCCAATGCCAGATACCCCAGAGGGAGTGAACCTAACAGGTAATGATCAAGTGATCTCTCTCCTGCCGTCCATCACCACCCTCTGACAAACAGAGGCTAGGGACACCATTCCTTACCCATCCTGGCTAATAGCCATTAATGGACTTAACCTCCATGAATTTATCCAGTTCTCTTTTAAACCCTGTTATAGTCCTAGCCTTCACAACCTCCTCAGGCAAGGAGTTCCACAGGTTGACTGTGCGCTGTGTGAAGAAGGACTTCCTTTTATTTGTTTTAAACCTGCTGCCCATTAATTTCATTTGGTGGCCCCGAGTTCTTATATTATGGGAACAAGTAAATAACTTTTCCTTATTCGCTTTTTCCACACCACTCATGATTTTATATACCTCTATCATATCCCCCCTTAGTCTCCTCTTTTCCAAGCTGAAAAGTCCTAGCCTCTTTAATCTCTCCTCATATGGGACCCGTTCCAACCCCCTAATCATTTTAGTTTCCCTTCTCTGAACCTTTTCTAATGCCGGTATATCTTTTTTGAGATGAGGAGACCACATCTGTACTCACTATTCAATCTGGGGCCTTGACTGTGTCGCTTTAACCGCATACTCCAAGGAAAGCACTCAGACACAGAGCGACAATGCATCCTACTCAGGAACATCCATGCATGTGCTTAATTGCTACAATACTTGCATGGGCCCCAATCCAGGAAAGCACTTAAGCATGTGCTTAAATCCATTCCTATTCAGGACAGCACTTAATTACTGTCCTAAAAAGGGATGCTTTGTCAAGTGATGGCCATGGTGTGTGACATCTTAGCACAGTGGGAGGGAAATCCAGAAAATGCTGTACACTCCAGGGGATAAATCCATCAGGGTTCAGTTTGGTTTTGATTTTCAAATCTTGAAGAGTGCTGCAAAGAAATTAACTGAAGAGATTTAAGGAGATGACTCAATGATCAGCTTGTCAGCTCGAGATGTTATATTGTTAAAGTGACCTTCCCCATTTAATCAGTCATCCGCAGAATACCAGGCTGCATCAGCCGCAGGCCAGAGTTTCAGTTCAATTCAGGAATTTCGGCGTGTTTATGTTTTTCCAGTGAAGTAATAAAGGCCCTAGAAGCAGGTGGGCAGGTTGAAGAGCTGGTGCTTCAAAGCCGCTCGTTCGAGTGTAATGACATTTCTGAGACTAAATGTCCATATGAGCAGCAGGCAGAATCCTCGAGTATGTATGGCTTGATATATGGCACCCATCAAGGAGAAGCTAGGGCTGAGGTGCATGCCAGGACTCAACTTTACATCCAACTGTCTGCTCCTAATGGATATAAATTGTTGCCTTTAGCACTGAAAAAGCTGAATAGATACAAATATTACCAATATCTTAAAGGTGTACTGGGCCTTGTTATCCTTGGGTAATTGAGGTTATGTGCAATTGTTCTCTCTTATCTGTCAGTGTCTCTCTTGGCAACGTGCTGAAGCAGAAAACTCAAGGATGAATTGCTATAAACTTGGTAAATTTACAGAACCCAGAAATACCGATATGCCGACTGAGGCACTTTGACTGCAAGGTCTGGCCCTCCAAAGCAAATGATCAGCTATGCAGAATAAGAAGCCTATGTACTACCTTCCAGGTACCTGCATACTTCCCACTGATATCAGTGGGAGATTTCTACTACGTGTACGAGAGAACAGATTCTGACTCTCCTGCTGTTCACACCAAACTAACTTTGGGTCTTCTACCTGGAAAGTTCAGCAAGGACAAAAATATTCCTTGAGCTATGAGATGCTGGTATAGAGCCTAGGATGTTATAGTGTCTAGTACACAGTACTTGGATGGTTTTGGTTAGACCTGAGCAAATAATTATAGGGAAACATTTGTACAGTTTATGTTGTCTTTGTTTGTGAAAGGCCTGTGAACAGACAGTGAAATTCTCAAATGGATTCATAACTGTTTCCTAATTTCTTCAGGGAACATTACAATTTGTACTCTTTGGTAATTCCATGTTTCTGTTCCCTTATTGGATGATCTTCTATTTACCTACCAACATCATTGTATATAAAGGCTGTGCTGGTTAGTTACATGTGTCATCCAACCAATGAACAGAAATAGTCCATGTGACTAATCAACAGCAAGTGAATTTCAAAGATGTAATGCTTTGTAATATTCATACTTCGTACTGTGTTGGTTGGCTCCATAAGTCACACACTGTTCTTTCTGTTTCCTGATGGAATGGCTTATGTAACCACACAAATCATGTATTTTACAGCTGAATGTACAAAGCAACATTCACTGTCAAGAAATATTCAGGCATTCAAGCTTAAAATTTGTTTTTTTGCAAGCATTCTGGCTAATAAAGCTCCAGCACTTAAATATCCTTGGAAAGTGCTCACAAAAGGGTTGCAAATATGTCCAATCTCTAATTCACTTTTCAGTTCTAAAGAACAGTCTGGCTTTTTTCCATTATTTGCTCAGCTCTAGTTGCAATGTCAATTCTTACCACAATGGGGGACACAGAAGCATTCCATACAAGTCATAACGAGTCAGTGTGTTCACATACTGTGCTACTAAAAACTCTCGGCAGATATTAGCCAAAATTACCATGCTGAAATATTAAACATCATTTAAAAAAGATTCAGAAAATTCCAACTCTGTTAAGTGCATTTGAAAATGACACAGGAGTTCACAGACTTCCCTCCCTCCCCCTTTGGCTATCTCAGCAAAGATGCTGAAGACTAGATGGGCCACAGAGACCGAGCTGCAATATTTATTCCTACAGGTGGCTGCTCCCAGCCAAGACGGGAGCAGACTGGTGGAAGCTAATCCTGCACCATTTCTGCTCCCGCTGTGCATGAGTAGAGGACTTTTGTTGCCAGGGATGAAGATGCTACTTAACCAATTGTTTTAAGTTCGCTGTGAGGGTTAATCAAAACCATTTACTTTCCAGAAGATTAATGTAACTTCAAAGGTCAATCAAAGCCATGCTCCTCTCCTCACTCTTTTCCTACATACATAAAAAGTTATGTTGATGCTATGAAAATGACCCTTAGATTTCCACTAGCAGATTTTTTAATATGGCACCATTCCTTTCAACCTGCAGCTACTATAAAGAAGACAGATCACCTTTCTTGTGTTTAAAGGCTTTTAAATAGAGAGCAGAATTGATTTTGTCATCTGAAGTAACATTCATTTAGCTTGTCAGCAAGAGGTTGTCAGTAATACTATACATCTATTTGTTTGTATACAGATGTAAGGACATAATAGATATAGTGTTTTGCTATCATTCCAAAAGTTTTAAGTTGAAATTTTCTTTTCCTAGTCATTTCACAAAGATCTGCTTCCTCTCACAGTGAAAAATAATTTTGAAGTCACTTCAGTTACATTCATCAGCAGTTTAAAAACTCATTTGCTTCAGATAGTTTTCTTTGATAATGTTTATTTTTCCTTCTTACAAATTCTACTTGATGGGACTGAATGTAAGTTAGTGTTTTAGTTCAATGCAACATATCTCACAGATGTATGCAAACACTAAGACATAACACATAATGCTTCTCTTCTACTGCGTGCTTATGTTGACACATAAGGCTTGCCATATTGAATCAGACCACTGTAGTATCCTGTCTCCAAGTACACTCTGAACCATAGCTGTAGTGGCTCTGATACAGGGCCCTCTGAAGGGATGGGTGGTCGGGGGAGAGGTGATACAAGGATCCAAGGAGTTCTCCTCTCTAAAAGAAAGAGCATCATTTTGCAATGTCATTAGCATTGCTCGCCCTCAGCCTCAGCGAGACCCACATGGGATGGGATGGCAGCGAGCTGGTTGGTTTTCATGCAGGTGATTCCACCAACAATGTGATGGATGTGACAAAATAATCCATCAGCAAAGGCAGCCCCTGGCAGCCCTGATCCTTTCCTTCTGTGCAGAGAGGTCTGCAAATTGCATCCACACGGACCTGGTGACAGCAAATGTGCTGGGTGACGTGTGTGCTGTATATCACTTTCCCCACAGCTTCCTGCATGCTCATTTCACAGGTGTAGCAGGAAGGTTAATGGCTTTCATCGGCTGAGGAGCCAACGCAGACGAATACAAACGGAGGGCAGTTACCTCCCAGCTCAAGTTTACACTCCAGATAAAACAAATTCCTCATTCTAATTCCATTTCCCAAATTCCCAAGAAGAGATTGTAAAGCATAAGCCATGAAGGGAAAAGTAATTACCTTTTTGTGGCACATTTGCACATCATTTTTATTACTATTCATTCTTTGCATGCATGTTGCTCCTTTCTGATTTATTCTTATGCTTTTCAGGTGGAACAATGTTAATGTTTGCAGATCCTGTTTCTCAAGAGGAAGTTTTAACTCTTTCTGCACACAGCCACATTTCAGCCACCTTGGTAAATGAGAGAGCAGGGGGAAACTCTAATACATAGGGGGCTGTGGGGGCTGCCGCTGGCTCAGTGGCTTGACCGTAGATCTCCCCACTGTGCCTAGAGGCAAAGAGCACTGGGCTTTCTTCTCAGGAATCATGCTGCCAACCTCCACTGGGAGAGCAAAGGGGCTGTCCTGGCATGTGTTTACACCGTGGGGTGGGAAGAAACAGAGAGAAGATCTTATATTCCTTTATTTATGCTGAGGGGATAGGGGAGGGGTGTTGATGGAATGTCTGAGTCATGGAGGGGCAGGAAGGGAGTTGGGGGAAGAACCTAAAGATGCAAGGACATTTTAGTACTCCACAGAGAGTGCTTGCTGCAATCTTAGCATCTGGCCACCGGGCTCATGGTACAAAGTTAGATTCCCCCACCCTTTCCCTGACAGCCAAGTCCAATGTGAACCTGAATCTTTTCCACCCAATACAAGTCTAATTAGCATTTTCTTTGTCCTTTGTCATTTTCCCCAGCTGTCCCTGTACTTCCTTGTCATGGCTGGAACTGGAAGCAGGCAGTACTGTGACAACATAAGAAAGCCCATACTCAGGGTAATTTCCTCCCACCTGACAGGAAGCTGGATGTCTCACAAGAAAGCATATGGACATCAGGCTTCCAAACTGAATTTGCAAGCCCGGGAAGTTGGGAAAAGGCTTGGAGAAACATCCAAACTCTCACATGCTTGTGCGAACTAAATATCTAACCATCTGAGATCTCCCCTGTGGTGTATTTAGTCGTGCAACTGTGATGCCTTTGGTTTCTGTATTCTGCACCTTTAAATCTGCAAGGACTCAGCCGTCTGCAGAGATGGGCAGCCATTTTGTGTTCAAATGACTGTAAGTTGTCAGAGGAGCCATAAACACTGTCTGCCGTCTCATGCAGTCTTTGCTTTCATTCTTTCTGGTTCTTGGGACCTGCTTTTCAAAGATATTTAGGCACCCAAAAATGAGGGTAGGCACTTCGTGGGATTTTCAAAAGTACCTAAGCAGGTTAAGCATCTGCCATTGAAACCAAGGTAATATCAAGCAGGACAGGGGCCTATCCACATCTTTAGGCACCTGGGTACCTTGAAAATCCTGGCCCCTAATTTGAAATCAGGCAGGGAGCGTGTCTTTGCTCTAAGTGTCTGGAGAGGCACAACACTCCACAGCACGAGCAGTCATTCTGTTTTGCTTGGAGGAGGATCTTTAGGTGAGAATTACCCACTGGAGCATTTCTGTTCAGAAGGTGAGGTCCTGAAACCTCCAATGGTCGTGATTCTCCTCTCATGCCGGTTGGACGCGGGTGTGAAATGAAGCACAGTCGGGCTCAGTACATGTAGGACTATAACAGGCGGTCACTCTGGCTAACCCCAGAACTCCCAGTGTGACATTCTCTTGCATTGCCATATGGTTATCAAAGAATTTTCCTGCCCTCCCACAAATAGCTACCCCTGCGCCTCCGCCCCCACCCGTTAAATGGCAGGGCTCTACGTTTGCACCTCCTATCACTGCATTATCAGGCTTTGCAGGCCTGTCAGCAGTGGGGGTCAGGTTTAAGCAACAGTGGCGTATACCAGGAAACATCCTGAGTTAATTCTGAATTCCTGCCGTCCAGGGCTTTGAGGAGGTAAAGCTTTTAATGGAAAGAGGAAGTGTAAAATGAAAAGATCGGAGGATTAGAGATACCGTAGGCCAACCACTGTAAGATAACAGTGAACAGAACAGAGGAGGCAGGAGCCAGTTCATTACGGCTGGGACCACTGCATCTAATTTAGATTAGATAATGGTTATCAGAATGGAAAGCACATATCTTAATCTGCTGTGTATTTTCTATTTTCTTATCAGCGCTACACAAAGGGCATGGGGAACCATGAGAGAAGAACTGCCTTGATGCCCTTTTACACTTACAAACATGCTCTGAGATGAGCTTCTTTGTATCATTCCCGGAGACCCTGCCACACGCAGGCACACCTCACAGAGGACGTCTGGTGAAAACTAGGGATTGGTGAACTGGTTCATATAACAGGAGAACTGACCTGAACCTTCACTCAGACTCAGATCAGATCCCGAATGAAATCTCGTTGGGATTTCAAAAAAAGTTTCAATGACTTTCCCTCCTATTATTTATCATGATTGTGCATTTCTTCACTTCTGGCTTCCAGCTGTTATTGGAACCCAAAATGCTGTCATGCTGTTGTATTTCTGGAACTGAAATTCATGGGGGGACCACTGGTTTCCATGAGCTTTCCAGACCAATTTTGCAGACTCAATGTTTGGATAAATATCTGGGCCCAGATTTTCAGAAATGCACGTGTGCATCTGCACATGCAAAAATGTGTGAGCATTTTCAGACCTGAATGCACTAATTTGCATGTATAGTTATCACGGGTACCAGTGCAGAGGGTTGGTTAAATCTTTTATTAGTCAGTTATGTGCACACTTATCATGACTGCGCACACTGTCGCAGTAACTCACATACAAACAAAATCAGATGTACAGATGTGCACCTATAACTATATGCTACCTTATGTGTGCAATTCCGTTAGGGGGACCTGAACTTTTATCTCAACTGAAAATCAAACCTTCGGAGATTTGCCCCGCACTAACTAAACCACCCATCTTTCCCCAATGTATCCATTACCACCATTGGCTATTACCAAGACATTTTTCTTCAAGGAAAAATTCTAGTGTCGTCAGCTAATTCCTGTTGTCTGATTCATCAATCACAATCCAAGTAGTGAATTGTGGGGGTCTGTAGCAATGCGGCGACTCACTGGCACGGCGCCTCCTGCTGGTCATCCTGGGAATTAGCTCTGTCCACTCAGGAGCGCCCTCAGGAGCCGGTGTCTCGCTTGCCGCTGGCCCCGGTGTCCCTCCCGGACCGCCCCTTCTCTCGGGATTCTTCCCCCTGCAGTACCCCACAGTATCTGGGTCTCCCCTCCCCGGGGATCCCCCAAACCCCTATCCCCACCTTGCCTCAGTCTTTGGCTACTGCCAGATCCCCCCCACATCATGCCTCATTCAGACTCCTTGTCCTTGCTGTCACAGCCCCCTCCCCTTGCCCCATGCCATTTCACTCCGCCGCAACCCCCTCGCAATCCCCGTGCTGCCCTCTGCCTGGGGCACCTGCCACACACCTGTTCACCAGGCCACTTGCCCTGTCTCATGCGCCGCCCTCCTGGAAACCCACTCCGATCGGAAATCTCCAAGAAGTGGGGAAGGGAAACTCTACCCTGCCCTCCAAACCCAGGGGTAAGGCTGGAAATGCTGTTCCATTGGGCATGCTAGCCAGCAGGCTTAATCTGCAGTTTAAATAACATGCTGCCAGCCCAGGACCCTTCTCTGGGGCGCAGGAGACACCTGCACCCCGCTGCCAGAACTCAGTGGGGCATGAGACAGAGCAGTGACTGTGATTCTTTCTTAAAAGAAATCTGGAATTTGGGAGCATCCCGGGTTCTGAAAGCCTCACGGGCCCCCTCCCAAACGCCTGCATTTCCCTCTCTTGCTGCCGTTCTACGTGGCCCAGGTGCAGATCGGTGAGGACAGCCCTGCACTTGGATTGACAGACACTTGGGCTTTGTGTAAGGGGAGGGGAGGGAGACAGAGCGCTCTTGTTTCTCTGTGGCGCTCTGGTTCGCCAGTGCCCCACAGGGACTGGACAGGGCTCAGCGGTTGTTTTATGAGATGTGTAAAGGCCTCGTAGCAGTGTTTAAGATTGCTCCTGCTGGGATAGAAAGGAGAGCGATGACGATTCGCCCAGAAATCTCAGGGTAGCTCTGGCTTATTCTTTTTAATCGAATAGGCTGCAGCTGTGAAGTGCTAGACTGACAGCCCTGGAGCCAGCCTCTCGCTCCAGGCCCGCCCCAGGCGAGGCACAGGTCAGGGCAGCCTCTCCCCTGAGCTGCCCAGTCCGCTACAGGGCTCACTTCTAGGGATGCCATTCAACGCAACCCCCGACACAGCCCCCGAGAGGGCCAATCAGCCCCGTGATGGGGGTGTCTGCAGCAATGGGCCTGCACTGGGACATTTCACACTCAGGCTCCTGATCCATCCTCAGCCATGACCCTTGGTTACTGCCGCCTTGAGCCGAGTTCATGCGGACAAAAGGCTGCAGATCCCATTACCAGCCCCAGGAGCATCCCAGGCCTTAAGATCAGCAGCGATTGCAGGACTTGGGTCAGATTCTCAGCTGGTATAAATTAGCAGAGCTCTACTGAAATCAATGGAGCCACAAGGAACTGGCCCCTGGACTGTAACTGGTGAGTAGATAAAGCATCATACAGCAAAGCCCTCGGCAGGGGGCTGAGAGACAGAGCTGCAGCCTAGAACCCAGCCAAGGAAGGTTTTTCCAACCTGGCTCCTCCTGAAGCTGAGATTGTTAAAGCAGCACTTTGAAAAAAAGAGGCTGAAATGTACTGGAAATAATTCCAGCGTTAAATGTATTCATCTCTGTTTGTTTGTTTGTTTTTAAATTAACATCGGCTATACAATTATTCACTGAACTACAAAGAGATCCCTCTGCTTGACAAGAATTACAGGCGGAATTTCCTCCGCTTTCGGTTATCACAGGAAATGGCATTTCAACATCTTGTCCGCTCAGCGCAGGGGAAAGAGTTTTGTACTGTGTGCCTAGACAACAAGAGCCTGATCAAAACATCTCGGGCATCAGCAGGGATCGCGTGGCATGGGGAATGGGGAGAGGCATTCGCATTCAATTCCTGCCTTGCTGTGAGCTAAACCGCATGCTGCCCCCAAGAGAATGCCATGGGTCAGACACAGGAGTGGGGGGCAGAGATCTGGGCTCTGTTCCCAGCTCTACCACAGCTCACAGCAGTCACTTCTCCTCTCTGCGCTTCTGTTTCTCACCCCACCCTGTGTCATGTCCACTGGGGCAGGGGCAGACTATTACGATGCCTGTGGGCAGCCCCAGCCCATTGGAGCCACTCCCATGCCACAGATAGCGATCTATCTGGCATGGAATAGGACCAGAACGTGCATTGAATCAGAGAAATGTCAGGCTGGAAGGGACCTTGAGAGGTCACCAAGCCCTGCTCCCATGACGGAAAGGGCTGAGGGTCCCAGTGTGCAGCCCCTGGGGAGGGGGAAGGGGGGGCGGAAAGCTACTCTACAGCCTGCTTGGCTTGCATAAAGGAATCCCCGGCTGGTGTAGAGCTGTCGTAGTGTCTCCCAGCCCCAGGCACAGGGAGGGGACGTGGCTGGGTGTCCCGAATCGCTGGCCATCCCTGGCTGCTGGAACAGACCCGTGGGCTTGCAGGAGCATACCAGCAGCTGGACCCCACACCTGCACCCTTACCCTGAGCTGGCTCGTCATGCGCCCCCAGTGGTGGCGGCACAGAGACAGTGTGTGGACACAAGCGGGTTCCAGTTAAAAGCTGGAGTGTGGCTGGGGCAGCAGGAGTAACTCCAGAGTCAGTTTCCTTCCAGCTGTCTGTGTCTCAGTGACAACTACTCCACACTTCAGATAATGACGCTCGGGCAGAGTGCAAGTGACCCAAACGGAGGGCACTGAAAGGCCTCAGGAGAGAGGCGAATTCAGGAGGCTCCTGACCTCTGTCCCTTCTCCCTGGACGCTAGCACCACCCACTTGCCAGTTCACCTAAGTCCCTTCCGCGCTCCTTTCCTGTCACACTCTGGTGACTCGCACCTTTCATTCCATGCCAGCTGTTGTCCTTCAGCCAAGTGATCCGACAACGTGGTTAGAGTTCACACGTCCCAGGATAACTGATGCTGGCTGGCCGTCTGCTCGGGGAAGATAGACGTGCACAGAAATGTGCAATGAGCGAAGGGAAATCAAGCTGAAATGCAGCCAGGTGCTCTTGAGAGCTGGAAAAGTCAGATACCTGATGGCTTTGACTAAAGGGAAACAAGCTAACGTTAGCCTGCATGTTGCTGTCACTCACACCCGATGACCCATCACACATGGTACAACATCTCTTTTGCCTGCCCATAGTATGGGCAAAGCGAGTGTGAAACACAGCCAGATCAGAGCAGGGAGGTTTTACAGCCGCTTTGCAAGCCCATTGCACTGGTGTGAGTGAGTGGCGCAGGGCAATGGTGAAGCGGATCTGTAATCTGAAGTCTGCCTATGCTTCCTTTTCAGCCACTCCCTTTGCCTCCTATTCCCCCATCCTAGACTTTCTGCTTTGTGTCCTGTTGCCCTGTATGCCTGCCACAGTCTGTTGTGTGCTACAACCCACCTCTTTGACCCCACCTGTTTCGTGAGAGTTTCAGGCTGTAATGTTGTGTGCTTGTTTTGTACAGCTCTGTATTCTAACTTACAGGTCTGTGGCTTAAGGGGCTGACCCTGTAAGGTAATGAGAATCTACAGCTCAACAGGAAGTCAATGGGAGTTGCATTTCTCACTGCCTCTTTGACTCTAGCCTGTAAGATTCACAGGACCAGGACTTGCCTATCCTGGCAAGATATTTAACACTGGAACAATAAGGAAACTTTACCCATTTGTGCTTCCCTCTCAGGCTCTCAAAGCAGCTTTCATGAATTATTTCCATCTCAGCTGCAGCGTAAATTGGTGATGTCTCAAGTGAAGCTTTGTGACATGACAGTCCCTCTCAGGGCGTGGCATCATGATGTCACTGCACTGTTGCTGAAAGAATCGGGAAGGGAGAGCGGGGGCTGGTTCTGAAGGGGAATGTTACCCACAAAGACCTTGAGACTCTACAACCCTGGAGATGGGAATGGAGAGAATTGCCTGAGAGTAAATGGAGCTTTAATTAAACAGGCATCTGGGGGCAGCAGGACTCCTTAAGCAAACACCATGACCTTGATGGTTAAACTCATTCTCAGCACCTAATAATCTGCAATATTCTGACCTGTCCATTTCCCTGGTAGCACTGAACTTTGTGTGCATGAACTTGAGCCCTCTAGTGGAGCATTTCACAGCTGAGACCTTCACAGAGCCAGGAGAAGAAATGAAGCACCGTTTTCTGTAAGCTGCAATTGCTGTTCCTTGCATCACTCAGCTTTCGGACAACCAGAGGCTCGGGAGCCCAAAGGAACCACACAATCGTTCAGAGGAACTGGAGTTTGACAGCCTGGTTTTCCCGACAAGACAGAACTGATGTCATGAGAGCAGTTTTCTCAGAGGAAGTAGACTGGTAGCAATTTAAATAGACCCTTGCCTCAGGTTGGAACGGGCATGGATGGAATCCTACTTTCCCAAGAGTTTGTAAATTCTCGACTCTTTCTGACTTGCCCAATACTGGTGTTTTCTCTGAGATTCCTCCAGACAACACAGTTCCTGATTCTGAACATCACTGAACCTGAGTCCCTGAAAGGCATGACTGGGAGAGAGAAAGAGATCCTTGCATGAGAGCTCAGTGCAGTAGAACATACAGATCTTCTTTAGGAATACTTGTAGTCATCTCCAAAAGCCGTCATTTTCCAGGAAACTCTAGATTTGTATCTATACATCACAAAGATCTCTGTACACAGCCTCACTGGACATGTCTAGGAGAAGTGGAAAGCCAATGAGAGGGCAGGAGGTCTCCCATACTCTTAGGAAGCATGTGCTATGTTCCACTTTAGGACAGGGCTTTTATGTGCTAGCAATACTGACTAACGAGGCCAAGAGGAAGCACAGACAAGAACAAGCGTGTGCTCAGAAGGAGAAGGAACAGAACTCCGGCAATTTGCACCCAGTGTCAGAAAATAAAAGTTGCTCACTGATTCTTTTGAAGAAGAAACCAAGATTTAAAGTGTGAACTCAAAAGACACGGGGGGAGAGAGGGAAGGAGAGAGGAAAATCCACACTGCAAGCTCCATCTCATGGCTGTCTGCTCCTTGCATCCCTTGTGCTGCAGAGTATGGCTCTCTAGGATAACCAGACTGCTCCGGCTTTACCTCTGCCCCGTGCCCTGCTCAGACCCACCCTGCAGCAGTACAGGAGCTGCCCTGTTTTCCCTGCAGGACTATCCTAGCCCCGCCCACACTGCAGCCAGCTGATAGTGTTCTTGCCACGCTGAAATCAACGTCATTGCTGTCACAGGGTGTCAACAATGGGTGCCCAAGCAAAACCAGTGGTCAGCATCACATCAGAAACCTGCTCTTCTCGCACCGGGGTCTCCACACCCTGAACTTTCTGTCTCCCGCAGGCTCACGCTCCCCACCACACAAACACACAGACACAGAGTCCAGCATCCTATTATGAACCCCCCCTCCCCTTTCCCCTTGGTTAAATTCCTGCCAGCGACCCACAGCCCTGGCTATTGCAAGGGACTCTAATTGTTCATTATCCATAGATATTTTGTGCACATTGAGGTGATGACAGTAATGATGATAGAGATTAGAAGCTGAGGCAAGGAAAGCAGGGACGGGTGAGCTGGGCTAGCCAAAGAATACGGAAAGCCCAGGGCAATAATTAGACATTTGGGAGAGAATGATCTTGTGAAGTATTAAGGAATAGAACTTATAATTAGGAGGCAAAAGGGTCAGATCCCGTAGAAGACATCTAGAAGACACGAAATTGGTCTGGATGACTTTATTGCCAAGAAGATTAGGGAGAGACGCTGACAAGCGCTAGCAAAAGTGACCAAGCAAGAAATGACTGCACATTCTTTTAATGGACAGTATAGGACTCAAGGGCAAGATGGTAACATGGAAATGCCAGTGCTGATGGGGCGGGGCAGGTGGGGGAGGGCATTTGCTAAGCAATGGAGCTGAGAGTTTTAACACAGATCAACAAAGGGAGGTGAAGGCCTGTTGGTAACATGGGTAGGAGTGTGGCAGATCCAATCAGTTCTCCCTGCTGGTGTCTGCAGGGCAGGTTAAGATTACTGAGCAGTATGGTTTTTAGGTGGATTAGGGCTGGGAGAAAACATTCGCCTCATTGATGAAACTAATGAGGTTTTGGTTTGTGGCAAAATCGATGAAGGGGTGTGTTGGGGGGAAGGAGAGAGAACATGAGGTTACAATTTCTCATATTTCCCATGATCTTAATGGGGGACTTTCTTTCTCTGTCTGTAATGCCTCGGGAACTAAGCACAGAACAAACTTATATGGAATCAAAAGAATCCAGAACAATTGGCATTTTCTTGCCTTTCCCCTGGCATTTGGAGAGGCAGAATACAAATGCCCACTTTTTAAACTCTGCGGAACATCCAGTTCTTGTGAAATGTGCCCTGAGATCTTTAGTGACCACAGGTTGCTTTTAAAAGCACTTCTTGTAGAACATTGACATTTCTACGGTTAGCTCTCTATGGAACCCAGAAGTTCAGAGGCTCATGAATATGGAAAAAGAAGTGAAGGGACCTTAAACAAAGTTTGTGGGTTGGTTGGTTTCTATTTTTATTTGAACTAGGTTGCCAATTCATGCTTTAAAGCTTCCGACATTTCCAGTTTCAACACTGTGCTAATAAGCTTGATGATCAAGCTCTCTTTTTCTCCATTAGGTCTCTTTCCAGCTAGTTAATGAAAACAAATAGCATCTGAAGATCGGGATCATCCTTCTTATTTGTCTTCTCCGGTCCTTTGGAATTAGCTCACTTTAGACTTCTTTTTTATATCATTTTAACAAATAGACCAAATTACATCCTGGCTGCTCCCTGATATACCTAATTCTCCTAGTTTAATGGAGCTGTTTCTATTCTCTGGCCATTAATCCTATTAGTGTCAGATTTTGTGTTTGGTGTTAGGCATGTGAGATACAATAAGTTGCATGAATATGGCACAAAATAAAATAACAGCTCTTTGGAGCACATCCCTGCATTAGGCCCACAGAGAACAAGAGCAGTGTTTATTAGCAGATTAACAACAGGCTAATTTCCTTTCACCTGCCCTCTCCCTCTTTCCAAATATGTCTCTGAATTAAATCTCTGAATCTATAGAGAAAGCTGCTGAAGAGTCCAAGAAAAGCTGTGGGATTTGCATTTCTGTGTCACTTCCCTACAGGCGATTATCTTAATCCTCTGTGTGTACAGTCCGGCAACAGGCAGTAATCTCACAGCTGATTGATCTAAAGCAATGCGGATTGAGATGGCTGCTCTGCCACATGATTGTTCATTACATCTCCAGCCTTGCTGGCCCCCTCTTCGCCTTCTGCCCCAGGTTTCAGTAAATGGGACAACTATGAGGAGGGTGAATGCTGAGCTATTTTAACCCTACTTGAAAAGGACACTGAGATATCACGGTTAGCTCTGGGTGGCCAATTTGTTCCAAACGTGGCTCTAGTTTAGACTGGATGCTTGTCACAGGAATTCAGCAGTAGATAGTGGGTCTATCTATGCTGCACCAAGTACCTTTGTTCTTATCTGTCCGTAACATACCACATCTACAAAGTGAATACCTGCTTGCGTATTTAACGTGTATGTTTACTGGCGTACTTACCTGTAAATGGAAAACACTTTTTAATTGAACAAAGTTTAACCCAAAAAGACATGTGTAAATAACAATGTTGACCAGAGCTCTAATTATTTCATACGCCGCACGTCCTATGGCCCAAATTCTCAGGTCTGGAGGAGTTTCTGTGCCACCTGAGGAACAGCTGTAATGCTCCGGCACATCCTATCCCACCAGCAAACCCCTGACATGCCCCCTATGCTGGAGGCACTGAAAGGCAGTGTTGTAGAAAGACAAGTGTCAGAAGGTGTAAGGCCTTGTTCCATTACACAAACACAGAAATGGGCTAGATCCTGTCTAGCTGGGAGGCGATCCCAGTGTGGAAAAGGGGATCTTGGTGGGGAAAAGACTGAGAACCACTCGTGTGGGAGACACCCACATCTGGCAGGTTATGCTGGATTTCCGACCCCTTCACACCAGCAGAGCAGCGCCAGAGGGAGGAGGATCTGGCTCTCTAATCTCACATTGCACCATATCACGGCACCGGTTTTCCTTTTTCTTTGCCTCCCACCCCTTCTTTATTTATTCCTTCCAGAAGAGTTGTGTGAAAGGGAGCAAGTCCTTTCACGAGGCCTCACCCTCTTTCCGAGTTAGCTTCTGGGGGCATACAGCCCTGGGGTTTCAGTACACTGGGACTGTGGAAACCACAAGGTTTGGCAACTGGCCCACAGTTTGCAGGAAAAGATGTGTTCATTTCTCAGAGAACCTGCACTGAGATGTGATACACTAATGAAGCCCCGCAACAGGGGAGCTGTGTGTGCTTTCTGTCTTCAGACAGTTCTACTGTGAGTCAGCTTAGCTCTGGTAAAAGGTCCTTTATGCATCCACAGAACAGGAGCATCAGGGCAAATTTCCTTCATCTCCTGCCCCAGGCTAGCCCAGAAAGAAGTGGAAATGTTATTGCAAAGCCAATTTGTGTGCAATTTTCCTTCTGATATCCAGACCAAAGCAGTACGTATGTGTCTAGGACACAGCCAGCTTGCAATTCCTACTTGCCCATCTCCAGAGCTGAAACATGCACAGAATCCAATATGGGACGCTCTAGTCTGTTCAGTCCCCATCTGGGTCTCTAGCCAATACTATATGCATCTCATCCCATTGTCTCCTGGCTTTATTTTGTTTTTGCTCTTGTCGGCTTGGTAGCATTCCAAGTTGTTGTTGTTTTTTAAAGAAAGCCTTTTGAGAGAAAAGGGACTGGACCGAGGAGTATAATAAAATCTGGTATTTCAGCTGGTAAAAATCCAATCCCTTTTTTAAAGCCAGAGAATTAAAGCTTCCTAGGATGGCTCATGACAGAACCTTAACAGACAAAACCATGTAGAAATTAGACAGCGGGAGGGGATATTTGTGCAATAAACCAGTCTTAAGAACATGCAGGCAGGAAAATAAGAGTTGATGAGAATGAACTTGCCTGCAGCAGATTTTAAATTGTTGCAGCTCATATTCCAACAGCAACCAAACCTCCTTCTCTCTTAAAGGCCCCGCAGCTTTAAGATCACTTTCCCTTCAATAGTCCTACAATATGAAAATAATGTGGTATCCTGTAGCAGTATTTTTCAAATTATTTTTGTTCTGAAAAAGAGACAGAGATTAACAGGCTAGAGAGGAGAAGTGCCTTAAATCAAAATTCCCAGCTCCAACTGAAACGGATGGATAGAGACTTTTACAGATTTGCAGAGTAATGTCTTAGTTGCATTCGAGAAATGTGTGTGCTCCCCTGTTGCACACACAAACCGCACAATTGTGTATTTCCACTCTTGTAGCGTGCATGGTTTTCATGTACATTGTGAGGACAATTTATACACCTGTATGAGAAAACTTGACTTCCATGGTGAAATGTGCCACTAGAGTTCAACTAATAAGGCACAGCAAGGGTGCTGTTGTAATGAATTTCTTAAAGCAACTCACTGTGTCTGTGTAATGAAAGATGTCTGCTACCAATTATCTATTAGATTTTCCTTCCTCCCATTGGGTTGTTTTTGTCACACAGTCCACATGTTGTCTGTGTGCAGTTTCAGTTGTAAATGTAGTCTGGTGACGTTTTAAAGGCCTGGGTGTAAACTGTATATGCATTATGATGTGTATTACTGTGCTGCCTAGGAGTCCTAGTCATGGGCCAGGACCCCGCTGTGCCAGGCGCTGTACAAACAAAACAGAAAAGACAGTCCCTGCCCAAAGAGCTGACAGTCCATCTATGAACTATACAATATATGCCTTGGGGCTTGTATGAAAACAGTGCAGTACACTGAGATCTGGCATCTAAAGTACAAACACCTGGACCAGCCTCCCCATCCATCATCTGATACTGCCCCATTTCCATCTCCTACCCGTCTCCTTAAAACACACTCCCTCTTTCACCCAGCTCCTGGGACTGTCTGCTGCCTCCCGCATGCCTCATCCTTTTAACTGTCTTTATCGTAGTCATTCCAATTCAATTCTCAGCTCCTTCAGACCGGCCCCAGTGCACGCTGGTGGTGGAGTTCTGTAAAGGAGTGTATACAGTGAGGGTGCTATCTGAGGGGTAAGTCTAGTAAACACTAGCACCATGAAAACCAGATGGGATACTTTTTATTGACTATTATGTGAAGTCTATATTCTGTGCTCTGCTGCTGCCCTTGCTTTCCCCAGTCTCACAACTAATCAGCTGACTCTACACGTGGCCGTTTGTAGAAGCTACCTTGAGTCTTTGAGTATCACATCGAACATTCCATCTCAGTAACATCTGAGCTCAGGCCAGGGAAGGAACATGACACTGGTCCAGAGACAGCATCTTTCAAAGCCTGGGAATGGCTTTGGGCAAGTGTAGTGACTCGGTGTGGCTCCCCTCCTGCCCAGAGGAGGGAGCACGGGTGCAGACACCAGAGTGGGCGGAGCCACCGCCACCTGTCCCCGCCCCCCGGAAGTCAAGGGGCGGGACAGGAAGTATAAAGCCTGGCCGCCAGAGCTCAGTCAGGGCCCGGCCACCGCAGGGAGCAGACGTGCGGCCGAGAGCTCCCGACCAGGATACCTCGGAGGCCCGAGGATATTCGCCTAGCTGGCCGGAGCTGCCCCGGGCTCACTACGAGGAAGAGCCGCCGGAGCCCGTCCGTTCCCGTCATTGGGGGGAGCCCTTGGAACCCCCCCACAGCGACCCCGAAGGTGAGACCGCACCAGAACCCCTTCGGCCCTGCTGTTACCCGGAGGAACCGCCCGAGTACAACTGGCCGGACTTCCCGACGGAGCTGCCGGACCTGCCACCAAGCCCCGGCCGGGAGGAGCCTATGCTGGTGGACTGGACCCTGCCCGGTGCCGCGGACGAGGTAGGCCCTGAGGGGGAAATTGGAAGTAGCCCGGGGGTAGCCGACCCCGGTCAGGCTGTCGAGGCATGCGAACCCATGTCAGTGTGTTTCGGTCAGGATACCCCACTGACCGGCAGCGGCAGTAACCGCTGTTAGGGCCCCGGGCTGGAACGCAGTGGAGTGGGTGGGCCTGCGTTCCCCCCTGCCACCCCCACACACGGGTGGCAGGCTTCCCCCTCACCCAACGCTCTGGTCTCGCCGCCAGGGCTTACCCCGAGTGAGTGTTGCTCAGCCCCTGTGCAAGGGGGCCTGAGCTCCCTAACTGTGTAGCTGCTCCGCCCCTGCTTCCAAGGGCCTGAGCAGTGTCGGTGTGTGCCCCGCCCTGAGCCAGGGCCTGGGCCTTCCCTAGTTGAACTGCTATTGCCCCAGCCCCCCTGCACCAGAGGGCCTGGGCT
>NW_020665065.1:2902311-2941464 GCF_002925995.2 Terrapene triunguis | reverse complement strand
CTATTGCCCCAGCCCCCCTGCACCAGAGGGCCTGGGCTGTTGAACTGTGTATTTGCCCAGCCCCCCTGCACCAGAGGGCCTGGGCTGTGGAACTGTGTATTTACCCAGCCCCCCCCCTGCACCAGAGGGCCTGGGCTGTTGAACTGCTTATTTCCCCAGCCCCCTGCACCAGAGGGCCTGGGCTACTGAACGGCCTGTGGACTACTCAGCCCTGCACCGAAGGGTCTGAAACCTGAGCTAACCGGCTGTTTTGTTTCGTGGACAGGGAGTCGGTGTGGCTCCCCTCCTGCCCCGGAGGGTCGAGCCCCGGCACGAACCTTTTACAGCAAGTAATCCCTAGCAAATATTTACAATGCAAGCACCCTCTTTGCTGGAAGAATGAATACCTTCATGATATAAAAAGGAAAAGATTGGTGCCCTGCCTTGGGTAGATCCAAACCAACCAATGCAATATACCCAGCCAGTGACAGATAATTAATTTAACTGCACTTCACTGGCAGAAAAAACCCTGATGAAGTGGATTATGGACAAGCCTTCCTTCCAGGGGACTATGCGTGCCCACATCAAGCTCAGTGAATAGGAAATGCCAAATGGAAGTCATTCTGCTGCTGAGGGGGTTGAAGTCTGAAGAGTCTATGCAAAGATCTGAAAGTCTGATTGTTTTCATGTTCACATTGTGTCAAGAACTATGTCCCACCCAGTACTGTGAAAAGAAGAGTATAACTAGAAATAGGAGAAGACAACAGAATTATTTTCTTCCCATCACTCTCTCTCTCCTCTAGCCTGTTGTATTTTTATTTTTTGAGAATAAAGCTTTACTGTTATTAGCCCTGGGTGAAACTGAAAATGTTCAGTGCTTCAGTTAAGACAAGCATCCAAATGTTTACATATTACGCTGCACCTCTCTGGTCAGGAATTGCCATGAGGGACTCCATGAGATTTTAAATATTTCCACTTCCTATCCTGGCTGAAATCAAGATATCACAAGCAGTACAAACTAAATAACCAAACAAAATATTAAAAGACCCCAAACAGAAAAGTTCTACATATTTTTTCCCACCTCAAAAATATTTGGGGTTCATGTTGGACATTGGTGCCAAGATCTGGTTCTGTTCTTATCCTATCAGAAAGAATTCCACCCAGCTCATTCAAAATAGAATCAGAGCAAAGGGGTTGGCGCTGATATTTGCATATAGTGAGTGTCTATTGAAATACAGAAGTGTATCATGTCACGCTGTTCCAGATACATAGAATGAGATAGTCCTCATATGGCATGGGAACTTTCACTTCAGAGGGTGGTTAAAGTGAAGTGTTTAAAGGTCCCTGCTGTTGAGGTTTCTTTTTCCTGGACAGAGTTTCACAACAACAGTTGAAAAGTGTTTTAAGTTTCAGGTATAGAAATCTCATGTGCACATGCATCTCTGGCTGGGTATTCAGCCCTTTAAAAGTGCCCTCTTTAGAGGAACTTAGTGTTATTAATGGAATGTATCCAACTGGACAGGTATTTGTTTATTAATATGATTGTTTATTTGTATTGTGGTGGCACATAGGAGCCCCAGTGTGCAAGGAGCTACACCAACACAAGGAGCTGACAAGCTACAGAATTACTAGTCTTTTCTCTGACCCCTATCACAAGAGTACCTTTGAGCACACACGTTAGTGAATTGATCCTCACAAGAGCCTCGGGGGAGGGGAAATACCATTACCCCTGTTTTACAGGCACAGAATCAGAGCACAAGAAGCTTAAGTGTCTTGCCCAAGGTCACACAAGAAGCTGCAGAGGCTGGAATCAAACTCTGATTGCCAGTCCAGTGCCTGGGCTGTCAAAAGACCAGAACAGTATTTGTGCAGCCAGTCTGTATGTGTGTGCCTGTGTACATGCAGCTCTGTGTGATCCAGGCAGTTGGAAGAATAATACCTATTATCACGAAGACATCCTCAGTCTGATGTATCACAGTTCTTGAAATAAAACAGCCGATCTTTGGTGTTTGATGAGAAAATAATGACTGTGTCCTTCACTGAAGGACAGCGGCCGTGAGCTTTGTGACTGATGGATGCAGTCTAGCACCATTTGTACAGGACGTTTGAGCTGTACGGTAAGCCCACTCCAGGCAAGTGCTGTTTCAAGATTGTGAGAGGAGAACTTGCAGAAACTAAGAAGAAGCTGACAGAGTTCCCCTCTGCGGGCACATGCCAGGGGCTTTTCTGAGGCACAGTCCTATGGCACCTGCCCGCCAAGCTTAAAGAGACAGGGGTTCTCTTCCTGCCTGTGTGGGAAGGCGAGCCAGACGCACAGAAGTCGTGATGCTCGGTGTTTATTGGTTGGGTAAGATGGGAGGGAAAAAGAGAAGAACACGGAGACGGGACAGGCAAGAAAGGAAATGCTGACTAGTTAATCAAGCTGACCTGACTGTTACTGATGCGCAGCACTCTTTGCTCTTCTGGGCTTGGCCTCCCTAGCTCTGCTGCAGTCCGGACCTACAGCGCCCCGGCTGGCCCCGGCTCAGGCTCTTTCTTAGGCTTACCGCAGACATGCAGCACCCCCAGCTCTTCCAATCTCTTCCCCCTGGACACAATGGTGGGGTGGGTGTCAGATATGGACAGACAGAGGTCAGGCCGAGACCTCCCCAAACTCATTTCACTTGAGCTCTGAGCCTCGGTCTCCAGGGATGAAAGACCCGTGTGCAAACACAGAATCTGCATGGCCCTATGGATCACACCAATGTCCTGTCTGTAGCTAGCAGGGACACCCCACCCTGACTCTAGCCAGTGTTGCCAACTAACGCTCATGATTTTAGCACGAGTCGTATGATATTGGATGATATTCTTGAAGCCCTGGCTCCTAGAGCCCTGTGATTGCTTGGGAATGTCAGCTTTCATTCTGAAAACAAGGCCAGGTTCCAGCACTCATGGTTGCAGAGTAAAGCCGGAACAGGCTCAGAAAGCAAATAAAAAGAACCCCCAGTTTATTAATTTTAAAATCTCCTGATTTGGGGGCCCTGACTCATGATGTTTGAATGCCGGGGTGGGCAGCATGGCACCGCAGCAGCTGTGCTAAGGGCTAAGCCCGTTCTCCCTCATTTATTTATAAGCTTTGTAATGATTCCAACTGGAGGCTCTTTCATGTCTGACCTTGGCCCTAAATCTTGCTCTTATCTGCCGTGGCTCCAGCAGGCTCCTGGCCCATCAGAACTGCGGTGGTCCGTCTGTACAGAGGGTAAGCAAGTCAGCAGGAGCTTGTGTAGGGGATGTGCACCCTTTGTGTGCTATTAAATACAACTCTGGGGGCAGGGCAGGACCTCTCCAGTTTGCCTTTTGCGAAGGCAGGTGCAAGGGCCACAAAGCATGCTCCTGTCCTGGCGGGCATGGAGTCTGTGGAGTGATTCTGCTCCACAGCCCTGGGGAAGGATTCCTCCTATATTCCACAAAGGGATTGGTGGAAGTGCCCAGCTGGGGAATAGAATCCGTGCCTTGGGGACCCACCCCTTCTGAGCAGGCTGGTTTAGTGGGTGCTAATGAAGGGAGGATTTGTCTTTGAGCATTTGTTCTGCTTTTGTTCCCTTGAACAAGACATCTGCCTTTCAAACAAACAAAGCGATGAATTGTCGTGCCAGCGGGTTTCAAGGAAAAGAAAAAGTGGAGCTCTGATGACAGCACAAAAGAAGTTTTGTAAGGACATGAATTACTTGAAATATGGCTGGGAACTTCCGTTCCATAAATATATTTCTGATCACTGCTAATAAATCATCATAATTATCCTATAAATAAAGGAAAGGAGCATTGGTTGATGCTCAAATTTCTCTGTGGGTCCCTAGAGCAAATTTGTTAGTGTCTTAAAATAAACTATTTGCTCTAGATAGTTTGTTTGCGTTCTGCAGCTTGTATTTGTCATTGTCTTCGGTTTGGTCTTTGGAAATCCATGCTGGGCCTTTTCTCCTGCTTGATTCTTACAGAGAGATTCTTTTCTTACAACGTTTCCTTCTTTTCTTTCTTTTTTTTCTTTTTTGCAATAAGAGGCCTTGAGGGCAAAGAGCAAAGTTCCCTTCCACATCCCCCAGGTTGGCTGATGTCATGCTGCTCTGTTTTAGGAGGCAGCACATCTTCCTCGTGCTGAGTGTACTTCTGCTTAATGTCCTCAGGGAGGAGAAAAGAGCATGGCAGAGCAGTGCTATCCATCCAGGTATGGTCCAGCCCCACTTACAGCTCAGCTCACTTCATCTGGAGTTCACAGAGGTGCCAAGTCATTATTGAACTGACCCATTACACTGATATTTGACTCCCTGGGATAAGCAGCAGGATAGTGGTTCCCTGGTGATGTTGTGGCAGTAGAATGTGAGCAATCTGAATTTGGATTTCCATTGGGCCATCAGGATAGGGAGGCACCATACTTGGTCAATGGCGGGGGGAGCGAGTGACTCATCTTTAGGAGCTTCATTAGTTCAAGTGTTTGAGGCGTGTGTTCGTGGAGCTGACGGGCTGCCAGGATTCTCAGCCCAGATGTGTCCGGGATTTACCTTGTAACTGTAAAAAGCAACAGAGGGTCCTGTGGCACCTTTAAGACTAACAGAAGTATAGGGAGCATAAGCTTTCGTGGGTAAGAACCTCACTTCTTCAGATGCAAGTAATGGAAATCTCCAGAGGCAGGTATAAATCAGTGTGGAGATAACGAGGTTAGTTCAATCAGGGAGGGTGAGGTGCTCTGCTAGCAGTAGAGGTGTGAACACCAAGGGAGGAGAAACTGCTTCTGTAGTTGGATAGCCATTCACAGTCTTTGTTTAATCCTGATCTGATGGTGTCAAATTTGCAAATGAACTGGAGCTCAGCAGTTTCTCTTTGGAGTCTGGTCCTGAAGTTTTTTTGCTGTAAGATGGCTACCTTAACATCTGCTATTGTGTGGCCAGGGAGGTTAAAGTGTTCTCCTACAGGTTTTTGTATATTGCCATTCCTGATATCTGACTTGTGTCCATTTATCCTCTTGCGTAGTGACTGTCCAGTTTGGCCAATGTACATAGCAGAGGGGCATTGCTGGCACATGATGGCATATATAACGTTGGTGGACGTGCAGGTGAATGAGCCGGTGATGTTGTAGCTGATCTGGTTAGGTCCTGTGATAGTGCTGCTGGTGTAGATATGTGGGCAGAGTTGGCATCGAGGTTTGTTGCATGGGTTGGTTCCTGAGTTAGAGTTGTTATGGTGCGGTGCGTGGTTGCTGGTGAGAATATGCTTAAGGTTGGCGGGTTGTCTGTGGGCGAGGACTGGCCTGCCTCCCAAGGTCTGTGAAAGTGAGGGATCATTGGAAATCCTGGACGCCCCATCATCTCGGGCATTGGCACTCTCACTGAAGGACTGTCTGGATATGTGGACTCCCTACTCAGACCCTATGCCACCAGCACTCCCAGCTATCTCCGTGACACCACAGATTTCCTGAGAAAACTACAATGCATTGGTGACCTCCCAGAAAACACCATCCTAGCCACCATGGATGTAGAGGCTCTCTACACAAACATCCCACACACAGATGGAATACAAGCTGTCAGGAACAGTATCCCTGATGATGACACAGCACAACTTATTGCTGAGCTCTGTGACTTTATCCTCACGCACAATTATTTCAAATTTGGTGACAATATATACCTCCAGACCAGTGGCACCGCTATGGGCACCCGCATGGCCCCACAATATGCCAACATCTTTATGGCTGACCTGGAACAACGCTTCCTCAGCTCTCGTCCACTCACACCCCTTCTCTTCCTACGCTACATTGATGACATCTTCATCATCTGGACCCATGGGAAGGAGACCCTGGAAGAATTCCACCACGATTTCAACAGCTTCCACCCCACCATCAACCTCAGCCTGGACCAATCTACACGGGAGGTCCACTTCCTGGACACCACAATACAAATAAGCAATGGCCATGTTAACACCACCCTATACCGAAAACCCACCGACCGCTATGCCTACCTTCATGCCTCCAACTTCCACCCCGGACACACCACACGATCCATCGTCTACAGCCAAGCACTGAGGTACAACCGCATCTGCTCCAACCCCTCAGACAGAGACCAACACCTACAAGATCTTCACCAAGCATTCTCTAAACTACGATACCCACACAAGGAAATAAAGGAACAAATCAACAGAGCCAGACGTGTACCCAGAAGCCTCCTGCTACAAGACAGGCCCAAAAAAGAAACCAACAGAACTCCACTGGCCATCACCTACAGCCCTCAGCTTAAACCTCTCCAACGCATCATCAGTGATCTACAACCCATCCTGGACAATGATCCCTCACTTTCACAGACCTTGGGAGGCAGGCCAGTCCTCGCCCACAGACAACCCGCCAACCTTAAGCATATTCTCACCAGCAACCACGCACCGCACCATAACAACTCTAACTCAGGAACCAACCCATGCAACAAACCTCGATGCCAACTCTGCCCACATATCTACACCAGCAGCACTATCACAGGACCTAACCAGATCAGCTACAACATCACCGGCTCATTCACCTGCACGTCCACCAACGTTATATATGCCATCATGTGCCAGCAATGCCCCTCTGCTATGTACATTGGCCAAACTGGACAGTCACTACGCAAGAGGATAAATGGACACAAGTCAGATATCAGGAATGGCAATATACAAAAACCTGTAGGAGAACACTTTAACCTCCCTGGCCACACAATAGCAGATGTTAAGGTAGCCATCTTACAGCAAAAAAACTTCAGGACCAGACTCCAAAGAGAAACTGCTGAGCTCCAGTTCATTTGCAAATTTGACACCATCAGATCAGGATTAAACAAAGACTGTGAATGGCTATCCAACTACAGAAGCAGTTTCTCCTCCCTTGGTGTTCACACCTCTACTGCTAGCAGAGCACCTCACCCTCCCTGATTGAACTAACCTCGTTATCTCCACACTGATTTATACCTGCCTCTGGAGATTTCCATTACTTGCATCTGAAGAAGTGAGGTTCTTACCCACGAAAGCTTATGCTCCCTATACTTCTGTTAGTCTTAAAGGTGCCACAGGACCCTCTGTTGCTTTTTACAGACTCAGACTAACACGGCTACCCCTCTGATACTTGTAACTGTGTCTGTTGTCCACAGAAGAGTGGTTCATTACAGTTCACTGAAGGGTCATGATGCCAGAGATCAATTGCCTTACACCACCTGAGTCGCACAGCATTCTGGTGTGTTAAATACGTTAACGTGCAGGGTATTATTGATTTGCTATAATAATGTTGCAAATTAATTATCTATAAAATAAACGCTTCAAGGCTTTTAACACACTTTGTCCCCTTGGATGGGCATGATGGTTTGATTGGTTAACAAGCATTGATGCTGTGTTATTATGCTGAGCCGGAACTTGGCCAGCCAATCAGACTGTCCCTTTCCTGATGCCCATTGCACAGAGTTATTCTAGTACGTTATGTAGTGCTCAGCTCAGCTAGGGGAATTTCAGGCACTGCTGCTTTATACTAAAGTTGTTTGTTTCCAGGGGCGAGGAAGTGAGGTTTCTGGAGAGTGGGAGGTTCTTGACTACCACTAAAAGGGGCAGGCATTGTTCCTGTTTCATGGTGGGAGATCGCTAACAGGCTGAGGCCTTCATATCAGAAGAGGTGATCGCTAAGTAAGCTGGAGAAGGAAAAGCTTTCACAAGCAGTTTAACCTATTGTGACATGATTTCTAGATCTGTACTCTTATCTGATACAGCTCTTCAGCTGGACTCCATCAAGGCAGGAGTGGATTTGAAACACAGGCTTGCTGTTCTTATTTAAATAGCAAAGATTTAAAGTGCAAATAGGGCAGAGAAGATGAAAAATAAAGTCTGGTTTTGATTATGCTTCAGCACTCACAGGAAATTGTCTCACACTCTCAGGGAAAAGGGAAATTACATGAAAATTAAACCATCCAGCTAGACCTGCACCAAGCCTTACTCCTGTGACATGTAAATTGTAGCTTTTGTGCCCAGTGTGCTACAATAACTTTTATTTATCAACCTGTTGGTTTTGCCATACGGCATTTCATAATGAACTACAGTGTAAAAACACTCCATAAAACCAATGTCAAGTAGTGACACATTGTGCACCATATGTCAAATGACTGTGCAAATGAGGATGCACTGCACTGTGCAGCGGAGACAGCATTTTCATTCCCGATTTGCCAAATCTACTCCTGGGAAAGCAGAATCGGTTGCCGGCAACAGCTGCACCAAAAGGTGCTGGAGCATCATGGAAAACAGCAAGCAGAGAATTGTTTTCAAAATGTCAAATGCTGTTTGTTTTATTTCCTTTTACATCAGTCGGAACATTACAGTCCTACACAGTTTTATACGTAAAGCTACATTTTCAATACGCAGGGCAGGAGGGAACCCAGTATCAGGAGTGACACATTCACAAAATCTGTACCTTCAAAGCCTTCTGCTATGGTGCAAAATGGTCAATTGTAGGCATAAGCATCTATTTGTTTATTTAATTCATTTACTTAGAGTCATTTATTTTTTTTTAAAAAAAAACCAAACCTACCCCCAGCCTGACAATGATTTAAAGTAGCTGTCCATACTAGCATAACCTGCATCAATGTAACAGACTCGCCCCACCTCCACAAATCCAGCCAGTAATTCAAAGGCAATAAAATATACCTTATTCAAAACCCCATTGCACCCATGCCTTCAAGTCCCCATGCCCAAGCCCTAACATACAGCAGCTCACAAAGTCCAGGATGCCAGCAAAGCATTGCACACATGGAATAGTGCATGTTGTTTTGTGCAGAGCGTGGGACAATGGGGGCCCCTGAAGTTTGAAAATTTGTCCCCAAATTTTCATCCTTGGCTGCCCACAGAGAGACTCTTGGCCTGATTACCATAGTGCTGAGCCCTCTCAGCTCACGTTGATTTGATTAGCTCTTCGCCCTCCCAGAGGCCAAGCAATACAAGTCCTGGCTCTTTACGGATGCAGTGCCGGCTGACCTGCCTATGCTACGAATGTCCCCAAAACAATCCGTGTTACCAATATGATAAATTAGCCCTACTTTATGGTTTTGCTGGAAGATACATGCACCAGGAGCATCCCTATTATTCTTTCATGATGGTAGGTAACTGCTGAAATTGGGTAAGTCAGTGCATTTGGCCATCTACCCCAGCTACTACTACTGTGACTATAGAACAGAATAGGTCCAGGCCTATATAAGCACCTTTCATACTGAACAAGCCCCTCCTCAAGTGCTTCTCAAGGTATGAGGCAGATACCCGTGATAGAAGGACAGATCCTTGAGGGGCTGAACATCCTCAACTCATATTGGAGCACTGGGCAAGCCAAGTTGCTTGCAGGTGGAAATGGACACAGCTCTAATGACCTCAGGGTAGTTTTGCTCATTGAGGCCAGCAGAGGAGTTGACCCAGCATCACACAGAATCAGGCCCCTGGTGACTCAGTAGGTAAAAGTAGCAGCCACTTAGCCGTAGCTCACACCTGCCTTGGTTTCCCTGTGAGAGACGAGGGATAGTGCAGCCAGGACTCTGGGGTGGATACTCTGGGATCTTGGTGTCTGTGGCATGTCATCGCTGCAGTCAGAGGCATGATTGCCGCTCAGGTGGACATACCCGTGCTAACGTGAATCTAGCTAGCACAGCTTGGCAGTAATGATGTGGTGACAGAGGCTGTCCAAGCCTGCCTGGAATTTTGGATACTTATCGGCATTGTTAGCGCACCCTGGGGTTCTCCCCCCACAGCTGTCTGTGCTAAAGGGGTCTGGGGTTAACGTCTCAGCCACAATACTAGAAACGTGCACCATTTCCCTTTTCTTTCTGAAGCAATGTTACTGTTTACTGGAAGTTTACCGTTTGGAAACCGTCTCATGTAAATTAAGAGGAAAGTAACATGAGACTCAGTCCTGGGGAGGAGAAAGCTAACCACAAGCACAGTTACCGCACTCAGGCAAAGGGAAGGAATTCAACCACTGCTCCTCTACTTTGCTGTAGCTCTTTTCAGACATCTCAGAGCACTTCACCGAGCACTTAATTACAAGCTGGTGGAAGAAATACTATGTTCAGACAACTTCAATGGCTGTTATGAGCAAGTAACATCCTGCAGCCCATAGCGTACGGGCACAAATATATGCATTCATGTCAATTAAACTGCACAATAAATCAGCATATTCTGTCTGGAAAATGAGCAATGTATTGAGAAGATGGGATAAGGAGCTTCTGCGCTCATATAAAACATAAATAGAAAAGGGTTTTTTTGGAGACATGGGCCATTATTAGAGAACATTCATTCATTGCATGCACTGCAGTGACAAAAATGAAGTTATCTGAGTGAACAGTAAAATCGCTCAGCGCTCTATGTGCTGGAGATGGCTTTACTGGTAGAATCATGCTTTGAGATTTGGCCCAGCCTCCTCTCTCACAAATTCAGCATGCAGCCTATTCATTTTCAAGTACCACTGGCTGCCAGTTAAAACCAGACAAATTCAAAGGAGAAATAAGGCACATGTTTTTAACAGCGAGGGCGATTAACCATTGGAACAGATTACCCGGAGAAGTGGTGGATGCTTCACCTCTGGATGGACTGGATGCCTTTCTGGAAGATGTGCTTGACCCAGACACAAGTTACTGGCAGGGGCAGCTCTAGCTTTTTTGCCGCCCCAAGCGCGGCAGGGAGGCGGCCTTCGGCAGCATGCCTGCGGGAGGTCCGCGGTCACGCGGATTTGGCGGCATGCCTGAGGGAGGTCCGCCGGTCCCGCGGCTTCAGCGTATCCTCCGCCAAATTGCTGCCGAATCCGCGGGACCGGTGGACCTCCCGCAGGCATGCCGCCGAAGGCTGCCTGACTACCGCCCTCACAGGGACCGGCAGGGTGCCTCCCACGGCTTGCCGCCCCAGGCACACGCGCGCTGGTGCCTGGAGCCGCCGCTGGTTACTGGGCTCAATACTGGGGTAACTGGGTGAAATTTTATGGTCTGTATTACACAGGAGCTCAGACTGGATCATCTAATGGTCCCTTCTGGCCTTAAACCTATGAATCTATTAATTATGCTTCCCCCTTCCACTCACCCTTTTTGGGGTTGGTGGTGGAAGAGTTTAGGCAGGGAAGGGTCCTTTCTTCAAGCCTTCCCTGGCTCGCTTACTGAACAGTGTTGTATTCTCGTCACACTCTTTTCTAACGCTCATTGATCTAAATTCTCACATCTGCACAGAGAAAAGAGATCACTGAATTTTCAGTTGATAGGCTCAGGTATTAGGATTCCTAGGACTTTAGCTATCTTTAGAGGTATGTTTAATAATGATTAGTATTTTAATTACATGCATTTCTACAGCACTTATCCCTTTAGTATCATTCTAAAGTATCATTCATGTCGCTTATGACTGAGCCTCTGTGTAGCTCAAAGCCAGGGGATGAGGATGTGGCCATAACACTGTGAGGATGTCAGCACATAAAATACAGACCATTGATCTGAGGTCATTGGGACTGAGATAAGAAAATGGTTTGTGGGCTCTTTATAATCTCAAATCTGCAGAAGGGATAATTATCAGGGCTCCATTCACATTTAGCAGTTACTGTTTTAAAGCGATGGGGCTGAATGTAAATTCTTGTTAATTTCCATTCACTTCCTTTCATTTTGCAAAGCTGTTCTCATGTCTGGGGCAAGCCTGTGTTGAGTTAAATCACTTATCCTGCAGTGATGTAAAAATACTCCAGCACAAGAATATTGACATGCATGAAAGTCAAACTCACTTCTCTTCTTGAACACATGAATTCTGACAATGATTAGTTATCAATGCAATACACCTGCTATGTATTGATAAATAGTACAGCCAGATAATAAGGACTCTAGGCAAAGAGCAAATAAAAAGCTTTTCAAGAAGTGAACAAAAATGGTTTTACATATGGCGCAAATGCTTCATGCATTACTCTGATTTGCAAGATTAAACCGATGCACAAGTGACAAGAGCACTGAGATTTATGAGACACAAATATGGCTAAAGGAAAATGAATCTACAAAAGGCTTTGTAAAGATTCCCCAGGGATTTATGGAGGCCCTGTCCTTTATGAAAGCAAATGTGCTAATTCCATTATTCCACAGAATCAGAGATAATATAGCAGGCTATTTCACAGCAAGAGAGCACCTAAAAAGCCCATCAACTAGGTAAGAAAAGAGCAGAAGGAAAATCCATTAACACACTAGACAGGAAAGGTGCTACTGCTAAAAATACATCATTTCCATGAATGCCACCATATACATGGAATTGTAGAGCACAGCCTGTGTATAAGATATGCCACCATCATAGCAAACCATCTCAGTTTGTTCCAGATAAAATATTTCTAATGGAGTGTATGAGAAATAAGCCTGCTGCTGCAGATGTGCAAGAAAGGGATAAAAAAAAAATCCACAAAGGAAAATCACAGATGTCCATACATCAACTCATTCAAGCTCTGCCAAACTTAACATTGTGTTCTCTAATGATCTCACTCTCTATTAGGGACAATGGGTTTATACCAGGGGCCTATGGTACCTGTGTAAATCCCACTGAAATTAGTGGGAGCTGCCCATGAGTGAATGAAAGTAGAATTTGGCCTCTTATATGAACTTCCTCTGGGCCTAAGTCTGTGATTGCTTCAAACCCCACTCCAACTTCAAAGCGCCTTGAATTAAAAGTAGCCTAGAGAGAAGCTAACAAGACAAAGTCTAGGAGGGTGGTGAAGCACTGGAATGGGTTACCTAAGGAGGTGGTGGAATCTCCATCCTTAGATGTTTTTAAGGCCCAGCTTGACAAAGCCCTGGCTGGGATGATTTAGTTGGGATTGGTCCTGCTTTGAGCAGGAGGTTGGACTAGATGACCTCCTGAGGTCTCTTCCAACCCTAATATTCTATGATTCTATGATTTTAGAAGTTCCCTTTTTGGTTGACCTTTAATTAAATCAGAAAGAACAGAGGCGTCCTATATTTAGGAAAACAAGAGACCCATTAACCCTCCCTTTCATTTGGGTTCTATTGCAAAGCCTTACACATTGCACTTGAGTACCATGACACCTTTAACTACCCCAGGACCCTTGCCAAGTAAAGGGGAATCTTTCACATGCCATCAGATGTTTACCCTTTCCCAGTAAATAATTCAACATCATGACTGCTGTGGCTAATGGGAATTTTACCATGGACTTCAAGGGGGCAAGCATTTCACCCCGTGGGTACGTAGTCCAGGCAGACTGAGAGAGGACAGGGGGCTATCAGTGCACTATGCAAGAGAAGGGGAGCTGCAGAGAAGCCCCATTTTCCCAAGCCAGCGAGATAATGTCTGCAGTACAGGAAGGGGAGCTGCGCACCCCCTCCTTGCTCTAATTTTAAGCTCCGCGGTGCAATCCTGGCTCCAGTGAAGTCACTGTGAATTTTGGTATTGATCACAAGGAGGACAGGATTTCCCCTCTGGGTTAGTGTAGGTGGGTTACTTCCTTGAGATACAACTAAGCTCTTCCAAAGGTTTTTCTATTTTTTAGTTATATAGAAGTTTTGTTCTGTGACCTTTATCCAACGGTAATTGTAACATCCAGTGCATCAGGCGGTAATTAGCATCCAGACTGCTTGCACTAGAAGAGCTCAGACACTTGGGGTTATTTTCAAATTCATATTTTAAAACCAGGTCCCTGCCCCAGTGCCAGGGAACAAGCTGCCAACTCGGGGAGGGCCAGTGGCTTGAGGAGAGGATGGGATTCTGAGCCAATTCCTATCAGCCGTGTTGGAGTTTGCAGAACCTACAAAGAACATTGTGAGCAGGGCTCAGCAGGCCTGGTGTCACCCCACCGTTGAGAGGTTTGCGTCTGTGGGAGCCTGCCTGCACAGCATGGTGAGCTGACCCCTTCCCTCCGCACTCGGGGCACTTTGCACACCAGGAGAGACTTGTGATATCCAGAGCCTGAAGCCCTGTCCCCCAATCTGTGCCCAGTGAGCTTGCTGGTCTAGGGGCTAAGTTGAACTTCCCAGGGTTCACTCAAGCCAATTACCCAGCCCCGAGGGAAGAGCTCCATAGCTTTATAAAACAGTCAACTCTGAACATCCAGCTCAGTTCAAGCAACAAACTGTCCCAGTGGTTCATGCCATCCACTGTCTGTTCTTCAACCAATTGCCTGGTGACTATAGCTTCTAGATGGCCTGTTAGAATTGCCAACAATAACAATGAACACCCTAGTCTGTGCAAAATTCAATAGCTGTCAGGGGTGTGATACCATTGGAGATCTGTGATGTTCCACAGCTTAGTTAGTTGCACAAGGGACAAATCTTTTCTTTGCAAATCTGCCTTCAACTCAGCAAAATAACAACTAGGCTCCAAAGTGAAGATTTAGTACTTTCCATCCTTTTTTGGGTGTATGTACAGTTCAGGCAGGGTATTTGCTTCAGAGAGAGATGTTTACAGGACACATTTTAGAATTTGAAGGGATTGATTAGCAACGTTTGGATTAAAAAAGCAAAGGGAATAATGTACAAGTGGCCTAGATAAGCTAATGCAATGCAGGGTGCTGGCTCGCCTGTACAGTAACAAATTACTCTCTTTATGTGCTGAGACAGTCCCACTAAAGGGCGAATGCAGCTGTGGGGAACTCTGGGGTGCACAGACAGGTTTGAGACAGGATGGTTACAGAGTAATGCTAATCAGGGGAGGCAGGATGCTAACGTTTCTCTCCATGGGAAAGAAGCATTGGGGCATACGTGCCTGGCTAAGCGGTGAATTTCCTTGTGAAAACAGGCAGAAGGAAAAGACAGGCTGAGCACACTTGGGAGGCAGCTGTGCCCAAGGTGAGTGGCCATGTAGGTGCCCTCTGCAGGGGATGTGGCCCCGGCTACTGGAAGTGAGGCTCAGCAAGCAGCAAGGCAGGAAGAGTGTCATGCTCCTTTTCTTTTGAGAATGTGCAGAAGATAGAGGAGCTCCTCCAAATGCTCCTTGGTTCTTGGCTCTGCCAAAGCTTCTCACTCCTGAGGTCGAGTGTCCCTGCTCCTCCATCCCTGCTACTGTTGCTATGTATTTCTTTAACAGTGCTCAAGAGTGTGCCGTGCATTCTGAGTCTTTGGCTTCTCTCTCTCTCTCTCTCACACACACACACATGCTTGCACACACATTAGTGATCCTGGGTCTAATTTTCAAAAGCACACAGATGATTTAGGAATACCTGTCTCCTTGATTTTCACTATGACTTGTCACCAGGACTTGTACTCCTACGTCACTGTGGCAGTTTGGTAAATCACACCCACTGTCAACAGAATTCTGTGAGATGGCCAGAAAAATCAAATGACAGAATAATAAAGAGCTAAAAATCTCATCACACTCCTGCATCCCTCACAGACTTTAAGTCAAATTGAATTACATCCATAGGAAGAGGAAATGGTTAACGATTACCTATTTTTATTGCAAAGACCATGCTGCAATCCTCCTTGGTAACTGTATCCAAGACAGCATCTTTCCTTCCACCTACAGGCAAGTTAACAGATGCCTTCTTAAGATCATGATCCAACAAATCACAAAGCATGTGGAGGTTTTCCTAATGACTTATTAACAAGTTTCTTAGGATCCCCACACTTACTTACAGAAAGAAAGGTTACAATGGGGAGAAGATGCTAGTGAAATTATCAGTAATAAAATCAATGCAGATCAGAGACACTATGGATAAAACCCGTTTTCCTTCAAAACACTGCTCTCCCTGCAGATCTATATAATGAAGCAGTTGGTCATTTATAATCACATTTTTATACTCCTTTGCCAGCCATTAGGGGTTTTAAATGAGTTGGTGAGATGAGGAACAAGTTGCACAAACCAATTCACTAAAGGCTTCCTCCCCTCCTACTTAAACTGTGGACTAATTCACATTTCCTGTCACCAAAGTGGGCTGTTCTCTCTCTCATTCTCTTTAGCTCATGCCTCCCATTCACTGCTAGGCAACCCCAGCAGTAAATGAGCTAGACACTGCTAGGGCCAAGATTTTCAATAGGAATCAACCTGCCCTGCCCTTCAAAACCACACCCAACATTTTGTGCCCACAATTTTGAGAGGGCAAACAATAGAATTCTGACATCTCCCCATCACCTGGCAATCCTATTGTCTGGAAGAAGAGAAGAATATGGAAGAGACATCCAAAGTGGCTCAGAGAAGAGGATTTTGTCCTCTTAAGATTTATTTTTCAGACACAATAGGAACGAACCCACAGTTTGTCCCCAATTCAGAATTTAACCTGGAATCATTCCCAAAGTATAAAAACACTCAGTTAACTTTCTCTGTGTGTTTGCTTTCACACTGTCACAATCTCCTGCTCTCCCTTGATATTTCGGGGTCAATAATCCTTTGAGAATTGCCTTCCTGGTGGTATTTTCGACCGAAGGCATTAAGTCTGTAGGCCAGCTTCCTAGATGCTGAAGAGCAGGAAAGGAGTTTTGTAGGGGAGTGGCTGGCTGAACTCTGCTTGAATTAATCATTTTGAGGCTGCTGGGATGTAAATTGTGTTGTTAATGAGCCCAGAGGCACACAGCGCCTTATAGAGGAGTCTTTTCAGCTATTTTAAAATCAGAATGAATAAACAAATAGAAGGATGATTTCCAGCCCAATTTCTAGGCAAAAGAATTCTGAATAAGTATCGAATCCCATGAAGGCTCCCAGGTCTGAGCTTACTCCCTTCGCCTGCTGGAATACTAGCTCTCAGTCTGGCATGGCAGGACTCACGCATATGAAACCAACCTGAAGGCTGATTACATTTTGGCACAAACAGAACTCATCAAACATTTTTGAAAGGTGGGGAGGAGGAAAGATGATTTCCGCTCAGAAATGGCTGCAGTTAACAGGCTTCTTGTGTTTAAGCCATAAGTCATTTTCTTCTGCTTAGCAACCAATGTGTTCCAGTATGTCACCAGCCCCTCGCACTGGCTTTTTTAATATTGGAAATTGCACTGTCTCTCTCCTGAGTGGCCTGTGTTCTCCACAGACCGTTTATGTGCGGAGTTATTATTTTCAATACTGCGCACAAGGTGCTTGGTGCTGTCAAAACATATAGGGAGACAGTGGCTAGATTTGCAATACACATTTGCAATACTGAAGTTGGACCCTTATGTCAATGTACCCCAGGTATCCAGAAAGGAAATGTTCAGGAAAAGAAATGCAGGATTTACCTGTGTCATTTTGCTAAAATTGTGTTAATTTACAAAGATTAGCTCCATCATTGCTAAAATTTAACTTTTTTACAATGAATATGATTACTCATTATTAATTATTTGCATTACCGATAGGCCTGTGTGTTGGCAATATCCAAATTTAGCACAACTCACTGTGCCAATACGGAGAAGGGATTAGTATTTTTAATGGATAGCGCTGCGATCATATCCATAACGGAAGTTTTCTTTACAATTTAGAGGAACATAGGTGATTTATATTGCACCTTCTAAAACTAATTGACTATAGAATATTACAGAAGGAACAAATTGTCTAGCCTATGAGTTAATATTTCATCAGATATTTTACATTAATGGTGCCCAAACTGTCCTAATCTGCCAGAAACAAATAATAATAATAATAAAAAATCAGTCTAGCCAGTTATATATTAAAAAATTCCAGTTACAAATTGTGGGTATTGTTCTGCTGCCAAAACTCCCATGGATTTCATCGGAAGGAAGCTTGGGTCCTGGAAAAGAGGTTTCCAGTTTCCAGAGGTTCTATCAGACAAACAGTTGTGTTCAGGTGGAGTAAAGATGGTAGAATCTTCAATACAATTTAATTTTACAATGAGTCATTCATACAGCTATCTTCCCAAATGTTGGCACAATGGAAACACTACAAGAAGATGTGAAGTAAATAGGGATCATAGACAAAGTGAGGCATGAAGGTTGGGAATTGTAAGAACTGGTAAGAAGCAATGACCCCAGATTTGGGAGGTGTAACTCTGAGCGTGAGTGTGGCTATGTAGTTAGAACAGTAACCCATCCATAGAGGTGGCTAGAGTTGAGATGAGGCAAGGACATACGTGATTTTCATTTTGACTTGGGTTTAAGTGCGGGCTGGAAGTTAAAAATTATGGCAGGGCGGGCGGTTAGCTTTGGATTAGAGGATGCCGAAATCTCACCAGCTGTCCCTCACAAGGTTTCTGCTCCTATGTGTGAAATCTCATGAGAACAACTATTCTTGAGCGGTCTCCTCAATCACCTGAATACAGGCTCCTTTCAGTTCCAGACCCAACCCAGAAAATAACTTTCGGGGCAGCTTCGGAAGCTGGAATTCAGATTTCAAACCATATGGCAGTCAAAGGGGTTCAGATCTGAAGGTCTGGTTGGGACACATCTCGTATGGTAAGCCAGGGCATGCACAGTCACAGCTGACTGTTCTATGCCTAAATCCTCGGCGGTGCTGAAATTCCTACTGGGCAGCTGGTGACATCATACACTGAGCTAAGACTCCTGAGACACAGGTAAGGACAATGCCATCCTCAGTTCTGGATTCCCTTGCTTTAGTCACAACAGCAGTTGCTTAAATAAAGCTTTTATGTTTGTGAGATTAATTTAGACGGAAGCTGGAGGAGAAGCGTGGTAGCAACGACTTCTAAGAGCAGGGGCGGGCAAACGTTTTGGCCTGAGGGCCGCATCGGGTTTTGAAAATTGTATGGAGGGCCGGTTAGGGGAGGGCGTCGTGGCCCAGCCCCCACCCCCATCCGCCCCCCCCAGGACTCCTGCCCCATCCAACCCCCTTGTTCCCTGACGGGCCCCCCCGAGATCCCTGCCCCCCCGTTCCCTGTCCCCTGACCGCCCCTGGAACCCCTGCCCCTGACTTCCCCCTGCTGCCCTATCCAATCTCTCCTCTCATTCCTGGCGGCTCCCCTGGGACCCGTGCCCCATCCAACTACCCCTTCTCCCTGTCCCCTGACCGCCCCCGGAACCCTTGCCCCTGACTGCCCCCCGCCGCCCCATCCAACCCCTCCTCTCATTCCTGACTGCCCCCCGCCCGGGACCCCTGCCCCCATTCAACCCCCCTGTTCCCCGCCCCAATCCCTATCCACACCCCCGCCCCCTGACCACCACCCCGAACTCCCCTGCCCTCTATCCAACCCCCCCTGCTCCCTGCCTCCTTACCGCGCTGCCTGGAGCACCGGTGGCTGGCAGCGCTACAGCCGCGCCGCCCAGAGCAGCAGGACAGTCAGCCACGCCGCCTGGCTGGAGCCAGCCATGCCGTCACCACTACGCAGCACAGAGACCGGGTCAGGCCGGGCTCTGCAGCTGCGCTGCCCCAGGAGCTCACAGCCCTGCTGCCCAGAGCATTGCGCCGGTGGCACAGCGCACTGAGGCTGTGGGGGAGGGGGAACAGCAGGGGAGGGGCCAGGAACTCAGAGGCCGGGCAGGAGGGTCCCGCGGGCCGCAGTTTGCCCATCTCTGTCTTAGAGAGAAAGCTGTGAAAATTAATGAATTAATGGCTAGCGCTGCAGAGTCCCTTTAAGAAAAATTAGTTTTGTTCTTGTAATTAGTCTTTTGCTTGCTGGTCCTTTCATATGGATTTTGCCATTTGGTTCTGCATATTTTATTGGAGTAAAACTGTGAGTTATTTAGAGAAATGGTCTGTTTGCTCTTGTAAGGAAAGAGACCAAAGAGAGTTCAGAGTCTGCAAATTTCAAATCAATTTCTCATCTATAACCGGGGGAACGTGGAAAAATCTGCCCCCAAATTCAAACAAAAGGCTCCCTTTTATTATAGCAATTGAACAGAAACCACAAAGGGGAGGTTCTCATTTTTAAAGAAGGCTGTCTTCCTTTAAAATCCTAGTTACAGGCATAATTCTGTGTCCTACCTGCAACACCGCTGGAAATAAAGAGGCCATTTCAGGCTAGGATCAAACATGTCTTAAGATAATTGAAGTATTTGCCAATAACTTTTTTTTGGTTTAAACAATCTATTGGTTTTTAAATAAACATGAAGAAAAAATACACATGTAGCTGAGATTTTCTGAAGGAAACTTGGCTGATTCTTCCTATCCCTTGGAGCTGGGGCTCTCAGGAGAATCGGCTTATTTGGAAGACTTCCACCACTACCTGAAAACTGGTTCAGCGAATGGTGGGAACAGTGGCTTTTGGCCTTTCCTCTCCCAGTCTCTGGCAGAACCAGGAGGTGCAAATGCAGGTGTAGTCCCTGTGAGAGCGGCTGGCAAGGCCCTGAAATCTTGACTCTTTTTCTTTCTCCCAGGCTGAGCAGAGTTTGAACATAGCAGTGCTGCACTTTGCAGTGAGGAGCTGTTCAGTAAACACTGGGCCACCCAAACCCATGTTCTCCATTGCTCCACAATCAGTTTTTCCACTCAGTTGCAGTCTCTATTGACAGTGGTGAGTTTTTGATGTTGTCTGAGACTTTTCCGGAGGACAATAAATGACAGTTAATAGCAGAGAAAGTGATGCCACAAGAACATTTTTTATCAGTTGGGCAAGACTTTGGGTTGAAGGGTAGGCAGAGTACGGGCAGGGATTGGAACCAGGGTTTAAACACACAGCCTGAAACTGGGGCCTGGGCTGGGAGTCCAGTCCAAAAAGTTTGGCACTACTTAAACCTATCTTGGAGCTGCAGCACAGGACAGTCGGGGAGCAGCTGTACAGGCAGGCTATGGAAAGGGTCTCCTGTGTAGGGAGTGGGCAGACCAGGGAGAGCCCTCAAGCTCTATGTTTATGTGGAACACAGGCCTCAAATTTATTTGGAGTAAGTGGTCTCCAAGCACAAGTGGTGTGAAGGGGTTGTGATCACTCTACCAGGCCATGGGTTGGCTTAGAGGCCCAGGAGTGTCTCTGGAGGGTGAGGAGGACAGTGCTGCAGATCTCGGCCTTACCCTCGGAGGTCACTGATGGATTTCATCTTCCCAACTCACATGTACTTCACTTGCATTGATCCTGATGGTTCAGACATTTCCCTTCAGCATCACATGACAGACTTGCCAGCTCTCGCAATTTTACGGCAAGTCTCGTCAGATTTCGTGTTTTTCTGCCAGACCAAGGGGCAGGGCAAGGGAGTGATGTCCAAAGCTGCGAGCCCTCCCCTGAGAGCACCCTTCACCACGCGGCGAGTGTATGGATTCTGATCACGGATGGAACTAGCAAATGCAGAGACACGTGGGTTTTGGAAGGAATGTGGTCAGGTGGTCAGACCAAGATGTCAGGAGCCAGGACTCTTAGCTTCCAGCGCTGCCATTGATTCACTTTAAAAGTGTAAGCAAGTCATAGCCCCGCTCTGTGCCTCAGTTTCCCCAGCTGAAAAATGGGGATGTTTATAAAGCACATTGAGATCTTTTGGGGGGGGTATTGTAACAGTAGAGCATATGGGTTAGCCCATGTTAGCGCAAGACATTTATTAATTGTAATAAAGATAATAAAACTTCACTGGACTTTTTCAAATACAAGATAACATTCAGTTCACTTTGGGTTCTGGATGAAGATTAATGTTACTCCTTTTATCTGAACTGGTTTTCTTCCCCCTAAAGTAACCTCTCGTCCTTCTGAAAAAAACGTTTGCTACATATGACGCTTCTTTGTATGACACCTTCTCAGTTACGTTGCAGATTTCATCTTGTCCTTTGGTCCTTTTCTATTTCTTTTTGTTCTGTGTTTGTGCAGCACCTAACACAATGGGGTCAAGGTCCAGGAGCTGGGCTCCTAGGCACTACGATCATACAAATAAATAAATAATGTTAGATCCCAGAATAGACACTCTCATTCAGAATCAAAGTGGCCAAACTGAATTGAGGCCACTTTAATTCTGAATGAGCGACCACACATGGTTGTAATGTGGTTTAATCCATTTTACATTCACAGCTTTGGTGAATTCAGATTAATTTTCCCGAGTGTCCCCATGTAGACAAGGCCAAAGCCTGTTTCGCTGGAAATATCCGTCTGCTCATACCAACGCCACCTCTTGGAGCAGAATTGCTTCCTGCAGCTGCAGCAGAGTTGCCAGGCTCTGTTCTGTCGGACTGAAAGAACAGGAGAACTCTTTGGAGCCGCTCGGAGAGGCAGATGAGTGGCATTTGCTTGGCACCTCCACTACATCATCAAACATACAGGTTCAGACTTTGAAAATCAAGATTTGGGGAAAAAGGTTGTTCGTTTGTATCTCTTTCACCTGAGCCTGTGTGTGCTTGAGCGGCCAGCTGTGGTATATATTGTAGCCTACATACTCCACTGGTATTTGCATGTATGACAAACTCAAGCTGTGAAGCATTGTGTAGAACATCTCCCCTCCCCCAACGCAACCATGCTCCGAGTGTATTGAATTAAATGAGGACGTGCCATAAGTAAGGCAGTCTGCTGCTCCTCCCCTACAAGCTGCTGGCATATCTTGTGGTCTTCAGTTCTTTCAAAGCACAGATAAAAAAATGTATCCACTTCCCGTGCCCTAGAACAGACTAGGGGGTTAAAAGAAATCAACATTAGGGCAGCTTATATATAACTAAATAAATACATAAACTTGAGTGCAGGGCATGGATGCACCTTCTTTCATTGAAGTACTAAATAAAGTATCGTTTCACAAGTTTTTCAGCCACAATGGCAGTTCTCAGAAAGCCTGATCTTTATGTTACAGTGATGGACACAGTGACAGACAAACAGAAGTGATGGGGAAACCATCTCACCTGGCACAATGAACCCAAGTTTCTCAAGTCCATGGGCAGGGGAGTTGTTTAGTAAAACACACAGAATTCTAATCTAGCCTTTCTTCTGAAACATTCCCCAGATCTGCTGACAGCCGTGAATTTCCCCCCCCCCCCCGAACTCTACTTTAGTCAAGAATACAAGATGTTGTCAGCATTTTAACCACCATTGTCTCAACCTGCTTTGAACAGGTATGCAAAACATGGTTGTTAAAACACTTGCTGTTGGTCTGTGCTAGTGCTCTCACTATTGCTTTCACTATGGAGTTCCATCACCCTCACCAGAAGCGGGGCATATTTCAGTGCCCTAGAGTTACTAGGTACTGAATATAATATATCCGCTTCTCCAGTAAAGTAGTAGACCAGAAGTGCCATTGCTTATTGATCTCTTTGGATTATCGGAGAAGCAATTTTCAAAATTGGAACATACCACATTAGACTATTGTGGTCAGTCCAGTAATCCTGTCCTGCCTTTTATCATGCTTCCAACGGGGGCAAATGAAACCATAACAGTGCCTACCAACCTATGGAATTCACTGCCACAAAAGGAGATTGCGGAAATTATTGTGGCTGCAGATTACAAAAGGATGAGGGATTTTATGACCCGAAATGTCATTCCCTGGTACGCAGCTAGGATGAGGGGCATCACATGTCCTGTGATTCCCAAAGCGGCCAAGACACACACTGGGGCACAACTAGCTCGGCACACTGCTTATCCTCCTCTGAAGCATCATGCACTGGCCACTGCTGGAGGAAGAAGTTCATGTGCAAATTAAGTGTGAGCATGTGTCTGCCACATGCATCCATCCCTCTGCCCTTTCCCAGTCATGCAGCCCCAGCAGACTGCCCAGGCAGTCCTTCTGCCCCCCTTCAGTTCCCTCCACCTCACTCCTAACCAGCCCCTTCATCCCCCTGCTGCACTGGGGACCAGGTGGGAAACTTCCACTCCTCCACAAGCCTCCCAGTTGCCATGGAAACACTATCACGCGCTCCAATCCCAGCCCTCCCTAGCTCCTGAAAGGCTAAAGGGAGGGTGATTGAAAGGAGCCGGTGACGGCACAGATCTTGGGATAAACTGCCAGGCAGTGCAATCGCCCTCCCCGTGTCCTGCCTTGTCACCCCGCACAGCATAACCCCCCAAGCCCTGCAACCCGCCCCCCACATATGCATCGCAATCCCCTATCCACCCCTAGTAGTGCAACCCCCAGCTGCGCTGCAATCCCCTATGCGCCCTACTAGTGCAACCCCCATGTGCCCTGCAATCCCCTATGCACCCTAGTAGTACAACCCCCATGTGCCCTGCAATCCCCTTTGCACCCCTAGTACTGCAAACCCCCAGATGCGCTGCAATCCCCTATGCACCCCTAGTAGTGCAACCCCCATGTGCCCTGCAATCCCCTATGCACCCTAGTAGTGCAACCCCCAGATGCGCTGCAATCCCCTACGTACCCCTAGTACTGCAACCCCCAGATGCGCTGCAATCCCCTACGCAACCCCCTCTCCTACGCCCCCCCAACCACTGCACACCCATGCCCTACACTGCACTGCATATCCGTGCCAGTCCTCACGCCCCCCGCGCATTCGGTGTCCCCCCAGTGCAAGCCCCCCCGGCACACCCCGAGGCGGAGCGGCGCAGACCCTAACGCAGCTCGCCCCCGAGGCCGGGTGGGTGTCCGTGGGGGCGGCGGGGGAGGAGGGGTCCTGCTGCTAACGGGGTTCAGCATCCTCCGGCAGGGGGGAGGGGGCGAGTGACGTCAGCCGGGGCTGGCCCACGCGGGCTTGGGACCCGCTGCCCCGGGAGGCGGGCGGTGCAGAGCGGCCGGGGGAGCGCGCGGGCTGCACCGAGACCCTCCGCCCCTGCCGCCTGCCCCGGCAACTCCGCGGCCCTGCGAGCCCCGCCCAGCGAGCCCGCCCCCCCATGGGCTAGGCACCTGGCGAGCCTGTCCGCCGGCCGGCAGCGCCGGGCTCCCGCGAGCCGGAGACGCGGCTCAGGTGCACATGGGGCTGGCTGGTGCCTGGCGGGGGAAGCGCGGGGCTCCGGCGCTTGGCACAGCGACCTGACGGGAGCGGGACACCCCGGGCAGGAGAGCTCTGCCCCCGTCTCTCCGGCCCGCCCTCCCCCATGTGGGGCTCCGGCTAGACACCGCCCCGGTCTCTGCTCCCCTCTGCTGCCCGCGGGCAGGAGCCGGGGGTGCGCCTCACCCGAGCGGGGCTCGCCAGCGAGTCCGCCTGCCCCGCTTCGTTTCCCCCCGCGCCGTGTGAATCTCTGCAGCAGGGATGTCTCGGTACCCAGCCGCTGCCCCGCGTCCAGCCCGCTGACATGGAGTACTCCGCTCTGTAGCCTACCTTGCAAGCCAGGCAAAGAGAGCGCAGGAAGAAGCCACCGAAAACAACCCTCTTTTTGAACCTGTTGTGTAACCGTGGGGCGGCACGAATGGCTGGGGAGACGAAGATCTGATCCTAAAATATTTGAAACGTGACAATGTGGATAAAACAGCTTTTAGCAATCAGGTAAGAGGCGCGAGGGCACTTCCCCCCCCTGTTGATTTTTGATTCTCATGAGTTTGTGTAGCTGGGTTCCTGGGATCGCATTTTTAGACATTTTTCCCCCGTAGTTGGCGTGGATGGTACAAGATGAAATGACCTTTTGCTTCCTCCGTTTAGTTTTCGCCAGGCTAACGTCTGTAGGGCACTTTCTCTTGCAGAGTGCTGGTGAATCAATACATTGTAGAGAAATCGGTTTAGTTAAGGATTAGACCTGACACTGCCAACCATGGTCAGTAGTTACTTTTCAGCCGAAGTGTTGATCTGGTTTGCCCTATCCTTGGAACTTTAGTAGGACCAGATTCCGATATTGGGCTAGCGAGTATGAAAATGCAATGGTATGTGGAATCAGTGTATTTCAATCTATGCACCCATGTCCTTATATAGTTCTATATAGGCGCAGTCCACGCACCAAGAAAATACCTTCTTCAAGCATATTGAGGATGTCTTTACAAAAGTATGCATATACCCAGATATATAAAAACATTGCACAGAGGTTTTATCAACATGCTGATGGCTGCAGTGATGCTGACTGAAAAACTGCACTTGTTTAATTCGTGTGTCTGTATAACTATCTGTTTGTAAATAACCATGTATATACATACACATGTGAATATACTGCATAGGTTGTACAAATGTGTATGCAACAGTCTGTACGTACACATGGAAGCATATACACAGACATCTTTGTTTGATATATTTTTGTATTTGTATGTTTAATTAGAAGGAAACAGTGCATGAATAGAGCTGTATAATAAAATAACTCTAGCATGTAAGTATCTCCCTGTTCATCATCTTTTAAGAGGGGAAGAAGAAAACAATTCTTTCTCTTGCCTCTAAAGTGATACGTTGAAATAAATCATTGGGATTCAGATATTAATTTGATAAAAGGATTTCTGCATATAGGTATGCAGTATTTACACACATATATAAATTACAAGTGCTGATGAACATCAGACATGCTAAGGATAAGTGGTACCAGCTGTTCTGAAGGCTTAACTTCTGTGTGCAAGTATTTGTGTTCCTTGGAGAGTGAACGTTTTGATACTCTCTGTAGAGTGATGGGGGGAAATTGTGAAAGCAAATGTGTTTTTCTTATGTCTCTCCACTGGGATGCACTAGACTCTTGCTTTGGACAGAGAAAGAAAGGAAAAGGAACCAGATTTTATGAGCAAGCTCCCACCTCCGCTAAAATCTTTCCAAATCCAGTGAATGATGATAGAGATTCATTGCAAAGCTATGTGACTCAATAGTCTGTTTTGGGGGTTGTATGTGTGTGTGTGTGTGTGTGTGTTTGCATTAACCATTATTCTCAGACTGATATATGTGTAAGTCTGAGAGTAATGGTTATAATAGCACACTCTTTATAATGCAGAAGTAAAGTCCTAATCTTGTAAAATATTCCAGGAAGTTTCTATGTAAGAGTAGACATAGTTTGTTTATTATACCAAGATAGTATCAACCTGATGTAGGATTATGTAGGAGTTTTCCTGTCACTATGGAAGGACATAAAGTGCAGTGTTGCAGTGAACATTCCAATGAGCATATTTGGTAACATTTAGCAAATCTGTTTCACTGAACTGTACTAAATAAAGGCCGTTTCACACAGATTGTGTGAATCCAGACGGCTTGTCTACTTTCAGAGGAGTACTCATACAGACGCTAGTCTTTGTTCCAGACAAAATGGAAATGCTCATTCATTATGACTGATCCCCTATCAAATTTAGTGTCTAATTTGCTCAGTGCTTTGCCTTCTGCCTCTTGTTTTCTATGAACTCCCGAAGCAGTAATCAGAAAACTCGCAATGCTTCCAGGTGCTTCTTTAGTACAGTGAAAGGTATCATGTGATTACTGCTGGTAGGAAAGGAGGTAAGTAGACAGACAGACAGACAGATGGGTGCAAGTTTTAGATTAATCAAGAACTACAATTCAAGGGGAACAGAATCTAAGTGTTATGTAACACATTTCTATTACTGCTGCAAAGTCATCTGGCTGAAGTCTTGTTCTTACTATGATGCTGCATATAGGAAGCAAAAGCATAATTCTTTCTGCTGATGTTTGAATAATTAAAAGAATCATTATTTTTCTTTACTTTCATTGTGTTTTAGTGGGGTTAAATTTAAAGTGGCAATATAGAAAAAATGACCAGTGAAGAATACTACGTTGCTCTATGATTCCCAGCAAGACATGCCTAAGTGAAATTAAAGAGGATTGTACTATGATTTTGGTCAAATGGGTAAGGTAGAGTTTAAGTCATGAAAATAAGCTGTGACTGCTGTTTGGAAGAACGTTATTAATGTGAATGTTTTTATTTTCCTGGTGGGACAGTCATATAGCCTCTTCCAGGCTCTTGCTGTAGGGAGCTGTGGGTCCAAGTGTCTGCTGGACAGAGTTCTCTGCTCATTCCAGCTTGCTCCCCTTTGCATGATGGTTTGCTTTGCTGTGTAGCACCAGTACAAACCACTTATAAAATTGTGCTATGCAGCTGTCACCCTGCAATTGAAAACTGGGGGAGGAGGGCTGTGAGGCTGCTGAAATGGACAGGTTGAGATGAAGGTAGTGAACCATCCTAACCTAGCAGGGGCATTGATAACATGAGACAAGAGGTCTTTTCCATCACTTAGTCATTGTGTGTCTGCAGCACAGACCTGGTCTCATTAGGAACGGGGCTTTTTTTGTTGATGGTGAGCCTTGAGAGGCCAACAAAGTAGGCAGTGTGGACTGAATTTTGAGGGAGCTGTGTTTAGGATATCAGAGACCTTAAACATCTGATCCAAAGCCCTTTGATGCTAATGGGGGCTTTCCCACTGACTTCACTGGGTTTGGGACCAGGCCCTTAGAGAGAGAACTGTCCATTGACTTTTAATCAAGCTCTCGCTTAAGCTCTGGAGTATGGAGAGGTTTTATTGTTTATTTTTATATATTTTATATGATTTTCCCTGAGCTCTATTTCTTACTGTGAGGTTAATATATACACAGCCACCCCCTATATCTGGAGTGGTGACAGCCACGTGATTAATTCAAGAGCCAGGTGCCCAATAAATGTATCATGCACCTTTGACCGCATCCCCTGCCCTCTGCCCACAAGTCCGTCTTCCTGCACCTATTGTAACATCCCAGCCCTTCAAGCATCTTCAGGCTGTCACAATCAATCAGTGAGGGAGATGCTGTTTAGCAGCAAGGCTGAGGTCTTTAATGTGTCTGTGGTATGCAAATTGTGTCCACAATGACCCTATGGAATTACTGCTAGGTCAAGTATGAAAGCTATTTTTCATTGCTTCTCCCAACTTGAATTGACTAGAAGGTGAAGGCAAAAGTGAAGTAGGCAGGGTTGTGGTGTCAGGCTGGAATTTGCAGAAGACAATACTCATGGAAACATCGCAGACCTCTGCTCTTCAGTGGTTAAGCCTTAAACTGTCAACAGGAAAGCCCTGGCTATCACTTCCCTCTCCTGATCACTTTAGGGATTCCTTTGTTATTCCTCTGGAGTCCCACACAAATTTCCATCTCCTTGGAACTGTAGTCCCTGCTTGGCCTTATCAGCTCTCTCTCTCTGCCTCTGTTTTATTTTTAATAAGAGATAACAAGTAACTTTACTCCTAACCTTTTCTGCTGCTGTAGCCTTTCTCGCCAGCTTCCGCTTCAACTCTAATTATGTTCTGGCTTTATTTCTGACCTTTCCCCTGTAATTTTTCTCATTTTCCTTGAAGAGCCACTAGGGAAGCAACATCAAAAAAAGCAAAAGACCCTTCCAGCTCCCAGCTCACCCCAGCACCTTCTCCCCGTCTAGGCCCCGATGACTGAGAGGGATGTTTCTCTGGTCCCCCAATAAACTGATATCTCCTGCTCCAAGGGCAAAGCTGCAGGGTCTGCAGCAGCAGTTGACAGCTTGGAGACCAGTTGTGCTCCTAAAGCAAGTAGGAACAAGACTAACTCCTAGACTTTTAACTCTAGTTCATCTTCAGTTCTAGCTTCTCCATTTTTTAAAATGGGAACTTTCCACTTCCAAAATTCTTCTGGGGAGAGAGAGTGAGTGATCCTCAAGACACCCAATCTCTTTTAACAATTTTCTAATTTCCCCCCAGCCACTGAGAGCTTCCATTAATAGTTGTTATCCTGACCAGCTCTGCAACTACCCTGATCCATCCCATCCCACTCAGAGACATGATCTATAGTGCCATGTCCAGAAATGAGATTGTCCTATGGTAAATTGGACTGCAGCTATGTATGTATAAACCCAACAAAATTGGGGTTTCACATATTAGCTCTTTTTTCTTTTAGCTGTAGCTGTGAACGTTCCTTCTTTGGGTGGAAATTGGGTATTTTAAACAATATTGCATAGTCTTTACAGCATTTTCAGATCAAAACCTATTGGTGGTATAAATAAACATGTTGCCTGCAGTTTCCCTTTGGTTACGTAAAACAAGCCCCTAAAAACATATAACCTGGCATATTTGTGTTGAGATAACTTTATGGGCACTATAGTTAGTGCTGAAACAAAAAGTTAATGTGCATTTCTCACATCAAGTTCACATAGATTCAGCCAGCCATCAAAGATGTGAACCTTGCATGCTCAGTGCTAGTGTGAATACCAAATATCGGGAGTTAATGGTTTCCACTAAAGAGGTCTTCACTTCTAGTAAATCCATGCTGTGTCTGAGTCCCAGCAAGCTGTTGCTGGATGAATTGATTGCCACAGAAATTCATCTAGTGTCAGCGACTATGATAGTTATCAGCTACAATAATACTTGAATAAACTGCACTTTTATGCAGCAGTTCATACCTTGTAACAGGCAGCAATTTCACAGATGAGAAAAAGGGAGATGTGCTGATATTAACACCCCTCTTCCTGATGGTATGAATAATTGTTGTAATAATATTGGAATCATCACAGGATTGCCTTTTATTGTGTGTATTCAACAGAGTGATAGCTGGGAAGCCGGCTGAGTCACTGAGCAGGAACCTCATCCTGCAGATGCTTTGGAGGCTTTTATTCAGTTCCCTGGGCTGAGAGCGCCTAGGAGCTCCATAGAGATTGTACCTCGTGTTCTCCAGGGAGGGGTCCAGCTTGCATTTCTCTCCTATGCTCGAACCATGGAGCAGCAGTGATTTCTGCATTAGACATGCCTGAGTGCTGTCCTAAAATGCTGGCCCTAGGAAGGCTTCTTGCCAGTCCAACGTTCGCTCACACAATAACCCACTGATTCCTAGATTTCCCCAAGTCGTCTTTTGGAAGTGTGCACTGTCGCTCATCCGTATCCATCCAAATGATACCTTGGATTGTTGTATGGATAAATGCGACGTTAGAATGATCAACTGGCGGCCCATCTGCTCCAGGCTTTTGAACAGTACTGCTTCAGTTTGCCTTATATAACAGTCATATGTTTAAACTAAGTCATTGCTAAATTTTCTTCAAAGGGTAACGTGCAAGCGGAGTCTAAACGGCTGTGAAGATTAGCTCGGAAAGCCGACTGTATGCCGGATCTCAATGTTTCTGTTTGAAGTCTGGCCCAAGAGGCCTCATTGTTACCCAGTGCCGTTTATGTATGTATACAAGCAGCGGAGAGACATGAGCGGAGCTGCCTAACTCAGCAGCTTTATAGGATATATGTGGCCGCTCTGGGCATGTCTGAGATTCATTATGAAAATATGCTTACACCTTTAAACATCGCTAATAGGAGACTGACTAGGAGGAAATATTAAGTGAATTAAATATGCACAGCCTGGAAGAATGGAAGACACGGTTCTAGTGTGCAGATACCATACAGAACGGAGGAAAGCATTACTGTAATTAGTTAGGAGTGATGATAAACGGTTTACAGTAAAGCAAGACCAGTCCAGTTTGGATACTATAAAAAGAACCCCTTCTGCCTCCCCCTCCTCCACAAAACAAACCGTCTTGCCCAGGACCAACCAGGGAATGGATCCACAATGTAAGATAGATGGTGAAATTCAGACTCCTCAATATCTTCAAGTCCCAGCTTGGCAAGCACCTCTTGGGTTCTTAAACTGGGTGCTACCACTCCTAAGGGACACTCAGAGAAGCCTAGCAAAAATGAGGTGGGGATGGATGACGAAGGCTTTTTCTTGATTTTCCTTTGGACTTGCCAAAGATGGGACCTGGCTCTAAATGTCCAATACTGCCCACTAAATAGTCCCAGAGATGAACATCTCCCATTTTATGCATGGTGACACTGAGGCACAGAGAGCTCATGGCCAAGATTTTCAAAAGCGACCAGTGGTTTTGGGTGCCCAACGAGGCCTGATCTGTCTGAAAGTGCTGAGCACCTGGCTACTGCACTGAAGTCACTTTGAAATAGAACAAGTGTTTACCAGTTATAAATAGCTATAAGACGAACCTCTGAACCCAACTGCCCCTTTAAAGAAAAAGTCAGAACAGCAATGCATATTTCTTTTGACTCTCATTTTATTTTGACTCTGCTATAGAGCTTGATGGTTACAACTGACATCATTTCTTATGATAGGGATGCACTTAATTTAATTTCGCTCTGAACGATGTTGATGGAATTTGGACTGCTGAGAGGTTTAAACTCAATCTCTGTTGCCTGAACTTAACTGTGGGAGATTTACCCACCTTTATCCTTCAACATTAATTTTAGTTTTAGGGGGATTCTTTCTGAATTGATATTTTGCCTGGCATTGAATCTCTACTACTTTCCAGCTTTTATCAATTTCTTCTCTGGTCTCAGCATCTGCACTAGTCAATTCTGCATTAAAACCTGCCTCCCAGCATTTTCTTGGAATGGCTTTAAGCTGGTTAGTACATATCTATTAAGAGATACGTGCTTAGACACTATGGTGATGGGTGGCACTGTAAAATCCTAAGATAGATAGATCCTTAACTAAAAAATAATAGAAATTCTTCTTCCTGCAGCATATATTCAATAATTCTGGGAAGTATTTTAATTAAATAATACAGGGAAAGAGCTGTGTGGTTTTAGTATTACAGACCCTCTAAGAATGAACTGTTTTCAAGCAGACCCTTGACAGTTCAGCTCTGACCCAACAACATCAACGTCTCAGTTTCTCTAAGGTGCACAAGTCTATTAGGAAGCAGATCCTTTTTGATGAGGTTTACTAGGTAAATGAGTGAAAATGAGTGATATGGAGGAAAACACAATTTATATTAGCAGCATTGGTTGCCGTTACACAAGGGAGCATACAAACATTTCTGAAATAAACACAATGTCAAACCAAGGTGCATGGTACTCTTTAAAGAAAAGGTCTCTCTTGGCTTTCTTTCTCCTGAAGGGGATTACCCGTTGGCATTCCTTGGCTCAGAGCTTCTCTGGCCTAACAGGTTCCACATTACTGGGAATGAAGAAAACACGGAAGGCAGGTATCAGTGGGTGACTCAGGGTATAAAATGGGATTGAATATTGAGCAGTGAAGAATCATGCTATTTAATTTAATCTCATCTGTCTCTCAAGGTGTTTCTAACGTACCCAGTCACCATAGTATTTGGGCACAGGGGCTCACATGGCACAGGGTTGAACTTGCTAACTACAAAGTAAGAAAGAAATTTTCCCTCAGCTCATATTGGTGAGGAGCTTGAGGTCTTTGTCAGCTTCCCCTTGAACACTGAGCAAGGAGTAAAGATGGAGGGGGCTTAGGAGCATGAAGTCTCGGTCCTACTAGCAAAACTTTGGGACCTTCCTTACAGACTCCTTCTTCCATTACTCCTTCCATGGACTCTTGTCACCTCATGCTTCAGGTTTACACCAGCCTCTGGCTATTAGGGGTTAGTATGATTATCCCACATCTGCCTACTGCGGCGTTTCTTGCCCCTTATTCTGAAGCATACAGTACTGGCCACTGTCAGAGACAGGACTAGATGGACCTATATCTTCCCCTCAACTCCTTAGTTTTATTCCTAAATTAAACCTCCCAGTTCCCCCCCAGCAGCAACCAGCTGGGTCCAGCACCGACATCTGCTACCCTGCCTCAATGTTCTGACTGTTCCCCCTTCTAACTCCAGGGAACCTGGTCTCCAGAAAACACCTTGGGAATGTCCCTTAATACTCCAAATAATAGACATCCTGCAATTTCAGGGGAGCCTCAGTGCTTCCATTCTTCTCTTTCAAAGATTATTTAAAGAGAAACCTTGGTACCTAAGGAGAGCATGATCTGTCATTGCAGTGTGTCATACACATTAACGTTCATCTGAGCAGCAGCACCTGGAGGTCTGGAGAGTCACCTGAACCAAGCAGTTAGAAAAATCTTTTCTTCAAGGTTTTGAAGACTAATATTTCATCTGGAAGGCCCCTTTCCAAGGAGAACATTTCAGACCTAACAGGATGGATCAGTAGATAGTGGTTGGTTTGTCTGTGATTTCCCTGTGGATTTTAATGATCTCAGGTGTTGGCTCAGGCTAATTACTTGGTGAATTTGTAATGCTAGTTACAAGTTTCAGGGTGTGTGAGAACTATAAGGAGCAGAGAGCATATGGCAAAAGGGAGTTTAAGTTCCTTGCCCAGCCAACCCTTTCAGTCTCCTGATGTCCAAAGCTGGGATGAAGACATCAGAGGAGAACCCCAAATGCAGGGGGAAATAGGAGGAGTTGGAGATTAATTTCCTTAACATTTCCTTCTCTCTGTGCTCAATGATGCAGCATTTCTGATGCCAAGCAACAACCATAAAAGGGAGAGAAACCAGGCTTGCTAGAGATGGATGCACCATTGTGCCTGAAATAAGCATGATACCAGGCAGTGGGGACATTGAAAAGAAATAGAGGCAACTAGTATAGAGATAATGGCCTCTGCCAGAGTGATGCCTCAAATCTTATCATTGCCTGCAACAGCTCAAGTGGTGAGAAGGGGAAGAGACAGTCTGTGAGATCAGGGTTCAGCTGCATTACGACAACACTGTTTCTCAGCACAGGGTCACCCTCCCAGCCCAGCATATAGCCAGAGAGAAATGCTTCTGAGCTTGCTTCTCTTATAACTTGTGCAGATAGCATATTCCACTCCAGCTGAGCCCAGCCCCGCCCTCCCCACCTAGGCTGGGCTCTCTGACAATCAATGAAGAGAGGGCAAATACCTGAGTTAGATCTGCTGTTCAGGCCAGCTGCTGAAGGGGTCTATACACCAGGGGTATAGACCCCTTCTCTCATCTACAGGGGTTTAAACTGGACCTACTCCATTGATTTTTCTAGATTTACTCTGGTGTATCAGAGCAGAATCTGGCCCGTTACTCCCTCTCCTTCCATTGCCCATGGCAGTTATATAATTTTTTTATTTTAAGTTGTTTTGTGAATTCTAGGGCTGGTGGAAGGTGTGGACTATACACCCTGCCCTGCTGTGCCTCTGACCGTGTCTGGAGAACCCCCCTGTAGGGGTCAGAATGGAGCTCAGTTTGCACGGCCCTTTCTGCCCTTGGCTTTCGGCTCAGACTGCCAGCTGGGTTCCCAGTTTTGATTCTGTTTTTGGTGCTGTTGGGATCCGGGGGGAGGCAATATCTTTTATTGGACCAACTTCTGTTGGGGAGAGAGACAAGCTTTCGAACTACACAGAAAGCTTGTCCCTCTCACCCCACAGAAGTTGGTTCCAATAAAAGATATTTGTCCCACCATGTCTCTCTAACAGCCTGGGACCGACATGGCTGCAACTACACTGCATGGGACCCAGCAGACATTTTGTGTGGACACCTGAACATCTATTGATCTCATGTATTTAGCTGGCTCCCATCACTGCAGTGTCCGAGTGCCTTGCAGTCTAATGTATTTATTCTCACACCACCACTGTGAAGCAGGGCAGTGCTATTGTCCCCATTTTATAGATGGGGAACTGAGGCACAGAGAGACCAAGGCCCTAATCCTCAAAGGTATTTAGGCTCCTAACTTCCATTCAAATCAGTGGAGGTTAGACACCTAAATATCTTTGAGGATCAGGGTCTAGATTTGCTCAAGGGCCCATAGGAAATTAGAATAGCAGGAAATTGTACCCAGGTGTCTGAAGTCCCAGATTATGCCCCTAATGACTGGACTATCTTTCCTCTCTAATAATTGACAATATCTGCTGGCTTGTACTGAATTGAAGTTAGAGGATAAAAGCTACCATGTTCATTTGCTGATCTCCCTGAGCAATGCAGCACCCACCCCCTCTATGCTAGTTATCATGAAGACATTAAACTTAGGTAAAAAAAAAAAAAAAAAACTCTCTCTGGGCACAAAGCATTTGACATTGTTCCTAGAAATGTTCATTTTCAACTTTAATCTGAAAAGTGCCATCTCTGAAGAATTGTGGCTTATAAATACAAAGGGAGGAATTATATTTGAAGTCAACTAACGTGATCTTTTTTTTAAAAAAAAAACATGCTCTGAAGGTCTTTCTCACAAGCTGTAATTTTATGGAAATATTATTGCATCGGCAATTGCATTGTATTCTTTCTTATAATAGCTGCTGGTACCTAATAAATTCTGATGAGTAATACCACCAACAATTATAAATACAGTGCTCTTTTCACATGATACAGCATGTGAATTTGTGCTTGCTGCTGTAGGACATAAATGCCATTTCTTAGTGTTTCCTCTTGTTCTGAGCCCTTGCCTGCAAGTATCACAAAATGTTTCTGTATTTCTGTAATGAAGAAGGAGGCTCTGTACACATCCAGCAAGAGAAGTGTGGTGCACAGGCAGAAAAGGGGTATGAACTGAATTTACCTCTGAGCATGTTTTTAACTGCCCACAGTACAAAATGCTGTCAGTGCAATGTATGTATCGAAGCTGGGCAGCAGGGCCAAACACTGAAATGTTTCTCAGCCTTTAATCTAGTGAAATCCCTATCGAACTCCAAGGGAGTTTTGCCTGAGTAATGGCTCTGTAAAAACTGATTTAAAAAGCTCAGAATCTGGCCCTGTCTGTCAGTAGTAAAGAGCCTCTTGCAAAAGGAATAAGGTTTGTGCCGGCATGGTGTGTGTGAGCCTGTGTTTGTGAGCTGAAGGAGCGAGCGAACGTATGTGAGTGTGCCTCAGTCAGGCAGAAATGAGCGCACGAGGGAGCTTGTGCAGATGTAGCTGTGTGTGTGACAGAGGGCGTGTGTGGAGTGAGTGAGAAAGGAAGGAAGACGGGTTGTGTATGTGTGTGTGTGTGAGAGAGAGAGTGGAGGGCTGAGTATGTTTGAGACACTGTAAGTAAGAGGGGAACTGAGGGTTTGATCCTACACATTGAAGTCAGCGGTGCAACTCCCAGACTGGGCAGTTTTAGGCCCTGAGTGAGAATTGGAATGTATAAAGCTTTAATGGTATAAAATCCAAGACATGTGTCCCAGAACTTAAATGCAGCCACTTTCTAGTCTTTTTATTGTACACAAATAAAAACACGGTTTTATGGAATTTAGCCACAATCTCTTGGCAATCATTCACTCCCATCTATAGGGCACTTTAGCAAAACATACATTTCTACAGCAGCAGCAGGTTTTAAGAAGCACATTGCTATGATAAACTCTTAAGCATTGGTTTATAGCTCTATAAATAAGAGATGTGAATGGCAGGTTAGCTGAGTAACTATATTAGAAACTGTGGCACTCAAGAGTTACAAGGACTGGTTGATCACCCTTCAGGAAGCAAGACATGTCTGGGTAGCTTAAGAACAAATAGTCAGACCTGTATGTTTTGCCATTTTAATGTCTATTATTTAGGATAAGTGACAGAGCTTGGACTAGAACTCACAACTCCTAGCTTTGTACTTAGGCCCCTAGACTCGACCCTGCATGCTGTAGAAGGCTTAGTGCACCAGGTGTTCAGGTATTAGCAATGTCACCTTTTCCAGGTGTAATGTTTGCCTCCCTATAATTAGTTCCCTAAAATGACACAAGACCTTGTGTTATGATGTCACCTCCTCCTTCCCCTCAAACAAGGCTTTAAATAATGGAGTGTTAATTAATGCTAAATTGACATGGATTAGAACATCCACTTCAGTACCCAATGAAACTGCAGTGATTAATGCCATGGAAGCAAACAGGAAATGAATGAATAATCATTTCCTGCTTCTTCAGCAGTGTGATCAGACATCTACATCTGTCTCTGCCCATTTGGAATCACTTTCACTTGACCAGTTGAGGTGCCCCATTGTGAATCTCTGAAGAGCACGTGTGTGTCACTTACCCTGTGCTAAACCTCCTGTGTTTTTAATAAACTTTTTCTCTGCTTGGAACTTCACATGTTGGAATTTTTGATTTTAAAAAAGCTGCATCTCCAAAAGGAATAAGCTCATTTTGCTACAAACAGTTGACATTTAATAGATTTTCTCATGAATGAATGGGGGGATGCTTTACATGCCTTATTGTTCCTTGACTTTATAAGAGGCTCTGTACTTCTCTTTAGCACTGAACTTCTATGAAGTGAAAAATTCAAAACTTATTCTGGGTTCCAGTCAAAGTGACACATTCTCTGCCAAAATTAATTTCGATAGTTTTGATGCAACAGAACGGAAACATTTGTTACGGGCTTTACCTTGAGGCTAGGCAGCACAAATAGCTTTTAAGAGGAAAGGATTAAATTCATTATACTTTCCTTTCATCCTTCTCTGAACTGAAAAGGTCCAGGCCCCTAAGCATTGCAAACCTGCTGTCACGTGGACACGGCACTGGTCTCTCAGATCACACATGCCCTGGTGCTCCCAGCTGGACCTTCATTGTTTGCAGGTGCAAACAATTGTGGGGACAAGGTTGCTCCCATGCGTATTGTTGGGTCTTTCGCAAAGATAAGTTCTGTTCCCATCAGGAGCTGAGTTTACCCTGTTCTCTGTGAAAACATCTCATAGTGATGGTGAAGTACAGAAGACTGGACCAAGGGTTCTTGTATTTTAGAGGGGGCTGGGATTGACTCAATACTAGTTTCACGTTGGCCTGCGAGGCTCCAGTGAGTCCCCTATTCCCTTTTTTCCCAGGGAATGTAAGAGGGGACGGCCATAATGCAAGATGAGGTTATAGCTTTTCAGGTATCAGAAATTGCAGTATGATATAGATTAGCGATTTAGAGATGGAAGGGACCTATTAGATTATTTAGTCCATTCTCCCATAATGGTAGCACAGGATGATGTGTCCATGTAGGTAAAATCAGGTTGAGAAGATTCAACCACCCATTTTCACTGAAACTATTTGTTCAGGAGGAGTCTCTATTGGTTACTCAACTCATGGGGGTAGCCCCTTCTGGCCAAGTATTGCCAAGGGCGCATTGCCCTGTAAAACTTGCTCCAAACATATACAGTCAAAATAAAAGTGCGTGTATGGGGAGGATATTTTAGGCTCCTGCTCATAGTTCACAGTGAAGTCTGTCACCAGAGCCCAATCAAGGGGCCTAATTCTCCTCTCACATCAGTGTAAATTAGAAGTAACTGTTGAAGTCAGTGGAGTTAAACTGGTGTAAGATGGGTGCATTTGGAGTATTCTTGGGGGAAGAACTCTATGACAGGACACAGCTTGTGTTGCATGCACAAGCCAATGGTGCGAGGGGTGAGCCCTTAAGAACAGCACCTTCACTGCTGCCTTCACTTTCTGAAATCAAGAGCCAGATGGCTATTAAAGTCACTGTGACACCAGCGTGAATGCCTAGAACTAATGTGTGCAATGTGTCCCTGTGGTGCAATGTGTGCAATCTGTCCCCCTGGTGCAGTGTGTCCCCGTGGTGCAGAGTGTCCCCGTGGTGCAATGTGTCCCCGTGGTGCAATGTGTCCCTGTGGTGCAATGTGTGCAATTTGTCCCCCTGGTGCAGTGTGTCCCTGTGGTGCAATGTGTGCAATCCGCCCCCTGGTGCAGTGTGTCCCTGTGGTACAGTGTGTGAGATGTGTCCCCGTGGTGCGATGTGTCCCCATGATGCAGTGTGTCCCTGTGGTGCGATGTGTGCGATGTGTCCCCGTGGAGTGATGTGTCCCCGTGGTGTGTCCCTTTGGTGCGATGTGTCCCCATGGTGCAATGTGTCCCCGTGGTGCAATGTGTCCCCATGGTGCAGTGTGTC